>NC_080572.1:14985704-15297579 GCF_030247185.1 Malaya genurostris | reverse complement strand
CGCGATTGCCTTCGACATGATCAATATCGCGATAGCCTTTGCCACAATCACAATGATGAGTCTCGGAAAGTCCAATTCGAAGAAGGTGTGCATCTAACGTGTAGTGATTGGAAATGAGTCTGAACATCACACGAATGAAGTCTCTACTCACATTCAGCCCAATAAACCATGCTTTTTGTCGATATTTCAGGAATAATTGAGTGCATCTACCGACCCAGATCATCTTTGTCCCAAGAAGCTTGCCAGCTGGCAAGTGTTCTTTGGCGAGTCGCGCTATAGAATTCGTTGAAAGCAATCGGTCGCTCATAAATTTCACCCTCAATAGCACCACGTTTGGTTAAACTATCGGCTCTTTCATTGCCTGGAATGGAGCAATGAGCCGGGACCGAAACTGTTGTGAATTGATAATTATTATTCAATATGTCGTTCAGGAACTGTTTTATTTTGTCCAAGAAAAACGGTTCATTTTTGCCAGCAGCGTTTGAGCGAATGACATCAATTGCGCTCAGACTATCTGTGAAAATGTAAATTGATGTTACACACAATATTGGATTTCGTCAAAATCCTGAATAACAATCTACAGTTATCAGGTACAGGTCGTTATTGTCGAGAAGAATATTAGGTCTAGAAATTCCTGAAGGTTCCTTACTCTATGTGGAAATAGACTTCCTAATAAGGACTGAATGGTAACAGGAGCAATAATAGGCTCTGTGGCAGAAGGAATTTAACGCGGTATAAACCCCAGAAATTTTTATTTCAAAAAGCTTTTTAATACCCGCACCATTCTTTTTACAACCGAAAGATGTGTTGCCCTTTTTCATTAATTTATGCTTTTTTTTGTTCTATAGCGTTTGACCGTATGTACTTTAAGAAAAGATTCTTCCTAAACTCATCAGTGAAAAACAGTTTATGTTCAACTGTTATTCCACCTAGCAACCCATCATAAACCGCAGAATTGGCCAGTAAATCGAATCTTGTTTACGTGAAATTCGCTTAAGTCGTTTAAAATTGTATTACATAGTTCACTGAAATGTCCTGGAAATTGGCCATTTCTATTTCTGTAAGGAAAAGTAGCTCTCAGTACTAGTTTGTACATTCGGGAAAATTTCATCTCAACTGGAAATTCGGGAAAGTATCAGTTTAGAGAAGTTTCTATTCAAACAACTGTAAAACTTAAAAATTGAGTTTCAAATGAGAAAAGAATAACGACATTCTGAAAACTGTCGGAAAAATATCATTTAATCGGGGTGATTTCATCCTTATAATTCCAAAACTTCACAGCTTTTCAATCACCATACGTGGTCTTCCGATAGTTGATTATATCATCAAAAATGACTTGTCTCCTGAGTTCATACAGTCTGTCGAAATGTTTTCAAGTTTATGAATATTTCATAATTTTTTGTCGTCTTTTGATAGCTAAAATTTCCGACCTATCGACGATAGGGTAACAGAAGTGCTTTGGCACATTTTAGGATTGATTTTATTTTGGCCCACTTTGTAAAAATATCCACCAAATGTTGTAATATCCGTGAAAACGCCTTCGGCAATAGGTAATTTAATGTGATTAGCTTCAAATTGATGCAACATGGGTTACTTAACATCAATTAAATCCATAAAGTTTGTTAGGTGGGCCAAAATATATGAAGTGGCCAAAATACCTCTGTTACCCTATTTAGCGAACGTTGATTTTTGCCTTTCTCTACAGAATAATGCAAAAAAAAAAGAATAATAGAGTTGTTGGAAAACCCGACTGTTGATCGGAGCACTTGGAGAACTCTCAGCTCGACTAGATCGGAAAAATTTCTGTGTGTGCACCTTTCGAAGATTTATTCTATACGCTCAATTTTCTCGGAAATGACTAAACCGATTTCAACAAGCTTAGGCTTGTTTGAAAGCTACTATTGGGTCATTGATCAAGTTCGAAGATCAAATGGCTGTGACTTCTTGTTCCGGAGCAATAATTCTATAAGTCACGTAACCGACAAAACGCGTTGTTTTATTACCGCTCAATTTTCTCGGATGTGGATGAACCGATTTTAACAAACTAAGATTCGTTTAGAAGCCATTGAACTAATTCGAAGATGAAATGGCTGTCAACTCTGTTTCCGGAGATATAACGGTATAGGTGACGTAACCTACAAAACGGGTAGTATTTTTATAAGTAGTCCAATTTTTTCACAGTTGGCTGAACCGATTTTACTAAACTAAAATTCTTTTGAAGCTACCATTAAGTCATTGATCAAATGGTTGTCAATTGTGTTTCCGGAAATATAAGTGAAGTTACCAACAAAACGCGCTTTATATTTTCGCTCAGTTCTAATGGATGTCACGGTTCCGGTGATATAATGGTATAAGTGACGTGAACGTCAAAACTCATAACCGATCATTTTTTTCAATTTAGCTGACACTTTAAGTTTCGAAGATATAATCGCTTATATACGCTTGGTTTGAGAAATATTTTCGATTATGGGACATCACCGCTGAATCATAACTTTGTGAACTACTCGAATCAATCTGAATAAATTGTTGATAAAAATGAGTCCAAATTAGGGTCAGATATTATCTTATAGAAAAAGGAACAAATGAGACTGTATCGATGAAAGGGAAAGGTGAATTGAGAATAGGTTTTTACATTACAAAACAGTGAAATATCTTCAAAGGAATAATCTCACCAGAGACCCGTGTTTCTCACTAGCAGTTCGTCCGACAACGTCCAAATAAGTGCAGATAAAGAGAGAACAAAATATATTCAGCTATCCGCTATAAACTAAACTTAACGCAATTTCATGTTCATTTGAGATGATTTTTTTTAATCTGAATTGGTCAAATTATATTTGTCCGGATATGGGTACTCAGATAAGCAACGATAGTGGTGACGAGTTTCTCCTATCACGCAAAGCCCGTCCACTTTAGTTAGGTAATTATAACCTATTTAATTTATGTATATTATGTATAAATAAGAATGCACATCGAAGATATGAATATGATTACTGTTCTATGACATAATTGCAGAAGTATCATACGATAAGTTGATTTATATGAATAATTTACGAACATAGTCGTTCCGTTCTTGGGGATATCTTATCATAATCATAGCTTATCGCAGTGGCGATATCGTAAACAATGAGATACAACCGAGGTGCGACTATTGCTAGTTGAAAACTAATATCATAATCATATCGTCAATAAAACTAAACTAAACTAAAATGTATATTCCATGTGACAAAGTTCAACAAAGATGATGTGACTGAATCTTGAACCAGATTTTGTTTCATGTTTGCTTAGCGGATCACGTGGAACTGCTAGGCGACATAACAATTCAACATATACAGTTATGCACTAAAGAGTTGAAGACAAAACATAGAGTAAGCAGAGTACCTTGACATATGTGAAAAAAGTGCACACTTGGTGCACGGTCGATTTTGAAATCTGAAAATGACTCTGTAAATGAATTCGTTCTCATGGTAATGATTTAACTAGGTAGCTGCAGATAAGGAAGGTGATTCCACCTACTTTTACTTTAATTGTGCACATTCCGATTGGATGGATAATTTTTCAAGAAAAAGATTGCCGCCACAATTCAAGTGGTATTGAACGAAAAACACTAAAAATATATTCGAAAAAGTCGAGGAAAAGATGACGACTTGAGAAATCATAGAATGAAAGTTCTTGTGATCTCGATAATCCATAATTGAAAAAGGAATTGCCTTCATGACAATTTGACTTCACTGGTCTTCATTCGCATTTCAGTCACTATACTTAATAAAAACCAAGCCCATTTTGTTTCAACAAATCCTTATCACAGTATCAAGTAAATACCAAGTAGCACACGTTATTACACTTCAATGACATCCAACTCATGGAACAAGTTGAAGACTTTGCAACGTGCATTATAACTGCTATGTAACCTGAAAAGCGTAAGAGGCGGAGCTTATGCGACTGACTGAGAGTTGCCAAACAAGTTCTCATTAACGAATATTTGATTTGATCCAGCCCGCACATCAGTCACAATGAAACAGAAAAAATTACGTTTGTGTCTGGTTACAATTTGTTGAAGTTTTTCCGTTCAACATTTTTTGACAAAGATTTGTATCCAATGATCTAAACTGGATTATAGAATTCGAGCATGTTTTAAATCCAAAAACCATGTGCTACTCCATATTTATGGTGAAATTAATCATTGTACGTAAAAACGTGCGCGCCATCGATATTTTGGGTTTCAACACATCGACACAAAATTAATATTCATACTTTTATTCCCGTCGTATGCAATTTCGAGCTGAAAAGTTAAAATGTTTTCAGATAGAATGTTTTTGGTAATTAATATTAGTTTTTATATATCTAAGTTAAAACAGTTGACCAAGTGCCATAAAATGAATGATTTTTTTGCAATCTAATGAATATTTAATTCACTGGCACTGGTAGCCATTTGCATAAGTTTCCCAATCATATACTGCCGTGACAAAGTTTACAGATATTCTCTTTTGTAGAGGAAATATACTTCTCAAAACAAAATAAAGTTTGATTCGCACAAATACCAGAAAATTGTTCGTGGAATTCCAATAGCGCTTCGCATAAGCGCAGATTCAACTATAACAATTTCTTTTGAAATTGAATAATTTTTATTTACTTATTGACACTTTTAGGCCGGAAAAATGTATGAAAACTTTCAACCGACCGTGTTTTTTTTCTTCTTTGAATCACAGCGAATACGGTAACCGATATGAGATCATTACTTAACTTTTGCAGTGTAGCAATGTGTTACTTATTCATTGTCACATTTCGTTGCAGTGACTAGTTGGCAACCAAAAACAGCCATGCGACCATATTGTAAGAATAAGGTTACCATAAAGTCACGCTGAAACTTATTGTAACATACTATGATGAGATGTGAATCCGTAACATTATTTTGACTTCGTTGTAACTATCATGATCCGGCGTGTTTCGTTGTGCCTTCCATGCGACCATTATGTAGCATATGTTTTATTTTCTTTTTCTATAAATTAGTTACAGGTGTTACTTGGGGAATCCCGATCGATCTCTCAATCAAAGCAAGAATAATATCTAATGGTTTTTTTCTCAAAAACTAATTACAAATGGCATTGTAGTCAAGCCACGTACTTACACCTACACGATTCAATCGGATTCAATACTGTCCGGTTGGTCGATTAAATACGTACTGCTCTGAAGGTTTGAAATTTCATGCAATTCCCTCTGCGTGCCAAACTGATATACAATAAAGTATACCGAAAAGACAAAACACAGCACTACGGTACGACAGTTAGGTAACAACAGAAGGATTTGACTTGCCATCCAATGTATCCGGTGGGTGTTTTAAAAAGTTTATCTTCTCAACTATCCGTTGTGTCGTTCGTTCCTAAGACGCTGGGTACCATCCGGGACATTCTCGGGTTGAAACAATATAAGATTTTACTTCTGCTTTCGTATCTGTCGACTGTTGCATTATACTGTACAGACTGTGTGCTCTGTGCACATAACAAGTTGATTGCGAGTGACCCAAAAAATTGTATCGGCCATGGCTTTACAAGAATAGCTGTCATCTGTTGACACTGAAACTGCCGTGTAATTCCGACAATCGTACTTGAATATACCAAATTGTGGATGTATAGCTGGTTCTCCGCATTCAGAAGTTTGTTTGTAAGCGGTTCGAAAACATTTCGGAGTGCTACACTCATGGCTAGAGCAGTTTGTGGATCAGATTTAAGTTGCTGTAGGATAGAAAATTTTGGTTGAGATGAATTTCCATTTCAGGGTTTATAGTTCAATTATATGAACGACAAAATGCAAATCTCGGATATGTGACCAGTTTTAGTATGTTTGAGTGCAAAAGTGGACAAAGATTTTGCAATGCAAAAATCGTTTGAAAACAGATTTTGCCAGAACTGTACAGAAAAACTTTAAATGCAAAAACCAGATAAAAACTCAGCCGGTTCTTCCATATCAAATGTTTTTATCCGATTCTTGCATTCCAAGCTTTTCTACCCAATACTGCCGTGATCCACCGCGATCGTTACCGACCGACTATTCATAGATTAGACGTTGCAAATGAATTGTAAAACGTCTACGCTGTAAATGTGATTCCAGAAATTCCCCGAAGTACTACAATTTAAAAAAAAAAAAAGAAGTTTAAAGATTTCTATTGCATAATATTAATACATTTTTCAAATATGATCAGTATCTAACGGGGAAAGCAGAAAATTGACATGCGAATGGAATTATGTAATGAAAACCGCAAAAATATTACCGCAGTGTCGGGACTCGAACCCGTAGCTAACTCCTAATCGGGGAAACTATTTGTTCCAACTAAACTACCCTGAATAGATAGCCCAATTGATTAGAAGAACCAAGCATGCTTCGATGTGCTCGGTTACCACGGCATTCACTTGTAGTCCTACATCTGCGGAAACAAATTCAACAGAACTGATCACAAGTCTATTTTTTTCCTTTCTACTTCTACTTTGCCGTCACACTAATCGTTGAAAGTCAATCGAAGGTTTGATCATCTTTAATATATTTTTCCCTTTTTTTATATAAAAAATAGGTATAGAATTCACTCAAACTTTAGAAAATTTTTCCGAGGCCCGGAGGGCCGAATGACATATACCAATCGATTCAACTCGACGAACTGAGAAAATGTCCGTGTGTGTGTCAGTATGTGTGTTGTCAACTAAGAGGTCGAGATCTCAGAGATGGCTGGGCCGATTTTGATCAAACTAGTCAAATGAAAGGTCTCCCCGTCACCCAAAACGCTATTCAATGGTTTTGAGATCGGATGTTTACTTTTTGAGTTATACCAAGTTTTATGTCAAAATTTTCAGTTTTTTGACAGTATCTGTCACAATTGACCTTGAAAACAGAATATGTTTTCAGACTTGGATTCGACACGGTAATAGCTATCCAACAAGCGATAGATTGTTAGAATCCGTCCATTTTTAACGGAGATATCGAAATTTTTGTGTAAACGACTTTTCCCCCTATTCCAGCAGTAGGAGTTTTGAGCCCTCTATGACAAAGAAATGCTTGGGAGCAACGGAAAACACGATTTTTTATACTGTTACATACAATTTTTTCTAAGTACCAAAAAGGCTGTGTACAGCATCCTTTTTCATGACATTTTGCCTCGGACCGATTTTAGCACGGCTCGTTTTTGGAAACATAATCGTTCGAACATGACATATGTCATATTCGAACCAGATGATGGCTGAATTTTTTTTAATTATATTGTTTTAAACTACTTACAGCAATAAATGCTGGAAGAACATAACATCCATATACCATTCGAATCAGTTCATCGAGATCAGCAAATGCGTGTGTGACAAATAATTTCACTCAATTTTCTCGGAAAATTTCTTTTCTACAAATTCAGATTCATACGGAAAGTCGTATGCTCCCAAACAAAGTTCCTGAATTATGTTTGGTTCCGACCTCTGGTTCCGGAACTACAGGATGATATGTGAAACGAATCAAAATTGTGTAACTCAATTTTCTCGTAGATGGCTGAACCGATCTAAGATTCAAATGAAATCTAAGATTCAAATGAAAAGTTTCAAGATTCTACAAAACATCTTGCTCTTCAGTCAGATCCAACTTCCGGTTTCGGGAATACAGGGTGATTGGTATAAAAATGTCTATTCCACATAAATTAATCAGGTTTATCGGGTTAGCAGATTTGAATAGTTGATAAAAAAAACTTTTTCAGTTTTAGTGGTATTCAGTTTTCGATTCAGAAGGTACCTAAAAATTTGATTCGTGCTATGATTTCTCAAAGATGTCTTCACTGATTTTCAAATATTTTGGAACAAATGTAAACTATACAGCTACTTAGGTGAATTTATCTGACTTCGGCCATACCGATTTTAGAATTCCGGTTCCTGTATAAAATCGTTTCTTAAAGCTCAATCGTTTTCTCAAAAAAAGCCTAATCAAATTTCAGAAACAAAAATTCAAACTAAAATAAACTTATATACAAAATTAATAAATTTTATACATACATACAAAAATTAATTTTTTTTTGTTTCAATTATAGAGATTTTAACCTTAAGGTCATTCGTCTCTTCGAGCCAGAAAAACTTTCTGACCCTATGTGCGGGGTTGGGAATCGAACCCAGGTGGGCTGCGTGAAAGGCATCGACTATCCCATCACGCTATACCCGTCCCCCTAAAAATTAATTAGTTTTATCCAATTATGACTTCCGGTTCTCGATTCCGGATGATGATGAATTTTTAAAATTCAAACCGATATAGAAGATGACAATCCCGAAAAGCTTCAAAGTTGGACTCAAAACTGTTGTAATTTATTCGTCATATGGCCATACGAATCGGTTTGGGTTATGCTGGTTCCTGAATACCGGCTCTGGAAGTACCTTAAATTACCGTAAACTCTAAAGGGGAACTTACATATCATGGCATGTTCAATCGATTATCACACTTTTAGATTCAAATTCGATCCGATTCGCAGTTTCGACATTACAGAGTAATGAGTGATTAAAATCTCAAATGGTCGCTTAAAACGACGGTCATTAAAATAATGTCATGAAAAATTAAACACCGAAGAATATTCATGCAAAAAGCACATGCGTATTGATAAAAAAAGGTATCATCTCACTGCTAGGTGGATTAAACACGTTTTTCTTATAGCAAAACATTTCAAGAATAATTAATGGATTTTGCGATGATTGTGCTTAGAGCATGTAATCATTTTTACTTTCACTAGCACAAACATAGGATAATCCCTAAATAACCATACCTGAATTGACCAATATAAGCTGAAAACAACGTTTTCGTTTCACACTTCAGTGTAAAATAAAAAGTGTTTTGCAAGTAGCATTAACTTTACGTCTGCTTAGCGGTTCAAGTTGAACTGTTTAAATTTGCACTAATTTGAATTACTCTGCACTGACGAGTCTAAGACGAAACGTAAAGAAAAGTAAAAACGGTTATGTGTCCTAAGCAAAAACATAGAATAATCCCTAAATGATTGAGAAATGAGAAAAGCTTTACTATAAGAAATACAGAGAAAAAATAAATGATTTTTCTAAAGTGGTAGACTGCAATATTGGCTTCAACTTCGCGTCCTTCTGGCGGTTAAAGAGATACGTTTTTGTTTCGCTCCCAGCGAAAGATTTAAAAGGTTATGGACAGTAGGAAAACCAAGCTTTTTGCAAGTTTTCTTACTGACAGACCAAAAAATACCACGATGTAATAGTTTTATAGTGAAACTGATCTATTTGCAAGTATCAATGATCTCACAAAAAAGAGATTGCCATTTCAAATGTTTTGCCATTTCTATTGAGTTCGAAAAGCTTGGCTCAACAACTTGTCGAGAAATGTATGAATGAAATAGATAAAAATAAACTTGGACATCACTTTTTACTTTAAGGTTGCAGAACCGTAAAACTCGACCGAGCAAAGTTTATTTTGAATATTTATTGCTCATTGTGTGTATCTATTGCATTTGATTTGAACGAAATCAATTCTATTAATGGCATTTCCACATTTTGATGGTTTTCGTTTTGCTCGAATCCATTGAAGGATGTATGTCGAAAGCAATTCATTCATTTTCCAAATGGAGCCATAGGAGGAAGATGGTACTTGCAGTACAAATTCGAAAAGAGCCACTCCCATTCATTATAAACTGACACTGTAACTATCGGCCGTTTGATGTTTACACTTTTGACCTGTCATTGAGTACCTGTAGCACTCTCAAAACTAATAGGATAAATTTCGAAGCAAAGAGCTTCGTTCGATTTTGAATCATCTACTTCATTGTCAGAAGTGAGCATATGAAAATACAGTCAAGAGATTTTCTCTACTGCTCCAATGTCGACCGGTATAATTTTCAAGTTTTAATAGGGGTAACAGTAACCGAGCGGGCGGGAAAGATGCTTATCAAGGAGAATCTTTGATAAAAAAGAGTCTTTATCTACTTATGGGACAACATAGATATACCCACGATATTTTCTACCAACATATAATTTAAACTTTTTAATATATTTAGCGTAGTGTCATCCTCCATGGAAAACGATCCGAACAACTTCCCAGAACCGACAAGTTTTCATGTGAAATAATTTCCTGTCCAGATAGTTAAAAATGAGGTTCTAAGTTACGTTTGACTATGTATGGATTCTACTCATACTACTTATTCGCTGAAACATTTTTTTCTAGGTTGGGATGACTGTCAGTGACATCTGTGCAGTGTCACGTCAGAATATTCATTAGTGTAAACATTAGTGTAAAGAATATTCATTTATTAAAAGTGCAATCGGCGATTTTTACAATGAATGAAATTTTTTAACAATGGAAAAAAAATCAAGAAATTGATACTCGAAAATCGCAAATTTACAGTCAAAGAGCTTACTGGGATTGTTGGAATCAATGCGGTAAAACTCCATTTCAATCAAATATAATAATAGATGAAAATGAAATTTTTGGCCGTTGACTGTCAGCATATCCCTTCTCATTCATTTTACTTTTCTTGCCGAAGATCCCAGAATTCATCGTCAATTGAATAACCGTACCCAGTCACTTGAACTTTTGCTTGCTCAGTTTCTAGTGCCAAGTAGTTTACCTGTTTCATTATCTTCACTGAGGGTAGTGACCAAGTGCGAATGAATAGGCATAAACATCAACTCGATAACCAAAACTCTCTCCGACCATAATGATAAATGGAGTTTTCAATTATCACCAGCGAGTGAAAATCGATAATTTCGACTGTTTGACATATATTGAGTTGTGTTTCGTAATATTAAAAATAAAACCTAAAAGAGAGAACAACCTATTTATGTTTATTGATATTTGAGTTATCATGACTGGTTAACCTTTCATCAATTGTCTTGAACCAATTTTATTGTTCACATAAACCTCACTTGAAGGCCGCTCTCTCATTCAATTGTAAGAGATATTTTGTTACTTCAAGAGATATTTTGTTACTTCAAGAGATAAACTTCGGTAAAGAGATTCGGTGCAAAAGCGAAGGTTGTGTGTTAGAATGTGAAGTTTACTGCAGTGGAATGATCGTCAGTGTGTGCACACATTCCAATTCAATGGAATTGAATGAAGTTTAAAAGCACTGGTTGCAACATCGGAAGGATCAGTAAAAACCATTTTGAAAGACCATTTGGACACAACTACCGTATTCGCCTAATTTAGCTCCGTGTGTCTTCTATTCGACCGCTCCGAGGAAACCGTTTTGAGTTAATTGAAGACATCAATCGTGAATCGATACGCGCATTGAAGATCCGGAAATTGACTTTAACAACTGTTTCGAGGATTCGAAAAAACGTTGGCACAAGTGGATTGTGGCCGGAGGGGATCACTTTGAAGGGGACGAAATAGATTTGGAGGAATAAATAGAGAATTTTGAATTTATGAATAACTTTCACATTTACCAACAGAGCGATTGCAACAAATATGTTCTGGAAAAGTCAATTCAGTACAATGTTTGCCATTGATCGCTTCACACCGAAACAACGCACTGAAATAGTGACCCTTTACATCGAAAACAGTCGTTCCATTGTGTCACATTGTTACATTGGCGACATTGACTGGCCACCCAGATCACCTGATTCAACCACTTCGGACTTCTTTTTGTGGGGTTATTTGAAAAGCAAGGTCGACTATCGACTATCAAACTATCGACGAGCTCAAGGCGAACATTCGTACCGAAATCGACTCTATACACCCAAACCTCCTTTTACGAACCTTATATATGTATGTATGTATGCTTACACACTCATTCGTCTGCATATATGTGTAAATATTTATACATATAAATGATCGCTTTTACTTCACCAATATTTATATGTATTAAGAAATACAAATATTTGCACACATGTGTACGTATATTAATACATATATACATATATAAGTTACGTAAATGGAGGTTTGGGTGTAACACCCGAGATGCTCGAAAATGTAATAGTAAACGCGATAAAAAGGAGTTTGTGATAGCTAACTAATGGCTAATAGTCCAAAATTAAAATTATAAGGAACCAAACTGAATAAAAATACATCACTTATAGAAATCGGGTGTTATATTATATTATATTATATTATATTATATTATATTATATTATATTATATTATATTATATTATATTATATTATATTATATTATATTATATTATATTATATTATATTATATTATATTATATTATATTATATTATATTATATTATATTATATTTTATTATGTTATACTATTATAACACATTTATCATGGAGATATAATGGGAGGGAGCATCAGAGCATCGGACGAATTGATAACTGGACGAAGGATTGTGGATTGCTAGCCCAAGTCACTTGAAGGAAACTTGTGATTCTGACGCGCCCTTGTCAAACAAACCATCAGGCGGGTTCAAGCATGTATAGCGATATACTTCATGCACTGGATATTGTGGTTGGAAAAGCATATTTTTTTCCCGCGGAGTACGAGTAAGTGACTCTGTTTACATATCCGCCCAACCCTGCAATGATGGTGGCTTCACTTCACATCACATACCAGTTCACATTTATGTTGATTTACTTTAGAATTTATCTCTACTGTAGTTTCATATTTTAAACTCAACTCTTTGTGATAATCGTCATAAAAATAAATTATACGATAAAAGTACAATTTTCTGATGAATCGCTGCTATAGGCAAGATACGAGAATAAAATACTAAAAACCATGTGGCACATTACGCCAAGAGAGCTTACCTCTATTAAATTGTCAAACCAATAACTTTTTATTTCACTTTTTCCTAAGATACGGTGCTTGGGTGTTGAACAACGAAAGTGTTTCCGGCTCTAGCATCATCCTCTTCCCCATCATCGTTGGTGTGAAAACTATAACACACGGACTATGAGCTGAGAATACAAAAACTTACACTCGAAGAGTAGACAGGCAAAATAATAACCCGTCAGAAACAGTATTCATAATTAAAATCCTTTGAGATGCGGCCGATTTAACGGTAGAAACAATGCTAAGTTAGAAGTGTATTCAGAAAATATAAGTACGAAAGTCATTTCAGGAACTAATCACAGTCCATCGTGACTGCAGGCAAACAGGGCATGTTGCTATTTTGAATTCATTTTGATGTGTTAGAGTTAACCTATACCAGGAACGTCAATAGCACACCATTTATTTTGCGGTTGGTAAAATTCGGGTGATTTTCAACCGAAGGAACTCACCCAACAAATGAGGATACATCTTCAATTCAGGAATGATTTAAGGAAAAGGCGGTGAATTTTTACTTACACTTTATTCAAACTAACGAAATTCTGAAACTGTGGGTTGTATGAAGTCTAAGCAAAAATTGTAGAAAATCTATTGAAAACTCGACAAAATAAAATTTAAAAAGAAAGAAATCGCAGTGGCGTTTATGGCATTAGTGCAGTTATAGAAAAAAAACCCTTTCAAAAGCATTTGCGTATTTTCAAGTTCCTTACGAAAATTTTTTATTCGAATAGAATATGAATCTACAGATCAAAAACAATAAATATGCTCCCAAAAGTAGTTTTGAGATATTTGGCCATTAAATTCAAAGAAAACAGATTTTTTTAATTGCATCGTTTCGACAAGTTATGGGAAATTGTATATTCTAATCAGAACAACTGTTATTGTAGGTTGATAATTTTTTATTTTATACAATGTTGATTTTTCTGAAAATACTCCAATTTTTTCAAGTTACAAGGATTTGGGAAAAGAGCATGCAAAAAGGCACCGCCCCTTGAAAAACCAATTTTGAGTTAAATTGGTATCTTCAACCGTGCAAAATTTCAGAGTTATTATTATCATTCAATTTTGTTTTTTGTTCAGCAGAGCTTTCAGGTTTTTTATCACCACTTCATGCGATTCCGTAATCAGAATCCAATGAGTAGATATGTTGTTCTATTGTTCAATTGTAAACTATGTTATGTATTATTTTTTTAGACTCAAATTTTGCATAAGTTTAGAAAATTGTGGTTTACAATTTGGACTCCAGCCTTATGTTTGAGCAGGACAAAGGTAAAATTTTTATAAAATATTCGAAGAAAGAAAAAAAAGTTATAACGCTAACTGTAACTGACGATATCTCTTCTATTATTTGACCGAATTCTCCATTAGAAAGATAAATTCATTTGGAATATCTCACCTATTATTTCACCATGTTATATCAACATTAGAAAGATAAATCGATTTGAAATGGAATCTATTAAAGTACAATGATAAAAACTATCAATACCCAAAGTTATTACAGAAAGTTCCAACCAAATTCATTTAAAAAAAGACGGAACTCTCCCTTTGACTGGCCATATCTCAGCCATTAATGGTTCGATTTTGAAAATAATTAAATCATTAGAAAGATAAATTTGTCACAAAATAAATAACGCGAAGTATTATTCAATAACGCATAGCAAATGGTAGTTCTGATAAAAATGTAAGCTTGAATCATAGCATAAATAATGGAAAACTTTTAGTTTGTAACATTTCTTTAAATTCAAAGCGATGACATATGTGTCTTATACACCAATATGTTGCATATGATTTCAGCTACATATATTTTAAGAAGCAGTTTCAAATTTACTGGAAAACTAAAAAAAATTGAATTTTTACAGGTTCACGAGGAATGCTAAGCCAAAGGCTGTGCAATTATGTATATCAATCGATTGAATTCGATAACAACTTTAGTTTACAGAAAGAAATAATTTCAAATTTACTTTAAAAAACGTGATTAATCCACCTAGCAGTGAGATGATACCTTTTTTTATCAATTCGCATGTGTTTTTTGCATGAATATTCTTCGGTGTTTAAGTTTTCATTACATTATTTTAATGACCGTCGTTTTAAGCGACGATTCGAGATTGTAATCACTCATTACTCTGTAATATGGAAACTGCAAATACAATCAAATTTAAATCTAAAAGTGTGATAATCGATTAAACATGCCATGATATGTGAGTTCCACTTTAGAGTTTACGGTAATTTAAGGTACTTCCAGAGCCGGTATTCAGGAACCAGTATAACCCAAACCGATTCGTGAGGCCATATGACGAATAAATTACAGTTTTGAGTGCAACTTTGAAGCTCAATCCCATCTTCTATATCGGTTTGAATTTTAAAAATTCATCATTATATAATTCGAGAACCGGAAGTCATAATTGGATAAAATTAATTAATTTTTGTATGTATGTATAAAACTAATTAATTTTGTATATAAGTTTAATTCAATTTGAATTTTTGTTTCTGAAATTTGATTAGGTTTTTTTGAGAAAACGATTGAGCTTTGAGAAACGATTTTATACTGGAACCGGAATTCTAAAATCGGTATGGCCGAAGTCAGATAAATTCACCTGAATAGCTGTATAGTTTACATTTGTTTCAAAATATTTGAAAATCAGTGGACATCTTCGAGAAATCATAGCATGAATTAAATTTTCAGGTGCCTTCTGAATCGACAACTGAATACCACTAAAACTGAAAAAAGTTAATTTTTTTTATCGACTATCCAAATCTGCTAACCCGATAAATCTGATTAATTTATGTGGAATAGACATTTTTATACTAATCACCCTGTATCTCCGAAACCGGAAGTTGGATCTGACTGAAGAGCAAGAATCTTGAAACTTTTCATTTGCATCTTAGATGATTCTTAGATTTCATTTGAATCTTAGATCGGTTCAGCCATCTACGAGAAGAATGAGTTGCACAATTTTGATTTCGTTTCATATATCATCCTGTAGTTCCGGAACCAGAGGTCGGAACCAAACATAATTCAGGAACTTTGTTTGGGAGCATACGAATTTTCGTATGAATCTGAATTTGTAGAAAAGAAATTTTCAGAGAAAATTGAGTGAAATTATTTGTCACACACGCATTTGCTGATCTCGACGAACTGATTCGAATGGTATATGGATGTTATGTTTTTCCAGCATTTATTGCTGTAAGTAGTTTGAAACAATATAATTAAAAAAAAATTCTGCCATCTGGTATATATGTCATATTCGAACGATTATGTTGCCAAACACGAGCTGTGCTAAAATCGGTCCGAGGCAAAATGTCATGAAAAAGGATGCTGTACACAGTCTTTTTGGTACTTAGAAACAATTGGATGTAACAGTATAAAAAATCGTGTTTTCCGTTGCTCCCAAGCATTTCTTTGTCATAGAGGGCTCAAAACTCCTACTGCTGGAATAGGGGGAAAAGTCGTTTACACAAAAATTTCGATATCTCCGTTAAAAATGGACGGATTTTAACAATCTATGGCTTGTTGAATAGGTATTATCGTGCGGAATCTAAGTCTGAAAACATATTCTGTTTTCAAGGTCAATTGTGACAGATACTGTAAAAAAACTGAAAATTTTGACATAAAACTTCGAATAACTCAAAAAGTAAACATCCGATCTCAAAACCATTCAATAGCGTTTTGGGTGACGGGGAGACCTTTCATTTGCGACTAGTTTGATCAAAATCGGTCCAGCCATCTCTGAGATCTCGACCTCTTAGTTGACAACACACATACAGACACACATACACACACACACACACAGACATTTGCTCAGTTCGTCGAGCTGAATCGATTGGTATATGTCATTCGGCCCTCCGGGCCTCGGAAAAATTTTCGAAAGTTTGAGCGAATTCTATACCTATTTTTTATATATATAAAAAAAGGTAAAAATACAAAATTCGATGTTTTCATGGAGTTTTTTAAATAATACTATTGTTTAACATTTAGTGTGCAATTAAAAGCGAACATCTAGATGCTTTTGCTTGCCAGTCGATAGAATATTATTTCAGCGAAAATTTGAGAAAGAAAATTATTTTTCCTTCATAGATTTCCTCAAAACATTTCTGAAACCAGTAGGTTATATTTTGTTTTGAAGGTCTTATTAGTTTATGATCACACAAATTCACTTCGAATGTGCTGGACCCAGGTTGCTGATTCCCGAGGTATCGAAAATAATGTATGTATGTATGTATGTATGTGTGAAGCCATCATCAGTTCAAGGCATTACCAGTGTATGCGGGTAGACTTACAGTAGTTCCGAATTTGATTATCAGATAGCTTTCATATAATTACTGTTAAGAAGGCCATAATAAGTTTTGATGACCCGGCCCCTTCCAGCAAGAACATCCGGCCATATAACTAAGAATTTCGCTGTACCAGCTTAAACCCGCCTGATGGTTTGTTTGTTAGAAGGGTGCGTCTTACTCATTTCAGACCTCCAGGGAGAAACACAAAGCTTCCCCCGCGTGACTAAGGTTGGCAATCCACTCCATCATCCAGTCATTCACTTGTAAGATACCCTGATGCACTCCCTATCCCTCCCCGTTGTCGATATACTTGAGCATAATACAATACAATATAATATAATATAATATAAATTAATATGAAAAAAATAATATAATACAATATAATATAATGCAACACAATATAACATGATATAATATAATATAACTACAGAGAACAGACATCCAAGCTAGTGCAAACATTTTTAAAAAGCTGTGTAAAGCATACAAGTGAAAATCCGTTAAAAACCTCCGTTTTACACGACTTTGCACGTATGAATGTCTGTTGGATATCTGTTCTCTGTGATATAACATAATATAAAATATTATAATATAATATAGCACAATATAATATAACATTACACAATATATTCTAACAATACACTATAACATTATACAATATAACACAATACATATACTTATAATAAAATATAATATGCAATACAATGAAGTATAATAACATACAGCATAATATAACATAACAGAAGATAATATATGAAACAATATGCTATGATACAATGTATAACAGTTGATGTCGCAATGTAAGTTATGCTCTTCTTTTGTCGCAGTACTGCAGGAAATATAATATTTCTTTTTTATTATTATTATTATTATTAATAATAATAATAATAATAATAATAATAATAATAATCGTAATAATAATAATGATAATAATAATAATAATAATAATAATAATAACGCTCATTACTGATGATTTTGTGAGCAAACCCTGTACAAATTTTCATGATTTCAATCATTTTCTCGTAATATCATTAATAATAGGAAGACACGTTTCATGATTTTTATAATTTCTTAGTCATGGTACCGGCAATGGATTGTTATCTGTGCATAAGTCCTTTCATTTGATTCTAATCTTGTAAAAATCGATTCAAAATCTCTGAGGAATTGAAATTATTCCTATTTGGGAGTTTTTGATCAATATTTCCGGATATCCAGTAAACAACTACATCTGGCAAACTTAATTGGATAGCTTTCTTCTTAGTTTGAATAGTTTTCAACCTTACATGAATGTATAATCCTGCTCTTGCAACATCACTTGTTGTAATGTTGGGATTGTGGATAAACTATCCCTTTACTTGGTTTGTGTTTCGATTCACGAACCTTTTCAGTGTTCTTGAGACATTAAAATTACTGATTTACAATATTTTTTTTTCCTCAAAGCACAATGTAACAGCTCTGACATTTAAATTTCGACAATTGCCCACCTCGATATAATAATCACAAATTCTAATTTTAGATGACATCAATGTTAATCGTGGGCATACGAAAACTCTTAGATGGTTTATATACTTTCCTCGCAAAGTACCGGAAAATCTAAGACTCCCAATTTTGAAAACATCGATTTTTTATGTTTTCGAAAATATGTAACTACAAATTTACGACACCGTTACAAGGTATTGAGGAACCACGCTAACACTAAAGTAAGTCAAGCCAAGCAGCAATGCTTATATCGCTTTCTGGATTACAGGACTTCGTCGAAAACCCTCTGGCAGCGAGTAAAAAGTAAAAGTAAAAAGTGTTGGTAAGGGAAAATCAACGCCACTATGCAGTTTCGATTCAGATGACGTGAATCACGCATTCTTAGCCAACTATACGAACAGCATCCCTCGTAGTTAAAGACTTTCAAGATCAGTACAATCCCCGCCACAAAGTTTCTCATTCCAAACAGTGCGCTATTGGGAAGTTATCAACGCAAATCTGGAATACATAATCGAACGCGGCATACCGATACATTTCATCAAGATCATCTCGCCATTAATCAATCAACACAAACGCACTTATTTAACGCATTCATACGGACATCAATATTTCCCGATCACTGGAAGCAGGCCAAGGTTGTGCCACTGAAAAAAGCGCATCTGAATGACATTACTAATCTGCGTCCAATCAGCATACTACCCCCGCTGTCAAAAGTTTTCGAAAAGCTTCCAAAGCAACACATGACTACCTATATCGAAAGAAATAAATTGCTGCAGGCAGGTTTTCGTGGTGGTCACGTGGTAAAACCGATGTTCTACGAGTTCATGACGACTTTGGAGCCATTGTAGATACCCTCTTAGAAAAAAACGTTCAACGGTGGTCCTTCATTGGTCCAATACGTTGGATCATTGGTCCAATGAAAGTCCAATCAATAGTTCAACGGGAGGCCAACACCTCCGTTTGCCGATTTTGAAACAGACTATTGAACCGAATGCCATTTTTTCGTTCAACAAACCCGGCAGACAGAGCCATTTTTAACACGAGGAGTTGGAGCCTCGTTGGACAAGTATTACTGCAGAATTTCTGAAGTTTTTTCCACTTATTTGTTTAAACTAACAATACATACCTGCATAATATTTCTAGTTCACGTAGAATAACAACAAATTTTCTTTCTATGTGAAGGTAATACTTAATTTTCATACTATTTTTGCAAGAGAAAAAACAACAACAAACCGTTCCAGCAAATTGAATGAATATTTCGGCCTGCTGAGAGGGTAAAAAGGTTCATTCTCCTACTTTTGGACTTTTCTAAGGCTTTCGATACCATCCCTCACAACATACTGTTAGATAAACTGGTGACACAATTTAATTTTTCTGTCGCCGCTAAGAATCTAATCAGTTCATATCTGAATGGCAGAAAGCAAACTGTTTTTTGTGGAGATCACTATTGTAACAGTGCTGATGTTCCGTCTGGTGTTCTTCAAGGTTCAGTTCTTGGTCCCCTACTTTTCTGCTGCCATATCAACGACTTACCTACAGTTCTAAATTACTATTCAATCCAGATTTATGCTGAAGATGTTCAACTTTACGTTGGTCGATTTGGCCCGTGTGTGCAAGAGCAGATAAGTATAATAAATTCAAATCTTAAGCAAGTGGAAAACTGGTCCCGACGACACAACCTTCACGTAAAACCAATCAAAAGTAAGGCAATGTTCATCAAAAATCGACATCGGAGAATCAGTGCATCTGTTCCAATGTTACCAGACATTGTCTTGGATGGGCAATGCATCAAGTGGTCCGAAAGCGCAAACAATCTCGGGATCAATTTTCAAAATGACCTAGCATTAAACTGCTGTGTGCTTTACGTGTATGGACTAAGCCGTTACGATCATGTGAGTCATCTGCAACAGAATCTACGAGGTTTCTATGCATACCGTTCCTGTATATTTATTAGACGCCTATTGGAAACACGATAAAAGATTATCATATCATCTTATCATACGCTACTGGACAATAAATAAACAACCGAACAAACAAATTTGAGTTAGTGCTAAAATACAATCGATTGGTTTACAAAAATGCATATATGGTCATGAATATTTTTAAGATTTCGAAATTTCAATGAAAATATCTAATTAAATGATCTTTTTTTTTTTTGAAAAAATTTAAAGTGATTTTCATCTGAAAATTATAGCTGGTATCAAATGCAATCTTTTGGTATATAAAAATAGATATATATGTCATTGCTTTGAATTTAATGATACGTCAAAAATACGAAGTTTCCTATTATTTATTTATGGATTTAACATAGAACTTTATTACCCATTACCCTTAGTACATTTTATTCAGAATAAGTTTCCATTTCTAATGATAGCAAAATTTTTAAAATCGGTTCAAAAACAAGAGCCAGTCAAAATCAACGTTCTAACTTTTTTCATCCCCTTGGTGTTCGGAGTGTTTACACGATGATAATAATAATAAAAGAAAACACAAATTGAGAACGAAAAAATAAGAAAAAAATCAGAAAACATTCAAATTGTTTTTTTTTTAATAAATAGAGAAAGCAGGAGCACATGCAATATAACAATATCGACAATACTTAAATTCTCTATCCCATTTTAAATATATTCAAGTCCAGCAAACACTTTGTGATGGCTGCTATTGATCGATAGTTAATCCTATTATAATAATACCTTCGGTAGAAATCGGCGCTCTTCACTTACGCATTCCGTTTTCATTATTTCTAGCATCTACATTGGTGCAGTCTTTTAGAGCAACAACTGCAATGATGGCATCCGTGAAACCTACGACTCAATGGTTTACTATCCTAGCACTGTTCACCGCGCTGGGTTTGGGCAATGTCCAGTTTGGTGGTGCCGACAGTGCTAGTGCTACCAATCAACACCGGATGTTCCATCATTCCGCTAACGCTGGTCCTAGCTCGATTGTCTATCCCGATGGCTCGATGAAACGGACGTTGATTTATCCTAACACAAGAAGCTCACCAGGACCAGTTATACAGGAACAAACAGAGAATATGATAAAAAACATATCAACCAACCGAAAGCCATGGGCTCTGGCAAAGCGCGATACTGCCCACGTGACATCATCCGTCAGACGGCGGTCGGAACTGGTAACGGGTGATTCATCATCAACGGTCGAGACGAACTCGATTCCGGTTCCTTCAGCCACGGCAGGATTTTTGAATTTTAATGGTGCAATTTGCAGAAACGAAAGCAGTTTTCCAACGTCCACTGGAACTTGTCAGTCGCCGAATGCCACAAAACCGTTGGAGAGCGGTGATGATCAAACCGCCTCTCCGTATTACACCATCGTTAATTTGGACCATCATAACGACGTGCTGTGCGACCAGGAATATGATGCCGAGGAATATAACGAGAATTGTTTCATCGATCACAACGTCACCTGCGTTGGGGATCCGTTGTACTGCAATTTGACCTACGATGAGTACCGACAGCTACTGATGGACTACATCTATCCGTCGACAGGCGAGTGGATCTTGATCGCATCACACTCTGTTGTGTTCATAATAGGACTGGTGAGTAGAATTTCAATGATTACTTCATTCATTGATAAGAGCAGATTTTAGTGGTATTTAATTGCACAACTGGAGTGTTTCCCTCTGCCGGTCATAACTGATGCACATACATAGCAAGGAAAAACAGGCCCTCTCTAATGTCATTTTTTCATTAAAATTGCACGGGTGTTTTTGTAGAACAATCTAGAAATGAACAAACAAATAACAGTGTACAAACATTACGAAACTCTTTGATTGATCGACTGAATCGGCTGAAAGCAAACAGTGACACCGTGCAAGTGGAATCAATGAAATACGACACCACTTCTAACTAAGTGTAATTCACTTGGATGGTGTTCTGGCAATATTTGTACTGGTCCAATTTACATCCATTATTTAGGGGAAAGTTCCCCATTATGCGGTTAGCAATTGTTCTCGGAGTGTCATAGAAATGCGAGTACATGATCTTTATTAGACTTTCTAGGGAGTATTCTATTACAATATTTTTCTTATTAATATTATCTTTCTTGAACTGTGAATCATTTCGCGAAAAAGTTTAATTTTTGATTAAAATCCGATAGTCAACTAGTAAATTTGATCAGTATCTAACGAGGAAAACAGATTGAAAAAATGACATGCGAATGTAACTATGAAATGAAAACTTCGAAAAAGCTACCGCCCAGACGGGACTCGAATCCGTAGCTAACTCATATCCCAGGAAACCGTTTTGTCAACTAAACCACCCTGCATGTTGCACACACGAGCTGAGATTATACCTAAACAGCGTCTGTCGGCAAAGCGGAGAGTGAAAATACGCTTGAGAGGTGACATGTGGTGAGTGCTGGCAAAGGGGTTGCCATGGAGATATATATTGAACGGTGTGGCACCCGACCACAATTGAACATGTTCGGTTTATCTGTTCAATTATGGTGTTTTAATAACAATTTTTAAGAGACAAACGAGTATTGATACAGAAAACATGTTGATCGATAAAAAACTGCCCGTTTTTTGGAAGTAACCCATGGATTAATAAGTCCCGAGACTAACAATGGAAACAACATTTTTTTTTGCAAATTTTTTTTTATTCATCAACATAATAACCTTTTAGGGTGATACAATGGTTCCAACGTTTTTCCAATTTTTCAATACCGTGTTTATGAAAAAATTTATCTTTCGCTTCAAAATAAGCTTCAGTTTCAGCGATGACCTCCTCATTTGAGCCAAATCTTTTTCCCTGGAGCATTTTTTTAAGATCAGCAACGAGCCAGTAGTCACTGGGGGCTAAATCTGGCGAGTATGGGGGGTGGGGAAGCAGATCAAAGCCCAATTCGTTCAATTTCGCCATTGTTTTCATTGTTTTGTTCATTGCTGTTTTTGTTCCATCGAAAGCAATCGCGGCACCCACTTGGAGAAAACCTTTTTCATGCTCAATTTTTCATGAAGGATAGTAAATACACTTCCATATGATATCTGTGTCATTTCAGCAATCTCACGGAGCTTCACTTTACGATCTTTCATGATATTTTTTGTCACTTCACTCACATTTTCCGATGTAACGGCTTCCACAGGTCTACCCGAGCGTTCCGCGTCATTTGTGTCGGTACGACCACGTTCAAACTCGGCGAACCACCGACAAATCGTTGCTTTTGATGGACAAGAGTCCGGATAACATTTTTCAATCCATTGTTTCGCTTGCACGGTGTTTTTACCCATTTAAAACAATGTTTTATCAAAACACGAAACTCGGTTTTTTCCATTTTGTAGACAAACTACAAAACGACTTTACTCCAACCTCGATAACTCAGCTGTTTCTGGTCGGATCGACTTAAATTTTTGACCCGTTTCAAGCAAAGATTAGTACTATAGAAAGGCATGGTTACTGGTTTACTACAAGCGCCATCTCTGCTTTAGTCTCGGGACTTGTTGATCCATGTGTTATATTTTCCCAACCAGAAAGAACATTTGTACGCATTATCATAGCAGCGTATGTTTGACAAATGGCTACCATTATGACCAGTAAATGGAATATTTATATTTATATTACATGTAAAATTGATGAAATTATCCAAACTGAGTTGTACAATGAAGTTGGTTTGTTAGAGTTGACGCTAAATTTGTCTGCAATGTTAAAATCCTACAGAGTTTCTTTTACTGTGAACGGGTGCGATCACTTTTGTTGATTGTATTAAAATATGATTTTTCGGTCATTTGTTGTTTTCATAATATTTAATAGCTGTCCCGGATAATTTCGTCCCTCCCAAAATGGATTCCTCGAATTCACTCAAATTTAAACCATATTCAGACTGCAGAATTATCTAAGGACCTAAAGTATTTGCATTTCTTAATTGAACTGAGTACTTTGAATTAATTTAATAAATCTTAAGCACTCTCTTATTTTAACTTACTCTCATAGAACCAAAAAAATTAATAACCGATGCATCATCAAATCATCAAACGATATGTGAAATTAGTGAAATGTTAGTTTTGTTTTCGGTTATATGTCGAATTTATTTTACGTTCTCCTAAAATAATTATATCGAATAACGTTGTTTAATGCGGGATGATTTTACAAAGTTATTCACAGTTCAGCAACTATATGTTCTTCTGCTACTGCTACTTCGCTATACTTTCACTAAGGTGTAATAATTACAATACAGATACCAATTCCGAGCTACTTTCTATTGTCTTCATCGTTGTATTCGTTTAATTAGTTTGTTGATATTGACAGTGAATATTAGAATTTAATTGTGATAAACAAAGTTAAATTGATTAACAGTCCAACACAAGAATGTGATGTTTTAAGTAATTTATCGATACAATTGTTTTTTTTTCTATTATGTAGCAAGTTAGGCAGATTTTACGTTTGAGATTACGGTGATAATTTAACTTTGTCATTCATATACCTCAAATATGTCGTCTATGATTGAATGAGACAGGGAAAATCGCAGTACATGACCTTTATTCGACTTTCTAGGGAGTATTCTATTACAATATTTTTCTTATTATTACTATCTTTCTTGAACTGTGAACCATTTCGGGAAAAAGTTTAATTTTTGATTAAAATCCGATAGTCAACTAATAAATTTGATCAGTATCTAACGAGGAAAATAGATTGAAAAAATGACATGCGAATGCAACTATCAAATGAAAACTTCGAAGAAGCTACCACCCAGACGGGGAACGCTTCTTGCATGTGTCATAATTTTGAAAGAGGTAGAAGCCCTGGATTGATAGTGTATTTGGGAACAACATTCATTCAAGCAATGTTTAATCTGGTTTGACGTGCGGGAAAGTGACTGTTGTAGAGTAGCCGTTCCCGTTTTCGATCATTTTCAATGTTTCAATCCACTTGACTTAACACATATTTGTGGTCGTTTTTGCCCTGAAGATGAAGGAATATTCCTTAGAAACATCGGCTTTTAACGCAAAATAAATATTTTGTAAAGCAACACTCGACCAAAAAACCATCTTTCAATATATTACAACAAAGTGGTCGTACCGTCTTCACAACGTAAAAAGGAACTACAAAAAGAACTCAGTTTCTTTTCTCATATATGTCTTAAAAATTTTGAATTGAACTTAGATTCAAATAGACAATCTTATAATTATATGCATATTTTCTGAATTTCATTTGCATACGATTTCAAGCTGTCGCATAGAGCGACGTTGCAAAAAAACGTTAAAAGGGTTTTTTTTAATTGGGCACAAAACTATTACAATTAGTAGTTATATGGGCCGACTTTGGCTATGGGTACCTGAGTAGAGTGAGAGATCAAAAAGAAAAGTCAATTTGATGTTGTGCTGTTCGTATATATCGATTACTTAATTTGCTATCGTTTTGGTTGTTTTAACGGTTAAAAAAAATCGAAAGCAAAAAAATGCCTCGGATGCCGGATCCGAAAGTATCGCAACCTACAGAAACAGCTTTGTGTTATGCATGAGTACCAAAACTGTACATCTTTGGAAAGATTAGAAGAGTTACCATTATCGACATTCCTCACTTCACAATGTTTGACAATGCCGGGTACTCCCCTAACCAAGCTATTTAATTAAAACGTGATATTTGAGCCACGCAACCAAACGAATCCGACGCCACGAAAAGTTCAACATTGAACGGCAAGTTTGCGTTGCCCCGGCAGACGGAGTTTGTTAAGCCGTTCCGCTAAATAAATTTCGGAAGCTGTTCATTCCGGCCGGCTCCGTTCTGACAGCGAAGCAGACTGACTCGTTGAAAGTAATCGTTAAGCCGTTTTCACGGAAGTATCCTCCTCGGAGTCATAATGTAATGGCATTTCCTTCCATCATTCTCATGATGGCACGCGCACGGGAGGCAGCGGAGCAAAGATTGAAATCACGTGGGAAATCCAGACGTGCAAAAGTTGTTCATGTCGAAAAAAGCTTTGATCTGGCTTGACTTTACGCTTTTTCGCTGCGTAACGCGTGCGGCGAAGACCAGTGGATAATATCTTGCGTAAATCTTCCGCTTTGCAAAAAATTCAACTTTGTCGGGACGGGCTCTTCGACTCGTAACAGACAGTTTACCGTTTTACTTGCAGCTACAACATAGTAATTTCGAAATATTTGACTGAAATTTGCATCGTCGAGTGTAAGGGGCACATAGTAACTGTCGCAGTCCTCCTACGGGAGATGTTTTCCCCGGTTACCAGTTACGGTTCAGCCAGTTCAGGTCTGTGGAATCCTTAGGTGTCTTCATGTATTATAAACTGCGTGGTGTATCGGATATCGGACAATTCGCAGTTATTCCACCGCACGATTTGTCTTATTTTATACCACAAAAAATGTCAAGATACAAGGAAACTAATGAATGTTTAAAAAAGGTTGGATAGATGATCAATGTTTGTTTCGAAAAACGGTGTTTTAATATGAAAAATTATGTCTAAGCAATGAAATATTATTCTCCAAGCTACGCTCAATAAAAAAGCTAATGGAGATCTTTTTCCTGAATGCAGTCATTTTCGAGATATACGAGAAACGAAATCGAGAGAATGGATATTTCATGAGAATATGCCTTTTTCATATAGAAAGGCTATACACTCGCTGTGAAAACCGACTTCACAAACAAGGCCCGGATGGCCGAATGTCATATACCATTCGACTCAGTTCGTTCAGATCACAAAATGTCTGGCTGTATGTATGTATGTGTATGTATGTATGTATGTGAATATGTGATAAATAATGTCACTCAATTTTCTCAGGGATGTCTTAATCGATTTCCACAATCTTAGATTCAAATGAAAGGTCCTATAGTCCCATACAAGTCCTGAGTTTTATTTGGATCCGACTTCCGGTTCCGGAATTACAAGGAAATATGTGCAAATTTATCAAAAAATGTGCATTCAATTTTCTCGGAAACTTCTCAACCGATTTTCACAAACTAAGAAGAAAATAATAGGCCTTAAAATTATTTAAAAAGTCCCCGAAATGTTTATGTAGATCCGACTTCCGGTTGCGGTATTCCAGTGCAGTACACTAATTTTTCACGAGCGATGGCGAAACGAGGTGCATATATTTATAAAACATACTGCTAAACTCATTTAGTTGGCAGTTCTTGTTAGTTATTGAATATATAAAACTACTTTGGGACTACTAGTCTCCGGTTTTCGCTTCCGAAAGTACCCACACTTAAAAAATGTTACATTTTTACAATACAAAGCATTTAACGAACTTTACATTTGTTTTAGCTGAAACTCTTATCGACACAGACGCAAAATATATGTTTACATGTTAGTAGATGTAATATTGTGACGATGCAAAAAAGGGTAAAATTCTTCTAGATTTGGCTTAAAACTGAATCAATTTGTAGGCTGAATTAGTTACTTACTGAATGAACCGACTTCGGCTATACCAGAAGTACCGGAAATAGTGGTCAAAAAGTTTAAAACGAGACTCACTCAATTTTCAAAGAGATGATTTGTTCGATTTCCATAAACAGGCTCCAATAAAAGTTCCTATAGTCTTATAGGTTGCTGTTAAATTTCATCCGGGTCCGACTTCCAGATTCAGAACTATGTGTTTAATCATATAGTGCGACGATACAAAATAAAGAAAGATTCTAATTAACTTGACGGTCGATTTAAAAAGGTTTTTTTTAAATAAGTCGGGGTTCTCCACATTTTTTTGTCATATACAGTTATATATTTTCATGTTTTGATTAACTTAGTTTTTACATAGTCTATTTTCAACTTTAACCAACCTTTGAGTTTTTATTTTGCGGATTTACAAATAATATGATAAATCTTTTATATGTCTGTTGAAAATAATTTCGCAGCAATCTCATTCTCTGTTATTGAAATGAAGCAATATTTTTGTGTATCATGAATCATTTTTATTCGTTGATAAATATATTTTCATTCAACAGCACCATCAGCACGAGATTGCTGATAAATATTCTTAATTCCTTTTAGAAGCCCAATCATATAAAGCTTTCGCGTATGTTATTGGATGTTCATGTACTCTTGTCAAGCTAGCTCATGTTCTAAGTAGTTTTTCCAAAGGCGCTTTACCATCAATATAAAAGGAATACTTTTTGAGGCAGTGATGCATTAAGTCAACATTTTCATGAATTGTACAAACCCATACATTATGACCAGAGATGTCCATCTCCTCTGTCTGACGAAGAGCAAGTGAAATTTCACCCCTAGCGCTGACAACTTCAACAAGAGCTCTTCTCTTTTACAAAGATGCACCACTGTTACATAAAGTGTGCACGCATCATGAGTGCGCGTGTTTCTTTTCTTTACCCCTAGCATTGAATCGCACCAAAGTGTTGAAGCAGAGCTCTCAAATTTTCTGAAGTGGACGCAGATATTTTCACAGAGGTGTATTGAGAAGTTTACAATGGTTTTGTCTTAACGCCGTAAATGTACTGAATTAAAGTTGATGTTCACTGACCTCTTCGTATCGTTGAAAAGTTTTTCTAAGACTTGAAAGAAAAAGCCGTTTCTGAGCTGGTTTACGCCCACTATTAGTTCTGATACAAACGTAGTCTCGTTGTTCTGACATTGTTCTTCTTATATCATCGTCGCTGAAAAAATGCTGCTGCAGTTCGCTTTCACATCTCATTCAATTCAATCGTTAAAACAAAACCTCTTACGTTCGGGACTAAAGAAACCAAGTACTGTATTGTGTAGTGAACAATAGAACGATCTCGAAATGAGTGAGCCAAATGAACAAAAACTACCGCCGCTACGAAAGAATACAATCATTGTTGACTTCAGGCAGTGCAAAATTCGACCTTCGATACGAGAACTTAAAGGTTATAAGGAGCAAATGCATCTTGACATTGAATTGTGTGCATTTACTTCAATGCAATAAGACAAATAATGTTGTTTTATTAAGAGTTGGATGCAATTCAATTCGCAAAAGACAATAACAATGTGCACTATGTGGAGCACGAAAACATTAAGTACAACATTCCTGTATATATGGAAGATAGTGCTATAGAAGTGCGTGTGCATGATCTTCCCTCAAGCGTCATTGATTCTTATATTCTCAAAACTATGTTCCAATACGGAGAGATTCTTTTTATCGAAAAAGAAAAGTGGAAGAACTTCATTCTCGGTGTTCTAAATGGCGTACGTTTGTTACGCATGAGCTTGAAGACTTTCGGTCAGGATACAAGAATCCCGTTCAAATCACTTGCTACCTATGACAATCAGATGGCCACATGTCAATATTGCCAAAAAGCTGTTCACTACGGTAAGTCATGTGATGAACTGGATAAGGAACCAACTACACCAAAGTGTGCTTCCCTCACACCACGCCCAAGCAATCCCTGTACACCTGTGACAGCCACCAACAACAATGAAGCATCCCCCTCAACGAAACCATCAGTATCCCTTATTGAACAAAGTACACCAGCTGCAGTTAACAACTCACCCAACGCCTGTGAAATAAGTAACGATTGTTCCGCCTATAACAATGATGCCAAACCGGGAAGGGACGGGAGCATGAATAGCGAACCACTGCTCCTCCTTCATTCGCTAGATAACAACGAAAGCGCCTCTCCTCCAAGGAAACAAATAACAAGATCCAGAAAAAAATTTTTTATTGTAAAACGGCCGCGTTAAGCTTAAGTGCAATAGAGCCAAATAAAAAAAACTTTATAAAAAAATAGAACCGTTGCAGTACTTCAAGTTTTCTATCGGGAGTCAATTGATGGCCACCGTGTATTCATTCACATTAAATTCCTTCATCGTCATTGGATCAGACCACGAGTTAGGAAAAATTGAGAGTTCGTAATTTATCATCTTTTGAGCAATCTGGTTCGGTAAAAAAAACTGTAAAAAATCTGTTTTAATCCACCTAGTGTTGTAATTGTGCCTTTATTGTTTATTGTTGCACATATTTTCACAATTTTTGTACATTTTACCCCATAACTCCGGAACCGGAAGTCAGAATTCAGGAATTGGATATGGATCCTAAAGAGCTTTCATTTGAATCTAAGTTTGTAAAAAACGGTTCAGCCATCTCCCAAAAAAATGGTGCACTTATTTTCATAATTTTTGCACATTTTACCCCATAACTCCGGAACCGGAAGTCACATCCAAATAAAATTCAGGAATTTTGTTTGTGACGACAAGACCTTTCATTTGAATCAAAGTTTGTGAAAATCGGCTCAGCCATCTCCGAGAAAAAATAGTGCAAAAAACGTCACATGCACATATATGCCCTTACACACACATACACACACAGACATTTTGCATACTCGACGAACTGAGTCGAATGGTATATGAAACTCGGCCCTGCGGGCCTGGGTTCAAAAGTCGGTTTTCACAGTGATTGCATAACCTTTCTATATGAGAAAGGCAAAAAACAGCTGCTGCTGTCCCGATCAGATGCACATAACAAAATCATAACACAAGTATATCAACAGTTGATATGTATAACAATTTGTGTTATTTTGAGATATTTAACAAATGAAAACAGTTGAAAGTTAAAACTTAAGATAACAATATAATAACAAAATCAGTTATGAAGTTTTTATTTTCGTTTGCAAGACTCATGACAACGTTCACTAATTGGAAAAATAAGTACTTCCGTTGCTTTATATCGAAATATAATGATCAGAATTTCAAAAAACTAAAACAAGAAACCAGATAACTACATAAATTATTCATTTAATAAAAAAAAATCATTCAACAATTTTGGATTGAAACGATGCTAAAAGTTGGTTTTGATATAGTTTTTCTGTGTTAAATTTGCTATCTAATTTATTACTAGTGTTATAAATTTCTGCTTTCGGACTTCTGTAGTTATATCAAATTCAATAATAATTGTGATACAAACGTTCCGTTTATTTTAACAGTTTACCAGCCAAAAATATTTCAAAATTTGTTACAAAATATTTCTGAAATAAATTACTCCAGTTGTTATAATTCTGTTATTACCATCTGATCGGGGTACTTCACGTTTTCTATCGGGATTCAGTGGATTGCCACATTTTTTGTTAGGAACAACCAATACTACTTGCTCTTTAACCAATTCTATTGCCAGTGAAACCGTGTATTTATTCACATTAAATTCGTTCATCGTCATTGGAACAGACCACGAATAGGTAAAATTGAGAGAGTTCGTAATTTATCATCTCTTGAGCAATCTGGTTCGGTAAATATCGCCTTAAATTTATTAATGATTTCGTGATGATGATGCAGGCTGAATCATATTGATGACGAAGCTGTCGTATAATCTGGTATCTAGTTGTCGCTGGGAGCTTGTTGCTGTGCACTTTCAACAGATATAGGTCGATATGAATATAATCGACATGAGTCGCAAATATACTTTTTAGTATTCACAGTAATTGCACACTGCGCAAAGTGTTCAACCATACTATCCATTACTTAACGACGCTTAGACGAACAAGGTTTTCCGTCATCACGAGAAGGTCTACAACCATGATATTTTCCCATCATTATATCATACTCACTGAGTACTGTAGTATTTTATGGTAGTTTTCATAAATTAGTACTTTTTGCCTGTCCCTATAGAAAGGTATTAGAATTGCTAGAAAAACCGACTATTGAACGGAGCCTCGGAGATCCATAGTGTTATATACCATTCGACTCAGTTCGACGAGATCGGAGAATGTATGTGTGTATGTGTGTGTGCACTTTTCGAATATATTTTTACCGCCCAATTTTCTCAGAGATGGCTGAAACGATTTTACCAAACTTAGACTCGTTTCAATGCTACTGTCGGACCATTGATCAAGTTCAAAGATCAAACGGCTGCGACTTCTGGTTCCGGAGATATGATGGTATAAGTGACATAACCTACAAAAAGTGTTGTTTTTTGTCGCGCAAGTTTCTCTGAAATGGCTGAACCGATTTTAACGAGCTTAGGGTCGTTCGAAAGCTATTATTAGGCCATTGATCAAGTTAGAAGATCAAATGCGACTTCTGGTTCCGGAGACATGATAGTATAAGTAACGTAACCGACAAAACAAGTTGTTTTTACCGCTCTTATATTCGGGTGCCAATGTTTTGGGATCACCTCTAATTTCGCAAAGCGCTAGTGCTCAAAAATTTAAGCACATTGGAAAAAGTCACTATGCAAAGTTTGGGTAAAATCGGATATGAGTAAGAGGAGCGCCCGGTGGTAAAGTTTTGAAAATTTCGATCTTGAAAAATCGCCATAAGATATAGTCGAAATAGTCGAAAACACGTTTTCGTTCGGCACTTCAGAAAAGACATTGCACTCCGTTGCAAAACAAAAAGTGTTCTGTAAGTAGCAGAAACTTTACGTCTGCTTAGCGGTTCCAATTGAACTGCCGAGTTTAGCACTAAGCAGTTCAATTTGAACTGCTCTGCACTGATGAGTCAAAGACGAAACGTAAAAATAATAAGGGATAAATGAGTTTTTCGAAAAAGAAAAAAAAATTAGAAAAAGAGCTACCTTCCTGGGATTTTTTTTTTTTCGAGATGACACTAAATGTCGACGTTTCAAGCAATTCTAAGACATTTGGCATCAAAATTTTTTTTCCAAAATTTTTTTTCAGAATTTTTATGTATCCTAATTAGTTTCATTATTCGTGGCACCGGCAATAGATTTTTATCCGTGCAAGGACAATCACACTGAAGATAAAATTTTTCTGCTTCTGTGATCATGGCACAACTGAAAATGTCATCCATACCAGGTAATTCAAAACTGGATTCTATTATCGTTCAACAACTCTAATGCAAGATATGAAATTCGTTGTCTTAATTTACAACCTTCGAAAAAGCTGTTGCAGACTACTAAGCCATAGTTTTCAATAATTTAGAGTGAATAATGTTGTCATATTTTATTGACTCAAACTTTTATTTAATTTTTTGTGGTAAGAGAAAACATCATGTGAGTGAGCCAGAAATAACAAAATCAATTCATATTCCACTTCCATCCATTTGAACAGTGTGTCAGTCTAATTCAATTAGGATAAAAAAAATAAGGTGAGGTAACATATATGCTTCGAAGCCATCCATACGGAACACAACGTGTTGGAAACTCAACGCACCTTTATTGAAACTGTAGTGATGATGATTATTTAGGAAGCCACGGAGCTCAGACTGTATGGATGATTTTAAACGCAACGAAACATAATTTTTAATACACAGTTATACACTACCAGATGGTTTGTATTAGTGGGGCTAGCTAATTATAACCAGTCTAAAACCCTGTTTTCATCCATCAACTTACCAGAGGAATGATGATGGTTTTCTCATTTTGCGCATTTTTACTGTGTTTGGTCATCGACTGGCTATCTAAAACTAATTGTTTTGAGACTAGTTTTAAATATGTTTTAAAGTGGAACACATCTTTGTATTCTATATAGGGGTGCAAATTTGAAATGCGAGATAAAATACATATAGAAATGCGGTCAGGTTTTGAATACAAGCCTATAGCCCAGTCAAAGGCTATAGCCGGCTAAGCACATGAAATATGTCCCCAATCAGAATGCATATGCAGTTGAACTACACTCTTAGAGAAAAACGAAATTTACGCTTGACGTGAATTCAAGCATGCCGTAATTTCTTCGGCGATGACGCAATATTACATCTATTAACATGTAAAAATAAATTTTGCGTATGTATCGATGTAAGCTTCAGCTAAATGAACTGTGAAGTTAATGACATGACTTATTTATACATGGTTTGAATTGTGAATGTAAGTGAATCGCGACGCTTCTTTTATGTGCATCTATAAAGATGTAAATTTTCTAAGTGTGTATATTTGAAAAAGCTTTCTCTAAAAATCTCATCCCTTTAACTGTCATTTTGACAGAGCTAGGACAGGTGCTTTTATTGATATTCATTTTATATGATTTTCTAAGAAGCCGCGCCTTCAAAAAAGTTGAAAAAAAAATTCAAGGCTTACAAGACACGACCGATCACGATGACTTTAAAAATTCGCAAACAATCTTCTCTGAGTTTAAGTTGGTTCGATACTAATTCTAAAGATTGCCCCGTATTAGGCCTTCTTCTCGACGGATCTACGGATGAATCTCTTAACATCTACAGATTTTGCATTATTTCATCAGAAATCATCAGATTTCACATTTGTTTTCTCACAGGCGGCCAGTTTAAACCGATTTTTCAATGGTGTACTACTGAAAAACCAAAACGACGTTACAATACATGTTTAAGGTAAATGTCTCCGAATCGATCGGTAGTAAAATTATAAGTAAATAGTTATTGAGTTAAAACCGTTCAAAATTATGACACAAAAAGTAGAGAAAAAGGTTACGAAGCCAGTTTTGTATTTTTATATTGCAGTTTTGAGTGCTTCATGATAATGCGATGTTTGGAAACAAAGTGAAACACGATCTTTAACACGCACTTGAAAAACTGTGTACGGTACTTAAAGGACTGTATACAGCATCCTTTTTCAGGACGTTTTGTGGGGTTTGATTTGCCTTTCTTGTATATGAAGATTACGCATTTACCGGCAAACTCAACTTTCGAACTGATCGTCATATACCATTCGAATTAGTTCCCCGAAATTAGCAAATGTCAGTTTATAGGTGATATTGTGTGTATATTACAAAAATATGTAGTCGAAGTTAGCATGGACGAGTTTTCACAAACATAAATTCAAATGAAAGAACTCTTGTTCCTAAAGCCGCTATTGAATTTCATCTGCATCAAACTTATCAATTTTATCAGAGAAAGCTTAACAGATTAGATTCAAATGGAAGCCTCATATCCGACTATTGTTTTTTATGCGACTTGCGGTTCTGGAGTATTACCGGGATTACAGACTCATAAGGATAAAAAATATAATTTAAATAACGTGTTTTTGCCTTTCTCGTATAGAAAGGTTATGCAATCACTGTGAAAACCGACCTTTTCACCGTGGAACGGAGGGCCGAATGTCATATACCATTCGACTTGGCTCGACGAACTGAGCAAATGTCTGTGTGTTTGTGTCTGTGTGTGTATGTGTGTGTATGTATGTGTGTATGTAACAAAAATTAGCACTCGATTTTTTCGGAGATGGCTGAAACGATTTTCACAAACTTAGATTTAAATGAAAGGTCTCTTGGTCTCATAGGGTGTTATTGAATGTTACCTGGATCGGGCTTCCGGTTCTGGAGTAACGGGATAAAATGTGCGAAAATATGAAAAAAAAAGTACACTCGACCGATTTTCTTCAACTAATATTTAAATTAAAGGCCTTGTAGTCTCATAGGTTGCTATTGAATTTCATCTATATCCGACTTCCGGTTCGGGAGTTATGCGGTAAAATGTGCAAAATGAACTAAAAACGTGCAATCGATTTTCTCAGAGACCGTTCATTCCATTTTTATAAACTTAGATTCAAATGAAAGGTCTCACGGTGCCATACTAAATTCCTAAATTTCATTCGAATGCGCCTTCAGGCTCCAGAGTTATACGGTAAAGTATGTTCAATTTTGTACACCGTCACTTAAGCCGGTGAAACAAAATACGTACAGAAATTTCTAAACTGGTCTCAAAACTACACAAATCGATAGCCATTTTCAGTAGGCAGCTAAACATACCGATCCTGGCTATCCTGGTGGTTTTCGATTAACGACGGGAGCAAATAGTCATATGCTTAAAAATGGATCTCACTCACTTTTCTCAGAGTTTGCAGACCCGATATTTCCAATTTTAAGATCAAATGAAAGGTTAGATCTTATGGTCCTACAGAAAAATTACTGCATATTTTCGGATTCAACAAAAATTTAAACCGTTGTTTAGAGTACGGTGGCAAAATCGTATAGAAACTTCAAAATTTGCATAAAAACTAGTAGAGTTTGTACGTCATGCTAGTTGGTGGCCTTACGAATTGACATAGATTATACCGGTTATCGGGTTCCGGTGCTGGAATAACATATAATAGTGATTCCACTTCGTTTTCTTAAGGATGGCCTCAGCGAACCAAGCACAGTTTCATTATGTAGTTTATACTAGTTAATGCACAAACAATCCCTTGATTTATTTAAAAACCGACGAGAAACATTTTGAAAAAAATATCACAGTATTATATATATTAGAAAGGCATCATTACACGACTAATTGGATTAAAACAGGTTTTTGCTTTTCTCTATAGAAAGGTATTAGAATTGCTTGAAAAACCGACTTTCGAACGGAGCCTCGGAGACCCATAGTGTTATATACCATTCGACTCAGTTCGTCGAGATCGGAAAATGTCTGTGTGTGTGTATGTGTGTGTGTGTATGTGTGTGCACTTTTCGAAGATATTTGAACGCGCTCAATTTTCTCAGAGATGGCTGAACCGATTTGAACAAACTTGAGCTCGTTTGAAAGCTACTGTCGGGCCATTGATCAAGTTCGAAGATCAAATGGCTCTGACTTTTGGTTCCGGAGATATGATTGTATAAGTGACGTAACCGACAAAAAGCGTTGTATTTGAACGCGCTCAATTTTCTCAGAGATGGCTGAACCGATTTTAACAAACTTGGGCTCGTTTGAAAGCTACTATCGAATCATTGATCAAGTTCAAAGATCAAATGGCTGTGACTTTTGGTTCCGGAGATATGATTGTATAAGTGACGTAACAGACAAAAAGCGTTGTATTTGAACGCGCTCAATTTTCTCAGAGATGGCTGATCCGATTTTAACAAACTTGGGCTCGTTTGAAAGCTACTGTCGTGCCATTGATCAAGTTCGAAGATCAAATGGTTGTGACTTTTGGTTCCAGATATATGATTGTATAAGTGACGTAACCGACAAAAAGCGTTGTATTTGAACGCGCTCAATTTTCTCAGAGATGGCTGAACCGATTTTAACAAACTTGGGCTCGTTTGAAAGCTACTATCGTGCCATTGATCAAGTTCGAAGATCAAATGGCTGTGACTTTTGGCTCCGGAGATATGATTGTATAAGTGACGTAACCGACAAAAAGCGTTGTATTTGAACGCGCTCAATTTTCTCAGAGATGGTTGATCCGATTTTAACAAACTTGGGCTCGTTTGAAAGCTACTGTCGTGCCATTGATCGAGTTCGAAGATCAAATGGTTGTGACTTTTGGTTCCAGATATATGATTGTATAAGTGACGTAACCGACAAAACACGTTGATTTTTACCGCTCTTATATATATAAGGGTGCTAAAATTTTGGGAATACCTCTATTTTCGTTAAGTTCTAGTGCTCAAAAATTTAAGCACCTCGAAAAAAGCCTTCATGCAAAATTTGACCTAAATCGGACATGCTTAAGGGGTGCTGCCCGGTGGTAAAGGTTTGACAATTTTCGATCTTGAAAAAGCACCATAGGGGGGAGTACATGAAATTTCCAAAATCGAAAATTTTTTTTGATGCCAAAACTCTTAAAACTGCATAAAACATCGAAATTTAGTGTCATCTCAAAAAAATTTTTTTTGAAAAAATCAACTTTCTGGGACTTTTATATTTTCATATTTTTTCTAAGTCCCAAAAAGTCGATATTTTCAAAAAATTTTTTTTCGAGATGACACTAAATCTCGACGTTTCATGCAATTCTAAGCCTTTTGGCATCAAAAATTTTTTTTCAATTTCGAAAATTTCATGTACTCCCCTCTATGGTGATTTTTCAAGATATATGAAAATTTCTCTAAGTGGACTAAGAAGGCTTTTTTTAGATTAGCATCACTCTTCTCATACAAATAGGCAACGCAAATGTCAATCACTAGTTTGGAAAAATGATGCTTGCTGTGTGACATAAACACTGAAGCATGCTTTTGTGAACTACTCGAATCAATCTGAATCAATAGGTGTCAAAATTAGTATCCAAAATTATTTAATAAAAGTATGAAACATATTTTCATGAGACTGTTATGAAAGAAGAGAAAGGCATTATCACACCACTAGGTAGATTAAGAAGGGTTTTTTTTATTAAATTTTATAAATAGGTATTAAATTCAGCTCGACGAACTGAACAAACCTGACTGGACCGATGTTGATCAAACTAGTCGCAAATGCAAGATCTCCTTAGTAACCTGAACGCTATTGAATGTTTTTGAGATCCGATGCTAGCTTTTCGATTTATATGACATCTTATGTTGAATTTTTCTGTTTTTACTTTGGAAAATTTTTCCGAACCAAACGTCTGTGTGTGTGTCTATATGTGTGTACAGAACAAAGAGGCGTAGAACTCAGAGATGGTGGGGACGATTTTCATCGGGCTAGTTGCAAATGAAAGATCTTTCTGTCAGCCAGAACGTATTGTTTTTGTTTTCTGATCCGTTGTTTTTTTAATCATGCGAAATTTTATACCAGAATTTTCAGATTTAAACAATATCTGTCACAATTGTTGAAAACGAAATATGTTTAGAAACATAGATTTCACACTGTAAAAGCTATCCAACAAGCAATAGATTATTAAAATCAGTCCATTTTAACGGAGATATCGATATTTTTAGTAAGTGACTTTTCCCCCTATTCCAGCAGTAGGAGTTTGTTTGCTTGGGAGAAAAGTGAGACACTATTATTAATACTGTTGCAATTTTTTCAAAGCACCAAATAAACTGTGTACAGTATCCTTTTGCATGATACTTTGTCTCGATTCGATTTTAGCGCGATTCGTTTTCGGCAACATAATCGTTCGAATATGACATATGTATATGATATATGGCAGTATTTCGAATTCATAGTTATAATGATTTAAATTGCTTACAGCAATAACTGCTGGAGGACAATAACTTCTTACACTCATATACCATTCGAAACAGTTAGTCGAAATCAACAAATATGTGTCGAGTATGACAAATAATGTCACACAAATTTTTCCGAGATGGCTGAACCGATTACTTCCATCCAAGTTTCCCATGAAAGGTCTTATGATCCCATAAAAACCTACTGTTTTTAATCAGATCAGACTTGCAGTTTCGGAGATATGGGATGATAAGTGTGAAAATGTAAATCTCACATCAATTAATGTAAATTTTGATAGTCGATGACCAAATAGACTTATTTCAGTTATACCTGTATTCTGCTTACGATCCCGAAAGGTACTTAAAAATTTTATTTGAAACGCGCTACTATTTCTCAATGATATACTGATTTTCAAAAGCTTCGAATCAAATGAAATGGTTTGCAATTTCTTAGGGGAATTTTACTGGCTTCGGCTACATCGGTTTCCGAATTACGGTTCCGAAAGTATCGGGAATAGAGGAGTTCAATCGTTTTCTCAAATGAGACAAACCCGAATTTCATGAACCATACAAAATTGATGAATTTCATCCGATTCCGACTTCCGATTCTGGAAAACCGACATAGAAGATGATGATTACAAACATCGTAAAAAATGTTGATCAGAAGTTGGGCTCAAAACTATTTCAATTTATTCGTCATATTAATTTCGAGACGTTTTTCAGAATTGCAACCTCATGTGGGACCATTAATATACCACAAAGACCGAAATCTGGTACTTTTAACGCCCCCATCCTCTCTCGTAGACTTTTCAAATACTATAAACCGTTGTCATAAATGTTCAAATATTATAAACCGTTGTCATAAAATCTCAGTTATTCAAGAGATAAAAATATACAAAAAATCTCAAACGGCTTTACTGGATGAACGATAGGAAAAAAGTGTTTCTTTGTAGAGTGATTAAAATCAACAATGTAAGGGCTGGAAATAGTTGGCAGGCTCGATTTCAACCTCTGAGGTGTTTACTTTCGCAATTACAGTAATTTCGATTTTTTGAATCTGTTTTTCATTGGATAAAAATACACTGATAACGACTTCACGTCAGAATCTTTTAATTCTGCTCGGTTACACATGAACGATAAATCCTGATTATTTTCTTATCCTACTAACATTGATTCTATTTGGCAGACCTTGTTAGTTAGCGGATATAGAAATCTACTTTGGGACTAGAAGTCCGCGGTTTCCGCTTCCGAACGTACCAGTGAAGTGAAGGAAAGCTCCAAAACCGGAAATGACTTCGATTCGGTCACTTAGGTATTTCTAAAAATTAATGTTCTCTTAAGGCTAAAGCAGGAGCCTTGTATTCAGAAAAAGAATAATAACCAGATTCAAATCAGAAACTGTCAGAAAATTTGCTGCATTTTTATTTCAAACATCAATTAATTTTTCCGGCCGGAACTCTAACTGGATATTGGAATATCAATTATCACGTGGCTGGGTTAGATGTTTGGTCCGCGATGGTCCAACTATGTATCCAAGTTTTTTGGCTCTACGCACATAGCTAATTCTGCGTATGATTAACTAACTTTGAACAATTTTCTATCGTGAGATACAAAGTTCTAGTTAGATAGGCTCTTAATAGTTTGGTGGAGTGATTGAATCATTGCTGCATTTAACATTAAAAGGCTTCAATAGATTGTTGCATGACGAGCAAAGATTTCGATTATGAGTTCAGTAACTAAAGTTTTGTTTTGTGAGTCAACATCGATTTTCTGAGTCAATATATGTTAGTCTCGTTCTAATCCGTCATACACACCATTTCTCTCCACACTAAATCGTAGCTCCATGTTCACGTATTGGAAAGACGCTAAGACATGTTTGTCAGCACATAGTGCTTCAGCCTGGGATGACATTCATTCTCCCTTCTGACAATTGATGTCGATCACAAACCGTTACAATTGCATGTCATCGATAATCTTCTTGAGACGAATTATATGCCCATTCACAGTATTAAAGTGGAAGCAGTCTATCAATCCGTTTTACACGGTCCATTGTCGAATGGAATTTAGATTGAATCAATCACTTTATTGGTGGCGCCGTACCAATACTTATTGCCAATAAGACTGGTTTGTTGCGGAATTATACTTTGTGCTCGAAATGGGATTACTGTCGAAATAGGCTTCTAATAGGGTTTTGGAAAGGGATTTTGATAATAGAAACGAGTAAACCAAACAACGTAGAAAAATCATTCGAGGTTTTTGTCTGAGGCGAGTAATCCAGAGACTAATTTAGCCGGATGACTTAATCTGTTGTGTGTCCTGCTACTTTCTCTTCACGGCTATTGCCAATATTAAGAGCTTAACCAGAAAATTAATGAAGAGATATCCAACTACAGCTGCGATTTGTTCATAGGTATTGACATACATTGACATCAATGATTTCATAACCAATTTATTAACGACATACTTTTTTGCGAGTATAACCCCTCACTCATGTGAGAATATGGTCTCACAAGTACACGATACATTCAACACAATAAAGATTGCACTCTAAAAAATTCAAATGACAAAAATAATCATGCTATGTTTTTGCAACGTTGATTTCTTTCCTCCCCTATGTTAAATACCCGCACCGTGGATTTAACACCACCCATTAAATTCTACGCAGCACTTGCGACATCTTTTTTATAAACTTTAAACCACTATTTTTTCAAATACTTGGCATTTCTGAAGACCTTCCCTGTTTAACGAAGCTGCTGAATTTTTGTATTAGGACGAGATTGGCGAATTTGCCTACATTGGTACAAAAACAGCAACGATGGCTTCGTACCACTCCATCACAAGTTTGTTGGAGAAACGTTACTTGTTTGGCAGCCATATCGATAGCCGTTTGACGGATTGTGATGAGATTTTGCACATGTAAACATTACGTTTTGAACAAGTTTTCCTAAAGATTTTTAAACATACTAAAATCGGTTGTGCAACTTATCTCTGTTAAGTTTCACAATCCTACCGAAAAAATCATCGTAAATCAACTTTAAGAATATCTAAAACAAAAACAGCAGCAAATCACCAACTTGTTGCACTAGCGGTTATAGAAGTTCTGCAAAAATTTGAACGTCGTTATATAAAAAAGAAATAACTATAACAATTCTCGGTTAATTTTTCAAAAGGGCGTATAAGCAAGTAACAGTTTCTCTTTGTTTACTTTCTTTTCTATTAATTACCAAGCGGTTTCCACGTTTATCACTCAACTCTTTGCATCATTCCATGCAACCCGAAACTTTCGACTTTCAAACAGAATAGTGATATCAAAGAAAATCTTTTTAATCACATCACAATAATCGAAAGAGAGACGCCCTAATGAAAAATCAACCGAGAATTGTGTAAATTTTTAAGTCAGTTAGCAGTATTCTTCATTAAAAAAAAAGATATGAAATTCTAAATTTCCAATTTAAAAAAGTTGTGTAACATTTATCTGTTTGAAATCAGCGCAAAACATGCAGACACGAGAACATTATTATAAATTTGCTAAAATAACAATGAAAACCAAAACTCAATAAGAAAACTTGTATGTGATTGCATCTTACAGAAATAATGAGCAGACTTGACATCACAGATTGAACAGAAACTTAAGTTCATCAAAGTTACTATAGGTATATATCACCCCTTGTGCCACTTGTTTGTGCAACTCCAGTACATGGGCCGACCAATATTAACACCTACGATGTGTATCACAAAAGTCAGACCCGAAAAAATAAATGACTGTACTGTTTTGTTGTTTACTTCAACTAGTTTGATGAAAAAAAAAACTGGTTTAAACCACCTAGTGGTGTAATGCTGCCTTTCTCATGTATAATATTGTGGTATTCTATTCAAACATTTTTTCTTCGATTTTTGAAAGAAACCAAGAGATTGTTTGTGCATTAACTAGTATAACATACAGAATTAAACAGTGCTTTGATTGCGTAGGTCATCCTTAAGAAAACGAAGTGGGTTCACTATTATATGCACTTCCGGCACCGGAACCCGAGAACCGGTATAATCAAAGTCGGTTCGTACGGCCATCAACTAACATGACATACAAACTCTACTAGTTTTAATTCAAATTTTGAATATTTTATACAATTTTGTCATCGCACTCTAAATGACGATTTAAATGTTTGTTCTATCCGAAAATATGCAGTAATTTTTGGTAGGACCATAAAACCTTTCAATTGACCCTAAGATTGGGAATAACAATTTAGAGTTCAGTTTATAACATTTTATACGGCTTTAGTTCCGCCAGTTTAGGTGACGGTGTCCAATATTGAACACACTTTACCCTATAACTCCGGAACCGGAAGTCGGATCCGGATAAAATTCAGGAATTCCGTATGGGACCACGAGACCTTGCATTTGAATCTAAGTTTGTCAAAATCGGTTCAGCCATTGCTCAGCTCGATGAACTGAGTCGAATGGTATATGAGACTTTTTCACTAGTCGGTTTTTCAAGTGATTGCATAACCTTTCTATATGAGAAAGGCAAAAAAACAAAACGAAAACCATTTCTTTCTTAAATAATCACAAATTCGTCTATTCTGTTGTTTAATTAATATAAATCTTTACGATGTGTGAACCATTTTCTATTCAAGACACTGTTATCGTCGATGCCATATTAGAAAATATTGAAGAAAAATTCATTTAATAATTTTTCAGATTCAAACAAACATCAATTTGATCAAAATCATCTGAAAAATTGTAAGAAATTATTATCGCATATATTTTTTTTAATACCATTCCGATGATTCTCATTAAAAATAATATGCTGAATCTGCTTTTGGTAGTGAAAGGGAAGATTATCAAATAGCTGACGATAGCCAGACAGCGACTGGCACAGTAGAGAAGGCAACAAGCGGCTAAAAATATACTGGCCTACCCAGTGCTTCAGCGGAAAATAGGTATACAGTGAGAATACTGGTGTTCGTTGTATGATGAATAGGGAAGTCCATAACACAACAGTTTTTAGAATAGTAATATAAACTAACTTGATAAGTTTCACAATTATGTCGTTTTAACTTAAGAAAACTGAAACTGACCCAGGGTAGTTTCATTAAGCGAACGCTTTTCACGAAACTGTATTTGGTTCGCTCTTTGCAACGGGGGTTTGAACAAACCTGATATAAAAACCTGTTTTAATCCATCTTGTGGTGTAATGATGCCTTTCTCATATATAATGCTGTGGTATTCTATTCAAAATGTTTCTCTTCGATTTTTGAAAGAAACCCAGGGATTGTTCGTGTGCAGCGCCCTTAGCAAATTTCCCTTCGAACATGTTAGTATTGTGAATAAAATAGGGAGCCATGAAGGTATAATGACATTGCAAGAACAGCAACCTAGTCGTGAAGGAAAAACTCGTCACCTTTCAGGCAAGCCTTCATGTCAGCGTAAACGCGACGAGCAATAACAAAAATGTATTTTCACGGACACTGGTCACTGTTATAAAACCATAGACAGTCCCGAGCATTAGTCAGCACAGTAATGTACAAAGTACATTAAAACAGTAAAACAAAGTTATTTTCACGGACACTGGTCACTGCCTCGGGCCTAGCGACAGTGGTCTCGACTTTAGGTAGAACTTCGGGAGAAAGTCGGATGAACTTTCTACTTGAAATCACAAGCTCGGCTTGTACTAAAATCTTCGGGCTTCACCCGAAAGTAAATGTTAGGAGATTAAAAACCCCTAGTTGGGAAGAGTTAGAGCCAGTTCAATTTTAACGAGTGCGCGGTAAATAGCCGTTGGTCTCGGGCGTCGGCCCGTAGACAAATTAGCAGTTCAGTTTCACAGAGTGCGGTAGATAGGCGCGAGTCTCGGGAATCGACCCGTAGACAGATTAAGTAATTTTTGCTTCGAGTATTCGAGTTAGTTCAGTTCGGAGTATAATACAGTAGCCATAGAAATATGCGTGCATGGTGAGGTTTGAGTATCAAGTGACCTCAAAATCAAGTAAGAAATATTGTTTATAATGGGATATATATTAGATTTCGAAAGGCATCTAAAGAATTGAGTGAAAGATTGCTGTAATGAGTGAAGATTTAACAGTTTCATGTGCTGGTTTGATAGTCACATGCAAAAGAAAAATAGTTAGACACAGCCATTGTTCGTGACACAAAAGTACGTGTTGAAGAATAACTTCTTTTATTAATGTAAACAAGTAAATGTGGAGACATATATCCGACGAGTTCACCATGAAGTGTTGTGAATAGATTTACAAACTAGTGGAGTATGCAATAGAACTACGAGCCAAATTAAAGAAATAACTCAACATACTATGGTTGTAGAATAACTGCACAGAATTTACGGTGAAAGTTAAAAGGTTCCAATTCTAATGTAAAGTCGGTGTGGAATGGTGTAAATGTGTGAAAATCACAAAAAGATTTGAAACTCAAAAAAAAGGTGAAATTCGTGATATTAAACTCAAGTACATAGAGAAACCGAATTGAAGAGTATTACTCCGTATAGAACTGAAAGAAACATCCTCTTCGTTATTCCTCTTCCGCCACCGCTCGGCCGGAAGCTATGCAAGTGGTGACAGCGATACGTGCTATAGTAGCAAGGACACGCCAGGACTACAGGCGAGGATTTCGGAATTAAGGATGTTGGGCGAAGTAGCATTAGTATGGTGAGTCTCCAATATTATTATTTTTCTAACCACATTACTCACAATCCATCATCTGGTAAACGATATCAGAACTTTTTCTCATGCCTACAGCGGGTTTCTAGAACAGTTATATACATTCCGTTGTTGAGTCATTTGGCAAGCAATAAATTTGTTCAAGTTGCGATGTTGAAGCTGACATGAAGGCTTGCCTGAAAGGTGACGAGTTTTTCCTTCACGACTAGGTTGCTGTTCTTGCAATGTCATTATACCTTCATGGCTCCCTATTTTATTCACAATACTAACATGTTCGAAGGGAAATTTGCTAAGGGCGCTGCACGTGCATTAACTAGTATAACATACACAATGAAACAGTGCTTTGCTCGCGTAGCTCATCCTTAAGAAAACGAAATGGGTTCACTATTGTATGTACTTCCAGCACCCGAGAACCGGCATAATCGAAGTCGGTTCGTACGGTCACCAACTAACATGACGTACAAACTCTACTTGCATCCCAAAATATGCAGTAATTTTTTGTAGGACCATTAGCCTTCTTCAGAATTTTTTTTACGGTTTTTGTTTTGCCGGTTTAAGTGACGGTGTACAATATTGAACACACTTTATCCTATAAATCCGGAACTGGAAGTCGGATCCGGATGCAATTCAGGAATTCCGTATGAGACCGTGAGACCTTTCATTTTAATCTAAGTTTGTGGAAATCGGTCAAATCATCACTGAGAAAAGTGAGTGAGATCCATTTTGGAATATATGATCACTATTTCTGGTGCTTCCGAAACCGGAGACCGGGAACCAAGATAGCCCAAATCGGTTTGTTTAGTTGCCTACTTATAACGGCTATCAATTTATGTAGTTTTGAGATCAGTTTAGAAATTTTTTACAGTTTTCGTTTTGCCGGTTTAAGTGACGGTGTACAATATTGAACACACTTTACCCTATAGCCCCGAAACTGAAGGTCGAATCCGAATGAAATTCAGGAATTCCGTATGGGATCGTGAGACCTTTCATTTGAATCTAACTTTTTTCGGTATTTCAACGATATCAAACTAACTAGAGATTATAAGAGGAGAAAGAATATGAAATCATAGAGCCATAGTACTCAAGGAAGAGCAAGGATGTGAAGAATAAAGTGCGGAAAAGTGAGACGTGACAAGGGTCATTTAAGTAAGCAGAAGGCTTCTCGTATCTAAACTTTTACCTTCTACCAGAGGAGTCGAACTTAGGCATCTTAAAGATACGAGTCATCCGAGTCTCTGATATGTCAGAAAGTAAAGGCAAAGGTCGTTTGCCATTTACTGTCCGAACCGGCAAAAGTAAAGTTACGAGAAGTTGTCACATTTTGCCCACGACGGTTTGTCACACAATGTGTTTCATTGTGTTAGTAAAAATTTGAATCTAAGTTTGTGGAAATCGGTCAAACCATCGCTGACAAAAGTGAGTGAGATCCATTTTGGAATATATGACAACTATTACCGGTGCTTCCGGAACCGAAGACCGGGAGCCAGGATAGCCGGAATCGGTTTGTTTAGTTGCCTACTAATAATGGCTAGCGATTTGTGTAGTTTTCAGACCAGTTTATAAAAAAAATTATGGTTTTTGTTTCGCCGATTTAAGTGACGCTGTACAATATTGAACACACTTTACCCTATAACTCCGGAGCCAGAAGTCGGATCCGGATGAAATTCAGGAACTGCGTATGGGACCGGAAGGTCTTTCATTTGAATCTAATTTGTCAAAATTGGTTCAGACATCTCCGAGAAATCTAATGCGATTATTTCACACACACACACATACACACACACCACTTTTGACTAGTCGGTTTTTCAAGTGATTACATAACCTTTCTATATCAAAAAGGTAAAATAAAGCTCGAAACTGACTCGATTCTCAGTTCAACAACGTTTAAACTAGGTCTGAAACTAGCTTCAAACAAACGGTTTGACAGCAGTTAGGGTGGAAACTGGGTTAGGTTTGGCATCAAGCGAAAACAACATTAGTATAAAATTATAGGGCAGCAACTTAATGTGCTACTTGAATTTTGATCTGATTTATTCCAAGGCCAACAAACAATTAGTCTAATAATGTGATCCAGTAATTGAAATAATCAGGAAATATGTCTTTTAATTCTGGTGAAAAGATGAAATTATGGAAGAAATTTTAGAAACGCCAGAAAATGGTTTATTTTCATTATTTGATTGTACAGAAACAAGAAAGGTATTTATTTATTTATTTATTCAGTTATTTATTTATTTATTTATTTGTTTATTTATTTATTTATTTATTTATTTATTTATTTATTTATTTATTTATTTATTTATTTATTTATTTATTTATTTATTTATTTATTTATTTATTTATTTATTTATTTATTTATTTATTTATTTATTTATTTATTTATTTATTTATTCATTTATTTATTTATTTATTTATTTATTTATTTATTTATTTATTTATTTATTTATTTATTTATTTATTTATTTATTTATTTATTTATTTATTTATTTATTTATTTATTTATTTATTTATTTATTTATTTATTTATTTATTTATTTATTTATTTGTTTATTTATTTATTTATTTATTTATTTAATCAACAGAAAAATTTAAGTTCTAATAATTGTTTCTAAGAATATTCAAAAAATTTTCTCTTATTCGGCTGCGGGAAAAATGAAAATCGAATCCCGTAGAAACACCGTTGAAGGTTCGTTGCAATCCAATTACGGCACCGTTGATTTCGTAGTTAGTACAACGTAGAGGCAATCTGAGGAGGTTGTTGTTGCGGAGAGCTCTGGAACGAACATTGATGTTGATTTGACTAAAAAGTGCTGGGCAATCGATATTGTTCGTCAAGATATCGGCAATCAGCATTGCACGGAACAGGTCACGACGCACTTGCAAAGTATCGAGCCCGATAAGCATCCCACGGCTTTCGTAGCTCGGCAGCTGATGAGAGTTGTTCCAGGGCAATTTGCGAAGAGCGAAACGAACGAAACGTCGTTGGATTGATTCAATTCTGAGAACACCGTTAACATAGTGAGGGTTCCATATCACCGAACAGTATTCGAGTGTTGAGCGAACAAGTGAGCAGTAGAGCGACTTCAAACAGTATATATTTGTGAAGCGCTCAGCAAACCGCAAAGGGTCTTTCTTACGAGTGAATGTGATAATAGAGCATTTGCTAATGTTTAAAGTCGTTCGGTTGATCTCGCACCACCTTGAAAAAATGGTCAGTTGACGCTGAAGGTATGAAGCATCCTCTGCACTCTAGATAACTTTAAGTCATCAGCAAAAGATAGTCGTGGACCTTTCAGTGAGTAATTCACATCGTTGAAATAAAGGAGGAAAATCAGTGGACCGAGATGGCTTCCTTGAGGTATTCCGGAAAAAACAAAGAAAAAGTGCAAAAAAAATGTAAATTTGAAATATCTGTATATATGAGATCGAGGGAAAAAAATATATTCCATTTTTTTTCGGTACACTCCAAAAAAATTTTAATTTTACAGGTGACTTAATCCGTCAAACGATGTAATTCATAAAGATCTAATTTGTCAAATGACGGAAAATTTTATTTGTGATGACTTAATGTTAGATGAGTTTGAATTTTACTGGTTTCGACTGTAACTTGCGTTCTGCTAACAGGTGCGACTATATGAATTTGAATGCACCTTTCACAAGCCAAGCAGATGCATGCTTCTGTGGCTCAGTCGATTAACAGACGTACTTGCGATTCAATGATTCTTGGTTGAAGTCGCGGCGGTTGCTATCAGTATTCTATTTTTTTTTATTTCAATGAATTTCATGTCATGGAGTTTTAGACACAATATTAAATGTTTTTCCACGTAAATTTGCGTGAGCTGCGACGCTCTATTTATGAACATCTAGTAAGATGTAAAATCACAGGATTTTTTTTAAGTGTGTACACACTTAAAAATGTTACATTCTTATAGATGCACATAAAAGGAGCGTCGCGATTTACTTACATTCACAATACAAGGCATTTAAAGATAAGTCATATCATTAACTTCACAGTTGTTTTAGCTGAAACTCACATCGATACAGACGCAAAATATATGTTTACATGTTAGTAGATGTAATATTGTGTCATCACCGAAGAAATTACGGCATACTTGAATTTAAGTCAAACGTAAATTTCATTTTTTCTAAGAGTGTAGCTGGTACCAGATTACCTCGGCAAAGATTTTGGGGGCCCATCAAAGTAACTCAAATTGAACAATTTCCTGAATTTTATTAGGATTTGGTTCATTTCAATGAAACATTCGACTCTTAACAATGAATTTTAATTTGTTATTTTAAGAAAAACGACTAATGATTGACTTTTATTTGCCAATAGCACCTTACGTGAGCAGCTGATTCGTAACGATTGAGGTATCGAACAATGCTCGCAACTGCCATATGCGCGGAAAAATCAAACGTTCTATAGGCCTAGGAGTACTGTGAAATTTGAAAACAGGTTTCCGTATGAGGGCCCCAAATTCACTAGCTGTCCCAGGGCCCTCGAGGCTCTCTAGCTAAGGCCCTGATCTGTTGTTCACGATACGTGATGAATTTTATTCTGGCACTGAATTATATGCTCTATGCTTGTTCAAACTAAACATTTTAGAAAACTTCAATTTTCAACATTTTGGAGTCGAAGCAAAGATATTTATTCGATTTAATAACAATTCGTTGATTCAAAGAAAGTCGAGTAATCGTCAAAATAATATGAGATAACTATTGGTACAATAGCCCTACATAAGATCATAATCGCTGTCACGAGTAAGCTAAACTTCTTTCTTTTTTGTTTCGATTGTAGAGGTTTTAACCTAAAGGTCATATTCACCTCTTCGGACCAGAAAAACTTTCTGACCCTATGTGCGGGGTTGGGAATCGAATCCAGGCGGGGGCTGCGTGAAAGGCCCATCACGCTACACCCGTCCCCTAAACTTTTTTCAAATATTGCTACTTTCAGACAAATACATTCATCTTCAGCAAATTCATTCATTTTCAGCATGAATAATGGCTTGAAACCTTCGAAGGATGTTTTTGTGTTTTTATTTTGGAGATTTTGTATGTATTTTTTTTTTTTTCAAAATGACCTGCATATTCGAACCCAAACGTTTTTAATTGGCCCTGGCATGATCCAAATTATATCAACCATTTCGGGATGTTTTAGAGCATTTATCTCTTAATTCGCTAGGAGTTTATGTCGTGAATTATGATTTCGATATTATAAATTTTTACCATAAATTGAGAAACAATAATATGTTGTTTATCACAGAGCAGCTATTTCCAACCTGTGGGCCGGGATATAAAAAGGTAGAGAACCACTGCTTTTTTTCACTAATCACTTATATATTTACGTTCAATCTAATATTATTGCGCTACGAAGTTTACAGATTTATCATAAATTGCTGAACATATTTCCAATAATATGGAGAAAAAATTATGTTATTATTCACGATTATGTTCTGCCCATTCTTGTACAGAGTAAATTTTGAAAAGGCGCCCCATAGTGAAGTAAGATGTATTCACGTCAAAATTCCATCTTTCTGTGTTTACACGACGTCGTACAGCTCTGAAACTGTTCCATAAAGCGCCCCCGTTAAATACGGGAAGGCTGACGCGGGAGAACGGAATGGATAAAATGGAACACCATCGTGCAGAAGGTAAAACAGAAGCAATGAAAATGAATTGCCTAATGACGTAATCTGGGATCCTAATTAAATGACAAGGCACAGAAAGGTAAGAATTCTTATAAAACTTTTGCGTCCCTTCAAAGATACTGACTATAATTTAAACTTGGTAAATTAGCGTCCGGCACTGGTCAATTTGTATCACACCATAGCGCAAATCATTATGTAAAAAGGTGCAAATATACTTATGTTTTATTTTGATGGGTTTCTATGTTATAATAGACTATAACTCATTCGGTTGAAGTTGTGAATCTTTTGTTAACCGAGTTAAATTTTCATTATTTACTTTATCTGCAAGTTCTGTATGTTCGAAATTCAATCAAACTTCGTTATAACAAAAAAGTTTATATGATAGACATTGGAATATAATTAAATTTACATGTTCGAAACATCCATGAACCTGCGACGAACAAACACTTCGTCACTGTTGGTGATTTTATTGGATTTCGAATAAATCCAATCAAAACGAATCTCTCGGGAACTACAACTCAGTGAAATGACAGAAAACAAACATAAATATATTCAAAAATCAAACAGACCACTTACATCAATGTACCGATTTGCTGAAATGGATAATAGCTCGTAGGTAAAATTTTCCTATTTTCGCAATAAATTTTCTTATCGCCACGTTCACTGCCATGCCTGCTAGACATGGACCACGGAATGTTTCGAGCGAAAGAGCCAAACAAAACCAACCGCACCTCGAAGTGAACAAACGTTGTAAAGCAATAGGATTACGATCCTGGACGAGGTCAAATCCCACCCTCGAGTATGGGCTGCGTAATCACAGACCCAACTCCTTCGTAGCCCCTTGAGCACGCTTTCGATGCTGACACGGGAAAAACCTTAATATTTCAACGATGGCCCATTGCACGGTATGCATGCTTCGTTCCATTCCAGCGGAAGGATATTGAAGGTAGACAAGCCGCTCCATTAACACAGGTATTCGCTCCCGTTGAACATTTGAGTGATTGGAAATAGAATAAGTAGACAGGATTGGCCGAATTTACATGAAGAATGAGAAATGGTATTATTAAACATGCCAACGAGAGGTGTGATTTTTTTTTGATAGAAGTTTGGAAATACAATAAACCAATTGAAGGTGAAATATAGTGATGAATCAATTCTTTCTTCGAGTTGTGTAACTTTTGGTCAATTTTACTGAAATTCATCAGATGGGGCTTCAAAATTCATTCTTTTTAAATTATCATGCATTTACATTTCTTTCCATCTTCCAGGTGGGCAACGCGCTAGTCTGCATCGCAGTGTACACTAATCACACGATGCGCACGGTAACCAACATCTTCATCGTAAATCTAGCGGTGGCGGATTTCTTCGTAATACTGTGCTGCTTGCCGCCGACCGTCGTTTGGGATGTAACCGAAACATGGTTCCTGGGCCAAACCATGTGCAAGGTCATCATCTACTTTCAGGTGAGTGCGTGCAAATGATGGTAGTCAGTGCAAACAATTCGGAAACTTTCAAACTAAGCTAAAAGGAATTGTTTGGACATTGAATTCTGAAATAAAGAAAATGTTCTTTCTGTCTGCATACTTGTTCACGATAAAATAATTTATGCAGCAGTTCCTTTGAAAAAAGATTTTTAATCCACCTAGTGGTGATGTGACTCTTTTTTCATATTACTCATACCATCATAAATACTACTGTGGAGTTCTAAGAACAACCGTTCATTAAATAGAAACAAAATCTACAAATCAAAACACCCTGTAGTTCCGGAACTGGAAGTATTATCCACAATGAATTCAAGGATTCTGTATGGAACCGTAAGACTAGACCATCTTGACGAAACGAAAGGTAGATCCTCTTAGCAGTTTTTGACCACTATTTTAAATACTTCCAAAACCTAAATTCGATGACCGGAATAGCCAAAATTGTTCGTATGGCCAGCAACCAACATGACCTACAAATTGGACCAGTTTCGAACCTAGTTAGGAGCTTTTCCCTCTTTCTCTTTGTCGCTTTAAGTGGCGCTATACATTTTTTAACGCTTGGCCTAGTAGTTCCGGAACCGAAATCGAATCCAGATGAATTTCAGGAATGTCATTTGGAATTAAAGGACCTTCTACTTAAACCTTATCGGCCTAACCATCTCTGAGAAAATAGTTTGAGTTTCAGTTTGGAGTATTTAAAACTCTGTTTTCGATGCTTCCGGAACCTAAAATCGGGTGCCTGGATAACCGGAATTAGTTTAATAGGCCGTCTACTAACAATGACTGACGGTTGAATTTTATTTTGTGTTTCTATTATAAAGGTCTTAACCTTAAGATCATTTGCCTCTTTGAACCAGAAAAACTTTCTGACCCTATGTGCGGGGTTGGGAATCGAATACATCACGCTACACCCGTTCCCCATAACGATTGGAATAGTTTCGAGCCCAGTGGTAATGTTTCACTTATCACATTTTAGTTCCGAAACCGGAAGTTGGATCCGGATAAAATTTTCTAGAAATTTTTAGTAAACTGTAAGACCATTAATATGAGTCTTAGTTTGTGAAAATCGATTAAGCCGTTTCCGAGAAAAATGATTGCACATATTTTTTTTAATTTTCATATATTATCCTGTAGTTCCGGAATAGGAAGCCGGATCCAAATAAAATTCAATAGCAGGCTATGGGACCATAAGACCTTTCATTTGAATCTATGTTTGTGAAAATCAGTTCAGCCGTCTCCGAGACACATGAATGCATATTTTTGTTATATACATACACAAAATATAATAATGTTAGTCTGTACTTCAGCCACAACATGGTATTTCGATGAAAAAGTGTATACAGGGTGCGCCATATTTTATTTTTTATTGATTATTTGATATTTGACAACCGATTGAATTGACTTTTGCTATTTTGGAAACGCCAATCCAGTTAAATTCTTTCCGTGAATCATTTTACACCGAAAGAACATTGTCCATTTAAAATGCCTGTAGTTTTTGGCCGGCGTTTGTGTCAAAACTACAATTTGACCGTATGTTTCCAAATTGATATCGATATCAGAGGATGTTGGCTCATTATGATTTGATTGAAAAATTGTTGGTTATAAAGTCGTTTGTTGAAAATCATTCATTCTGTAATTGACTTAATTAGTTTTTTGAGTTTCTGAGGGGGTTTGAACCCCTAAAACACCCCCGGTATACGCGTCTGGCTATGAGTTAATGTAGACTTTTTACTAAATATGTGATATCCAAAACTATTTTTTTAAATAATTTAAGTTATTTTACGAATAACGTTTTCATGAACTGTGTTATACGTGGTTTTGCGTCACCTGTAAAATGTAAATGTAAATATAAATTCATAATATACAAAGGCTATGCAATCACTGTGAAAACCGACATTTTCAACCGAGGCCCGGAGGGCCGAATGTCATATACCATTCGACTCAGCTCGATGAACTGAGCAAATATCTCTCTCTCTCTCTCTCTCTGTGTGTGTGTGTAACAAAAATATGCACTCACTTTTCTCAGAGATGGCTGAACCGATTTTCACAAACTAAGATCAGGTCCCATGGTCCCATAGTCCGCTATTGAATTTCATCCTGATCTGACTTCCGGTTCCGGAGATATAGGATGATATGCACAACAAAAAAGGAAAAAAATATGCACTTACTTTTTTCCAGGAATGGCTGAACCGATTTTCACTAACCGAGATTCAAATAAAAGGTCTGATGGTCCCATAGCCTGCTATTGAACTTCATTTGGATCCGACTTCCGGTTCCGAAGTTACATGGTAATATGTGCAAATTAGCGAAAAATGTGCATTCATTGTTTTTACATTCAACATAATCTGCTGATGCACTGATGAGTCGAAATCGAAACGTAAAAACAAGAAATAAGTCATGTGCACACCCACGAGGTATCAAACCCCCAAATGACGAATGTGCATTCAATTTTCTCTGAAACAGCTCAACCGATTTTCACAAACTAAGATTCAAATAAAAGGCCTTAGCGTTTCCTGAAAAAATCTAGAGCATTTTATTCAGATCTTACTTCCGGTTCCGGAACTAAAGCGTGATAAGTGGAAAATAATGAATTTCGTTAGTATTTTTTCACAAACGATTGTCAAAAACAGGTGCAAATCTCATAAATTCTTCTCGTTTGTAGAGCTTGTTATTTTGTGGGCATAAAAACTTATTTCAGAACTACTGGTTCTCCTTTTTCCTGTTCCGGAAGCACCGACAGTAGTGTAGAAAAGTAGTGCTGTGTTCAATTTCGTACACGCTATGAAGAAATCGAAACGGTTACGGATGTCTGCTACTAGTGTGTAATATTGGTAAAAGATAAAAAATATAGCTATTTTATAAACCGTACGGCCGAAAGAATAAACGAATATCAATGAATTCAAATTTATTTAAAAATATATGAAATTTTCAACTTGGCAGTGCAGTAATACCGTACCAGTGGTGTAATGATGTCAATAATAATATTAAAAGTAATAATCCTGCTACATGTTTTATGCTGCTGATTCATGCTGTTTAGCTTTACTCACATATGCAAACGCAAGTTCGCTTCGTTTGTTAGATTTCGTTTAATTGATTTAATCGAAATAGAGCATGAGATAATAAGTCTAGGTTTAACTGTTCGATTTTTTAGGTCATATCTGTTGCTGGCAAACAAACCAACTTCGGCTATACCGGTCTTCTGAATCCGGTTTCGGAAGAATTGGAAATGGTGATTAAAAACTACAAAAGGGTCTCACTCACTTTCCTTCATGATGGCCAAATCGATTTTCACAAATTTATAGGTTCAAATGAAAAGTCTTACAGTTTCATACAGAATTCCTAAATTTGTTGTAAATACTACTTCCGGCTCCGGAACTACAGGGTAAACAGGATTTGTAGAGTTTGTTAGATTAAGTCCGAACAAACTTTCCTATTTCTATTCAATGAACAGTTGTTTTGCGAATTCCACAGTAAAATTTTTGATGTTATGAGTAATATGAGAAAGGCATCATTTCACCACTGGGTGGATTAAAACAGGGTTTTTACAATGATTCAGCGTAATACGGGCATTTGCTTATGAACTATTAATCAAACAATGCAATAGTTTATCGAATCCAGTTTTCTAGAAATATTATTTATATACGAAAGACTGCTTATTACAATTTAAACGCTGAATATCTATTAACATTAAACAAATTTTGTGTCTGTTTCGATGTCAAATTGTGCTAAATTATTCGTAAAGTTAATGTTATGATTCATTTTCGCATGCTTTAAATTATAAATTTAAGTAAGTTGCTATGCTCCTTTTGTGCACATCTATTGAGGCGTAAATTTACATTCCTTTGTGTGTGGACTCTATCAGCGGCTCATGGCTGATACAAGTTGTTACTATCGAATCTCTTTACAGACGACCTGAAACATGCATCAGTATATTGAATTCATATTATTATTTAAATTTTCAGAAGGAGTTTACAAAGTAAAAAAACATTAATTTGGTGGAACATTTTCAATGATGGCATTGCTGACGGATCGCCTAAAAACAGACGATATGGGGCGCGGACGGAATGAGCTCCCAACCACCTCTGAAGCTATCGACTTCATTATGACACACAAAAATTAAATCAATGTTTTATTTCTATTTTCCTCATATGATATATCATACATTAGCTTAGTCCAGTCAATCTAGCATATCAATTAAAGATCCAGTGCAAGTTTATCATCGTATTGAGTACTGCTACTATGGATAGACAACAAATTGCTAAATATATCATTAGATCTTCAAATCGCATGAATAGTAGTTTGCACGTTAAAAAAAACCTTCCACTTCATTAAATTTACAGCACTTAGTAAAATCTTCAATTCACATTTGACATCATCGTTCTTCTCCCGGCCACGAAATAGTGAAACAGAGCGCATTAAGCTCTCATCAGGAGACGACCATCAAAAGTCTCTTGAGAGTAATTAGAGTTCGAATTGAATTTGTGTTTGTTTCTACCGCTAGTCAGGCCAATCTAACAACTACACAAATTGGGTTTCATTTAGTTGCTTCAAACTGTTCTCCGTCCGCCATCACAAGCCAGCAAAAGTCGGTGCACATACACAACGCACTGTCGATAAATGAAACGGAATGTAATATTGAACCTTTGCTCAGAGGCACCCAAAAAACGTTCATTGTCGACCCTAGAAATTCGGAATTAGAAAATCTTCGTTCAGAATTTGTCACACCCTATACTGATAATGGTATGGTGAATTGATTTCCAATGTCAGCATTCATTTGGGTGCTGCCAGCTGCAGCAAACGACAACTTCAAAAAGGACAATTTCAGTTGCCCGCTTTTAATTGCTGCCTAGGGAGATTGTGATTTTTTCAGTTCGAAGTTTCCCCGACAAAATCCATTATTACAAGGAAAGGAAGCACGAGTCCCCGGCTCAGTGCTTCCTCACCGTCCTAGTAGGATTTAACGGGTCACTTTTGCAACAGTTACTTTTTGTTTGGATCGTAACAGCAGCATATGAAAAAGCGTAGATATCCCAAGCAGTTTGAAAAACGAAATTCAACTCTTAGCAGAAAGTAACAAGGAAAACAACCAGATAAGTGCAATTTACGGTTTCATATGGCTCTGCCTTAAACCAATGTGAGGATAATCCAGTGACTGTTGGGTGACTACTATAGGATTGGAAGCAGTGTTTGTCCAGAGAAAGCAGATACGCTTTCACCCGGTGCAGACAGGTCGTTTTCAGCTGCCATGTAATTTCCGTCCACAGCAACAGAAACATTATCTTGGATTCAAGGATTTATCCTCGTAGTGCCCGCGAGGATGCATGGTTTTGATACCAGAGAAGTTCATTTGTGGATGGTTGCAGGCGATTGAACAAACTGTAATTGGTTCTAAAGAACCGAATCTCTTTTGCCCTTCTCAGGATATGCAATCACTGTCAAAACCGACTATCTAACCGTAGCCCAGAGAACCTGTATGCACAAAAAAATATTACTACCGATCATTAAATGTGGCAATATATAAAATATTTTTATAAAGTGAACGGAGAGGCTAAAGCAAATAAACAGCAACCAATTTTAGTTTCTCTTTTGAATATTGTGATACGATCACAAAAATTTTCCTCACTATTCCAGTGATAACCAATATTCGAAAGTGCTAAAGCATAGCACATTTTACATTACAGTAAATTATTTCAAAAATTTCAGTAACTTAGTTCAGAAATATGAACGATTACGGAGACAAATTACGGGGATAACAGAAAAAATCATTAGATATTACTAGCAAATTTTCAAATATTTATTCCAGTTGCCAAGGGCATGGTCACTCCAATAAATTTTCTGGAAGGGCAAAACGGAAGGAATACGAGAAAAAGATGCATACTCTTTCAAAGTTTCAGTTACACATAATCGTTCGTGTTAGTAGCTTGCGTGCATTTTGCCACTTTCACTGTTTCGCTTCCCGAATTATAACGGTGCATCTTGGTATGTTAGAGGTAAACTTCGCATAATCCTTAGGGAATATTTTAATGGTTCTGAAATGAACAACTATTGACAACTTTTTTCCATCATTTATTAATCTAAATAAAAACTAAAATTCTGGAGCAGGACTGAGTTCTAGAACTGGATTCAAGAACTAAACTTGAAATCTGGGATGGCTCAGAATTCAAGGTCAAAATTTAGGTTCGGAATCCAGATCAAGAATTCAGGGCAAGAACTTATTTCTATAGCTATGCAACTGATCTCATTTTCAGAATCCGCATTCTGAATACAGTTCTACAACTGAATTCTAAACTTGAATTCTGAATTGGCACTCAGTTCTGAACATGTAATCTTAAACTGAATTATGTACAGAATTGATGTGGACCATAATCTAGGTTCTGAATCTAGTTCCCGAGTCCTGATTCAGTTTTCACCTTTGCACCTTCTTGCGAACGTTCCTCATTAAATGCCGTGCAGACTTCTTGGCGACAAGTTTTGACACTTTTTTCCAATCTTTTTCGAACTCAAAACCACCGCGGGTTTAACAAAAACATCAAGCGGGATGAATTTTCCTCATTGTTTCCAAAACATTGAGAAAACCAAATTTTTGAGTTATTAATGGTTATCTCACACTATTGGAAATTTAATCATAAAATGCTGATCATACTTCTGATAGCATGGAGAAAGAATTAAATTGTTGCGTTAAGTGCAACTCGAGACATTCACGATTAAGATCTACCCATTCTTCCACAAAGCGATTTTGTCAAATAAGACGTACACAGTATTAACTTCAAAAAAATAACAAAGTGTTTGTCAATACGTATTTGTCAATCATTTCGCATGAATTTAATAATATACTGCAGAAAATTATCATTCTTTGTCTTGAAAATAATTTTAACACTATCAGTAGTGAAATTATTGTTGAAATTAACTCCTCTAATCTATTCCGTGTCCAAATTTGTTGTAACCTATGTAGGAAATCTACATTACCTATTTTCCTGCAATTAGACTCAAAATCACAAAGTTCCAAAAAGTAACGCAGTTGTCTAATAACGAATATTGCCTTTTTTTCTTTTCTCAAAATACCAATAAGTGGCTTTTGATTTGTGTATACCCTCCGTTCGTACAAATATACCGGAATTTTTATGGTACACACTAGAGCTAAAGCTTCTAGATTGTGAATAGAATAATCTTTTTGTGGATTATTTAATGAAAACGACGAGAACAATTACTTCCTCTAAACAATAACTTGAAACATTTGCACAATTACCAAAGGCTTCGTTGGATCATAGAGCTTCAAAAATTTAGTAGCCAATCATAATCTCTTACTATCTTCAAAAGCTTTGCTACAATTCTCATTCCTCTCATATTTAACATTATCTCTCAAAACATTGTTCAAATGGTGCAATTTTGAGTATTTAATTTATAATAATAATTTATTTAACCCAAAAAATAATTTTACTTCCGTAATAGACCTTTTTGCTTTCCTAATAATCGAAAGTTTTTTCGTTTTTGGCTTCTTTCATGAACAATGTTCCCAAGATAACCGAGTTTTATTACTAAAAACGGCATTTTGATAATGTTAATGTTTTGTTAATTATTGGCGTTACGAAGCGTTACATGTATTACTTTTTGGTGAGACATAGGCTTTACGAAGCGTTACATCCGTTACGTTTAAGTAAGTTATAGGCGTTTCGGAGCGTTATGAAGTGTTACCTTTCAGTAAGTCATAGATGTTACGAAGCATTATATGCGTTAGTTTTTGTAGAAGTTATAGACGTAACGAAGCGTTACTTTTTTGTGAGTAAGAACGTTGCGAAGCGTACTCGTTTGTAAATTACAAGTGTTACATACGTTACTTTTTATGAGATATAAACGTTACGAAGCGTTACAAGCATTAGTTAACTTTTAGTAAGTTTTATGCGTTACGAAGCGACCTTTTGTAAATTACAGGCGTTACGAAGTGTTACTCTTTGAAAGTTACAGGCGTTACGAAACGTGACATGCGTTAGTATTTTGTGAGTTGTGGGCGTTACGTGCGTTACTCTTTTGTGAATTACAGGCGTTATGAAGTGTTACATGCGTTACTTTTTTGTAAGTTAGAGGCGTTACGAAGCGTACATTCGTTACTTTAAATAAGTTTAAAGCGTTACGGGATATTACATGCGTTACTTTTTTTGTAAATTATAGACGTTAGAAATCGTTACATGCATAACTTTTTTTGTACGTTTTAGGTGTTATAAATCGTTACGCCGACGTGGTTGGAGGCAAGCAGCCATGGATCGAGTTACATGGAGAAGAATTGTTGATCAGATAAAATCTTAAAAGATGTAATATCAGAAATATATATAAATCGTTACATGTGTTACATTTAAAAAAAGATACAAGCGTTACGAGGTGTTACATCCGTTACTCTTTTGTAAGTTTTGTGTGTTAGGAAGTGTTACATGGGTTACTTTTTGTAAGCTATACGTATTAAAAAGCGTTACAAGAGTGTTCGCATCCCAATTTCAACATATAACACTTTGTAAAATCGACTGGAAATTTCAGAATTATGAAATGACTAGAAATGATCCTACAACGACATGGAATATACTGATCAAAATTAGCTCGATGACATATTTTATCGAAACTAAAACTTGTATCTCATTTTGAAGGAAAATGAGCATAAATATTATTCAAGTGAATTAATTGTTTAATTCTATCCATGAAGGAATCGTAAGTTATTTTAATAATATGAGGGTATTCAGTAAATTGAAATGTTATTTCAAAGGATTCAACTGTTTCAATATTTTAAATGTTAGCACCCAGAAGGGTTGTTGAGCCGGGTTGGCGGTTCAATGCATAAGGCGCTGGTCCTACAAGCCAGTGGTCATATGCTCGAGTCCCGACCTGGAAGGATTCTTAGTGTCAGTAGGATCGTAGTATTAGCCATGCAATGATCCTGTACGCTATAAATCGGCTGCGAAGTCTGTTGAAGGCCAAATTCCACAAAAGGAATGTAATACCAAGACATTGCTACCCAGAGGGGGTGGGGGCAAAGGGCCCTGGCTCATCCCGAAATCAGAAATATTATGGCGCTGTTGATCCTGTAGATTACACCGAGATAGAGGTTTTGAGAGTTATGTAATGGTCAAATCTCCACTACCGATAAAGCACGCAGCCGCAGATCTTACGAAGCAGAACAGAGTCAGAACTACATCAAATGAGACATGAAACCGGGATAGAATAAATGATAATAACAATAATACATGAAATTGTACTGGACGACCGGAAAGAGAAAGTGCGTGAGCATGGCTTAATTAAGCAAGATTTTGCAGATGAGAAAGATATCCTGCCGCTGGATCCCACACATACTTATTTAAGGCTAGAAGGACGAACGCAAGCGCACTTCGAGTACATGTTTGGCTGAATCCATTGTTATACGCCAGAAAATAGAATGATTACCCGACAATAGACTGAAGTCAGCACGAGTGTTTCGAAGCGGCACGAGTGCCTCGAAGGGCGCCTCAATGGCACGGAAAGATCACAATGTCGGTTTTCTGGGATCGGCATAGTAGCCAGTGTTAGTGTGCATTAATGAAGCGATTGAAGACCGCAATCACTGTGAACTGGCCTTACATGAGTATTGCTACCATGGTTAAAATCAAAGGTTTAGGTTTCAATTATTTGGGCATCACCCTCGTTCACCTGATTTGGCTTCCTTGTACTATTATTCGTACTCAAATATTAATTTATCCCTGAGAAATTTATGGGAGTTTCATTTTGAAATTTCAGACCACTGCTTCCGGAACCTAAATTCGAAACATGTATAGCCAAACTAAATTTGTTTGACCATCTACTAATATGACTTCTAAATTTAGAAGATTTTTTTCGTCTCCACGAATTGGCTGTACTACTCTATGCAGTGAATTGTCGTAAGTAGGAATGAAAATGATCTCAGAATATATGGTATCTATCATCACAAATCTTATGGATTGTTGTGCTATATAAATATTTAGGTCTTAGACATGTGTTACAGAAATAAAATGACAGCAAACGTAAACGAATTCCTGTCAATTTCAGTTCAATGATTAGTTAAACCGAAGTAACAAACGTCTAGTCTCTGTGTACGCCGTAACTATGACTATGTTAAGCTATTGTATCAATAGTCATCTCATTACTGAAGTTGGTAATCAATTATCTGCCCATTATTCGAATTTTAGTCAAGTTATTATGATAAAATCGGATACAATATATTTGCTTCGGATCTAAGAAACAATACCGTAGAAAAACTAGTTAGAAAATCCTAGTTAGAAAATCCTTACACTATTGTTATAGCAAAAAATCGAAGCGAAGGCACCTATTTTCATCTTATCCTTAAGGTCAATCTATCGAACAGAGACGGTCGATTTCACTTTAACTAACGGTTTTCGTACATCAGATGGCTACTGGGGCCCTTACTCTATGATTTCATATTCATGACATATCCCGCATCACATTCCGCGGATCTTTGTAAATGAATCTACACGTAATTTATTATGTTCAACTAGCCCAATATTCAATTATAGTAAGACGTTTTAATTCGCTTTAGAAGCAAACATGTTTAAACGTTTATCTATGTTATTGACGCTGTTTGATGAGGGACTATTTTATATTTAAAGTATACTAAAGCATTTTTTTTGAATTGTATGAAACTTTGTAATATTAAGTTTATCGTAACTTAGAAAAAAAAATCACGAATGGTGAATAAATTTAAAAAAAAATCAAAACTTTAATCGATATTGCGATCGCGAGGGATTCCGTGCGTCAATTGTACTTTTGCTTCGTGTACGTTATCTTCCAGCACAAAATTGTTTCTTGCACGGGCATACTATCTTTTCCTTTTCAACCCGAATGGCAGGTATGTCGATGCTGCAGGAATAATTGACTCGTCAAGACCGCTCGTGGCAATCTGACAGGAAGCCTTCTTATCATGATATCACATAAACCTTCCTAGTCACAAAGCCGGAGCCCAAATGTGTCTCACCCAATCTTTTGAGTGCTAGTAATTTCCGCAGAACGCCCAACACCCACAAGATTAGTTGAATCCATCGAAAGGGAGTAGTGAATCTATTGTGAGAAGAATAATGTGCAATGAAACTGCTAACCTACCTCTCCGTGGAGAAACTATCGAAGCAAGCTGATATGTTAGCTCGAACACTGAAATCGTGACACCCGTGTAGTGCAAATCAACTCATCTGAATAGTCTCTACCTCGTGAAAACTTTCTATTAATTACACTAATGGAATATTTCCACCGGATATTCACCGCAATTCGAGGCTTTCGAGTTCATAACTGAACGGAATTTTCGTAACAAATTAAATCGAGTTAAATCAACGAAATCTTCTAAAAAGTATCGAAGAGATGCAGTTTTGTCAGAATTCTGTTATGTTCTACTGATCTTTTCATTGTGACTTCAAAGAGACGTGTTGTTTGCTTCCTTTAGTGCGGGTGTCGAGAGTCATTAACTAAGAATTAATTATCAAGAAGATTGCTCATTCTTTTAATCAATATTAAATGTTGAATAGTGATCTCATGACAATTTTCTTATAGAAAGATGTATGATATATGAAAAAACCTGTTTTAATCCACCTAGTGGTGTAATGATGCCTTTCTCATATCAATCATACTATCATATATAATACTGTGGTATTCTTCCAAATTATTTTCGTCGATTCTTAAAAGAATAACCGAAATTGGTTTGTTTGACCGTATACTGATAAAAACTATCAATTGGAAAAGATTTGAGGCCGATTTAGAAAACTTGTCACGGTTTGGTGATGGTATAAAATTTTTAATTCACTTTACCCTATATTTCCGGATCAGGAAGTCGGATCCGGATGAAATTCAGGAATTACGTATGAGAAAAGTTAGAACACATATTTTCATTTTTTTTTTTACATTTTACCTCAAAACTCCGGAACCGGAAGTCGGATCCAAATAATATTCAGGAATTTTTTCTATGGGACGACAAGACCTTTCATTTGAATCTAAGTTTGTGAAAATCGGTTCAGCCATCTCAGAGAAAAGTTAGTGCAAAAAAAACGTTACACACACACAGACATTTTGTATACTCGACGAGCTAAGTCGAATGGCATATGACACTCCGCCCTCCGGACCTCTGTTCAAAAGTCGGTTTTCACAGTGATTGCATAACCTTTCTATATGAGATAGTCAAAAATGTTTTTTCAAATGTGTTAGACCCTACCCGCCCCTAAAACATTGTTTTCTGACATCTACTCACCAAATCCGTTCCGAAAAATATCAACCGGAAGTCGGCATCTTGGGTTTCAGAACCACCTCAAAATCCCCTTATCGTAAGGGTCTTAAGGAATTTGAAACGACCCAAAAAAAATTCTTATACAGGGTCCGGCACTCGAAGTGTAACCAATTAAAAAGGCCATAAATTCAGTTTGGAAAATTACTTTTACTTAATTCAAAGTACAAAATGTGTAAAAATAATACAAAATTCAGAATCAATTCACTTTTGCTCGATATGACCACCTTTTGCCTTGACTTGATGACTTGAGAAAGCGATTTTGTATTATTTTTACACATTTTGTACTTTCAATTAAGTAAAAGTAATTTTCCAAACTGAATTTATGGCCTTTTTAATTGGTTACACTTCGAGTGCCGTACCTACTTCTTCACATACTCTTCACATTCGTTCCGAAAATATCCATTTGATTGAGGTTTTCCACATTCTTTACACAAAATTTTTTACCAAATTTCCCATAACGTCCACTTTTCTACAAAGTGAATTCCAAATAACGTAAACTTTTTTTACCTACTAACTCGATTCATGAACCGAACCGCTTAGATCGTAAATGGAAGTTTGGTGTTCCTATTTAAATTGAATCGGTATAAAATTTCGATGCTTTCCAATCGATTAGTTCCAAATTTAGAGACGAGATTCTAGAATAATCGAAAATATGGGCAAAAAATTACGTAACCTGTCACGGCTTCCCAATTTTCAGTTCCAAAAACACCTTAAATAGGGGTCGGAATTACCAAAATTGACTTCTGATTCTATCAGGAGTCAGAACAAATTCATTCAAATGACACGTTCCCCTGGTTATTTGGGAGAGTTGTACCTTGCCATGGCTTTGCATCATTTTCCGAATGAAAAGATGAAGATAAAAGGAACAACACAAAACAAAACAAAAACCTGTTTCAATCCAAGACGGATCCGGATGTAATTCAATAGTACCCTGTGGGACCATAAGGACTTGCATTTGAGCCTAAGTTTGTACAAATCGGTGCAGCCATCTCTGATAAAAATGAAAAAGTTACATATAAGATGATATGAAGTGCCGTAATCGCATTCACACAAATCACACGAATAATATATAGATTGTTGAGTTTTCAATTTCCAGTCAGAGCTTTGATCAGAGTTTAATTTTCTGTTTATTTAAGAAGTATTCCACATTTTTGTCAGCGCATAGTTTTATTAGAGTTGACGATTGATTTACTTCAACTTCCAGGACACAAAAAAAAGTTCTCATGTTTGGAAAATAATGCTGACAAAAATACATTCACCCTTTTCAAGAATCAGTCTTGAGTCAAATGTCTCTATCCGTGCAAAACAAACGGTTTGTTGTGCTGAAGACGGGTGCGAAGTTTTGTTCAAATCGAAGTAGGAAAGTATGATGAAACCGAAAAAACTCCTGCAGCATTCACAAACAACATTCGTTGTCATCTCCTGATTCTTGAAACTATGACGAACGGAAAGATGTGGTCATCCATGCTGCTTTTACACACTTAAAAGTGCGAAGCATATATATTGCATAGATAAGGTCCTGGGGTGATAAATCCACTCTGCCATAGTTCATGTATTTTGGATTCTCCCTATCACCGAGAAGACAAACTCTGCTAACCCAAAGCCATATTTTTGATACGCGACTGTGCACAGCTGAAGGAAAATTGTATGCTGAATGAATCATGTACATATTTTAGAACACTTTATATTTCGCTGCGTTCCATTTCATTCGATTGTTCCGCGCAGCAGCTGCTGTATGCTTCTTTTGTGATCTGTACTGAAGTACGACCCACGTTGCTGAACTCCCACATTTTCACGATTTATGTAGATTCACCAGTTGCACGTTCGCTGGGCGGACAGGAGCGGATTTCAATTGTAACGCAAAAGCGTTACAAGACATAGCCTCGTAAAATATGAATAATCGTAACCGCTCGCAACTTTAAGACTAAAGAAACCATTTACTGGGGTAGTGAAAGGAGTCCCGGAGTGTGCAGCCGATATTGTTCGTGTGTTTACTTTATCACGGGTTATAAGATCTTCTTTTAGCTTTGAGTACCGATCGATTTTGCCCGTAAATGGTTAAATAGTAACCCTTTGTCATAGTAGTCAATTTCACTTTGTTTCGTGTGACCTAACGGACTTCGGTATCAGTTTAGCGTGCATTATATAGTAAAATTTAGTTATATGTGCGAAATCTATTTACGAACTCATACCTGAGATTATCCTTCGAGGATTTTACTTCAATCGGATAAATCGTCACGGAAAGCAATCAAAATTGAGTGGATTTCAATTTTTTAGATTTTGCTTCTTTTACCCCTAACCTGATATACTGTAGCTTTCTTAGCACACTACACAGGTCAAATAAGAACATCGGAACCGAAAACCAAGATAATCGAAAACCTGATGTGGTCTACTTCGAAAATTGCGATTGGGTTGAAATTTGCAAATCAATCGTTCAAACTTGTCTACGAAGGCAAAAAACGCTTCGTCGCTTTTTACGCGGACGATACGTACCCCGTAAAAAAACGCGTAACTTGGGAAATCCGCGAAGAAAGAAACCGCATAAAAACCGCGTAAAAAGACCTCAGTATATCTTTAATGTTGGGCTAGGTAGTATAGGACTGCAGCCTCTGCATTTCTCTGCATGGCATTATTGAACCAACAACTTGCAAAATCATTAGCGAAAATTTGGTCACGATCAGTCAGTATGGTTAGTACGAAGGAGCTACCGATTCAAATAAAGCCTTCACGTTGAAACCTTGAAACCAATCCCCGCCCAGGAATTTACATAAAATATATAAATATGATATTCCTTCTGCATCATCTTGTCAAGTTTTAACGTTTCCCGTCGCATAAAACGTCAAACACGGTTAATAAATGGGAAAATTCAACAAATCGAAAATGAAATTTCTACGAAAACATACACCACGTACTCTTCCTGGAAAGCTTCTAAAAAAAGAAACAAAGAGCCAAAGGAAACCAACAACGATTTCTTTTGATCTTGCTCGCTAATATTCTACGGGGAAGTGATATCACCCTCAGTTCGACTCATTAAGCGATACTGAGTCGCAGCTTCCTTTGCCTTAGATTTCAATCCAGTACAAGTTCATGTTGCTTGGCAATGAATTCGCTACTTGTGCTAGTCGTAGACGGTCCATTGAACTTCGAAGGTTCGAAATTTAATAAAACGAAAATAATTCCTGCTTCTCATCTATCTACTCAAGCTGTTTCTCCATTCCGTACTGTGATTTATAATTTATTATGATTCCCCATTTGACACTTGAGCGGCATGGCCACCACAATCGTATTCCAATTTAAGCATGGCTGAATGAGTTAGAAGACTACAGGTCTTTGAAGAGTAATGTAAAAATTATTGCTGTTCGACAATTGTCTGTATGTTTTTTATCTAAACTACGCGGAAAGATAAGTTAACATTATCTATCAGCTACCAAGACCAAGTATTCAATCAGTAGGCATCCTCTATTACATTTCAGGTGAGACCGAGCTCCCTTACTGGAGCATCTTATGAAAAAGGTCAGCTTTAAAATTCTTAAATACTGATTAGTCAAAGTTCTAACACTACTAAGGTACACACTATTTTCAAGAAAATTGCTCCTTATTTCATGATAGCTTATGTAGAAACACTCTTGAAAGTCGGATTCAAATGAAGTTCATAAATTTTGTATAATATTTTAATATCTTCCATCTGAATTTGTATTTGTTGAAATCGGTTCAGTTATCTCAGAGAAAACAAAGTGAACAATTTTTCATCTTTTTGTCTTTCTCATATAGAAAGGATCATCGAGCTGAGCAATTTGTGTGTGTGTGTGTGTGTGTGTGTGTGTGTGTGTGTGTGTGTGTGTGTGTGTGTGTGTGTGTGTGTGTGTGTGTGTGTGTGTGTGTGTGTGTGTGTGTGTGTGTGTGTGTGTGTGTGTGTGTGTGTGTGTGTGTGTGTGTGTGTGTGTGTGTGTGTGTGTGTGTGTGTGAATGTGAATGTGTGTGTCAAATAAACTCACTAGGTTTTCTCGGAGATGACTGATCGGAAACTGATCTCAAAACTACACAAATCGATAGCCATTATCATAACCGATTCCGGCTATCTTGGTTCCCGGTCTCCGGTTCCGGAAGCACCGGAAATTGTGGTCATATATTCCAAAATGGATCTCACTCACTTTTCTCAGCGGTGGTTTGACCGATTTCCACAAACTTAGATTCAAATAAAAGGTCTCATGGTTCCATACGAAATTCTTTATTTTCATTCGGATCCGACTTCAGGTTCCGGAGTTTTGTCTCCGATTCCGGAAGCACCGGAAATAGTGGTCATATATTCAAAATCGATAATTCAAAGTCAAGCAACACAATAGCTTGAAGAAATTATATACAACAGCACATGAATAAAAATCTAGGACATTGTAACAACGGTTCCAGCATAATGCTTCATTTTTGTGGGGTCAAATGTCGCTTGTTGTGTTTCATGCCACTTTTTTTTTGAATAACTGTTTATTGGAATATGAGTTAAAATTAAATTATTAAAATTTAAATTTGGGTGTTCAGCCACAAGTAGTGACTTTTCAGCCTTATTATATACATGATCTGGTTATTACCATGAAGACATTATTTGCTTCCGCAATACTGTGATTTTTGTGTAGGAAAAATTGTAAACCTACTTGTATTGAGTAATAAGGAAAAGGAACTTATATACTAACTTACTAACTAATACAGGGAGCGAATCGACTCAATTGAAGATTGCATCGATTTTTGTCGGAATTTGCTTATAATATTATGACATAACATCTAATGGTTCTTTATTTGTGAGTCTGTGTAACTCATTTGTACTAAACCAGGAAGGGCGCTTCAAAATCATTTTCAAAATTTTATTCTGAATCCTTTGAAGCGTTTTCTTCCTGGTGGACCAACAACTTGACCAAATTGGTACCGCATAAAGCATGGCTGGTCTGAAAATTTGTTTATAAATTAACAATTTGTTCTGCAGACAGAGCTTAGAATTTTTGTTTATAAGATGATATAATCATTGAATATATTTATTATACTTTGCCTGGATTACTACAATGTGATCCTTGAAAGTGAGTTTTTTGTCATTCGTTAAACCTAAGTATTTTGGTTGATCAGACCATGTTTATTCCAAGCCACTCAATTTGAGAATGTGATTATTGTTTGGTTTAAGGAAAAAAGCTCTTGGGTAATGAGGAAAGATAATTTGTTGCGTTTTTGCAGCATTTGGTTCAATTTTCCATTTTGACAGATAATAACTGAAAATATTAAAGCTTCTTTGTGTCGTCACAGAATAGCGATTTCTGACAACCAACGGGTAGATTTGAAAGATCAGAAGTGAAATTGTACAAGATTGGAGCTACGCTCGAAACACCTACTCGTTCGGGGAGCAATACAGATTTACAATTCTGATAGCTAACCTGAAGAGTACGATCAGTTAAATAATTTTGAACCATTTTGATCAAATAAATAGGAAAACATTTTTGCTATTAAACCTTCGTGCCAAACACTGTCAAATACTTTTTCTATGTCTAGAAGAGCAACTCTAGTGGATAACACAGAAGATTTATTTGCTTTTATCATGTTCGTTACTCTGACAAGTTGATGAGTAGTTGAATGTTCATGACGAAATCCAAACTGCTCTGGTAAAAAAATTGAATTCTCATTTATATGAGTCATCATTCTCAACAAGATCATTTTTTCAAAAAGTTTACTGATAGAAGAAAGTAAACTAATTGGTCGATAACTTGATGTTTCTGCCGGGTTTTTATCAGGTTTGAGGATAGGAATTGCTTTAGCGTTTTTCCATCTTTTTGGGAAGTAAGCTAATGAAAAACACTTGTTGAAAATTTTAACCAAGGGTCTCAAGGCAACATCGGGAAGATTTTTAATGAGAATATTAAAGATTCCATCTTTACCAGGAGCCTTCATGTTTAATAATCGACTTAATTTCATCAAAACTCGACTCAATTATGTCATCTTGTAATAACTCATAATTCATAATGATCATATTTCAGTGAGACTTCATTTTCAATACAACTCACAACGTTCAAATTAAAATTGTGGACACTCTCGAACAGCTGAGCAAGTTTTTGAGCTTTTTCGCCATTTATAAGAAGTATTTGATTTCCTCCCATGAGAGTAGGACTTAAGTCCCCTATTACGAAAAATTTCGGTCGATATCTTGTGAGTTTTTGCAAATCGCCTTTAAATAAATTCAATTGTTCGCCGGTGCATTGGAATGGCAAATATGCTCCAGCGATGAAATAAATTCATGAATGGTTTCAACTTCGATTCCCAAGCTTTCAATTACTTTAGCATTGAACGAAGGTAAAATTCGATGTTTAATTTGCCGTTAGACAAAAATGGCAACTCCACCAACCATTCCAGTAAACCTGTCAAAACGATGAACCACATAATGTGGATTGCTTTTCAATTTGACATTTGGTTTAAGGAATGTTTCTGTCACAATGGCAATATGGATTTTGCAAACTTTGAGAAAATTATAAAATTTATCTTCACTCGATTTTAAAGATCGAGCATTCCAATTTAAAATATTCAATTATTTATTTAACATCACTGTTAAATTTTAAATTCATTATGATATTATTTGCAAATTGCCACGCAACTTGAAATGCTTCAACAAGTGATGAGGTCGATCATTTGAAAAAGTTCATCTTGTAGGTAGATCATTTTATTTTCCGTTATATCGACTAAATCGACTTCGTTTAAAGAAGCGAATGGCATTGAAGGAATATTTTTAGGTAGATGTCTACCTGTTACACTAGTGTAACTGCCATTAAATGACTTGGCCGATCTACCTATTAATAAACTGTTTTCGTTATAAGCTGAACTGGAAGGCGTTCCTGTGTTTTGATTGTTTACATCAGAAGAATTAAGTGGTAGTTGTCTACCCGTTACCAAAGCGTAACTGTCATTAGAAGAAGATGGTGACGTGGTCGATCTACCAGGTAACAAATTATTTTCGTTTGAAGACGAATTGGAAGGCGTACCTGTTTTTTGTTTTACATTCGAAGAAATAAGTGCCTTAGAAGAATTAGGCGTGGCATTTGTATCGTTTTATTTTTTATTTTCAGGTATGTTCTGTAAATTTAAGGTCGTTGATTTGACTTGTTGTCTAAGCGAACGAGAGTTTAAAAATTTTTCCCTGGCAGGACATTTAAAATAATTGGATTTATGATTTCCATGCATGTATTGCATTATTTTTACCCTTAGGCTTGTTGCCATTCCGGTTGGACACAGGCATTTTTGTAGAATATAAATTAACTAGGCTAAATAAGTCTTCGATTAGACTCCTAGTTTTGAGAGGTCCTGATAAAGACTGATTTTGTGGTAGTTTTAATAAAGACTGATTAATTCGAAGAATAATTCTTTGAAAGGCTAGCCATAAAAAGGCTGACTAATTGTTAGTCTTCAAAAAGACTGTTAGTGATTCAAGTAGCTTTGAAAAAGACAAAAGCCTTGAATCAATGAAACTCTAGGTAGCCAGAAAAAATTTCCAAGAGCCAAGACTGATAAACACCGACGTGTGGCATACCACTGATTTGTTGGGAGTCATTGTTTTCTTAAGAAGAATATAGTATAACACTTTCCCCTACTAATATTTTGTTCTCTTCCTTAGAAAGCGTTCTGATTAGCTGCGGCCGACATGGATCAAATCAGACAGGCTTTCAAATAGTGTAGTATTGGAAAACTTTAATGTTGTTGCAATACAGATCTAAGTTGAAAAATTTTGAAATTATTGGTAGTTTGAGCTATAAGCTTTCAAAATTATGGCTAAAAATCTAACGCAGAAATAGAATGTCGCTTACTATATAAAAACCGCCATAGCGGGTACGAGAATGGCAAACACGCGTCATGAGTTTTTCGCTTTGATACTCGTTAATACCATATATTTAAGAAAACTTAAATTTTGAATTATTTGTAGTTATGTGATACTTTTGAAAATTTGATCGTAAATGGATGAGCCCGTCAAAATGTATGAATGGATCTCGAAGATAGTGATACATTTCCAACATAATTGCATAGCCATGCAACTATGCTGCCAAAAAGGAACCGTGCTACAAACGAATCGTTCCAAAATGGAGTGCTCAAGGATACTTCTTTTTTTTTTTAGTTATTCTTGGTGTTGATTTATTTTATTCCGGTATGCCACCTTACCAGGGCTGCTTAAGAGTACTGTACTTCATTTTCCAATTACTCACAAACAATTGCGTTGAAAATTGAGCACAAATTTACTTGAAAACAACACTTTACCGTTCTTAGTACAAAACTACTACTATTGGAAAAAAGTCGCTTGTACAAAACTATACATGTATTTATTAATAGTTGACGAATTTTGATGATTTAAGGCTTGTTTGGTAGGTACTACCATGAAGTATTTAAATTTCAAAAAATATTTTGTTTTTATAGACATGGTCTTAAAACTAAAAATGATTCTAAAAGAGAACATCAGATCTCAAAACTAAAATTTCGCTGTAGTTGAGCGAAAATAAAAAAAAAACAAATATCAGTTTAGTTACTTAGTTTTTCGATAAAAAATGATACATTTACAAATATTTATCTAGTGATAGTGAATTAAGCTGCATTTACATTTTCGGCAATGGCTGTTTTCCAATAATTGTAAGTAAAGCCTTAATAGTGTTCTGGTTAACGTCGAGAAGTTTAATTTGAGACTAGTTTGATAAAAATCCTCTGATAGTCTGGGTCGATTCATTAGGGGTAACTGGGGCAAAGCGAAGCTATTTGGATATCCAGAAAAAATTGGAATTTCGTTTTGATATACCCTCCAAGCTTGCCGTGCATTTTAGTCAATTTCCTTGTAGAAGTATTATATTTCTGACACTTTGTTATGCCTTTTGTTTCGATGCGTCAGTATAGTCGTTCAAAACTTTCTGTCACATGTGAGGTATCTAAATCCATATTGAAAAATAAATAGGTTTCATAGTATTTCATAGTGCTCTCTTATGCGCTTCAATAACGTATTATGTTTTTCATTTCCGAGCATTATTGTGTTTGCTACGAGTCGGAAAGAAATATATTTTCTCGGGGCAAAGCGAGCCATTGCACAGCCTGACTTTGCCCGAAGTGCGAATTCTGTTCAATCATATTGATACAATTTCGATACGGTAAAGAATTTCATTTTCCTTCTTTTTCTTTGTAATCGTTTATTTATTATTTATTTTTCGACATAATTTTTAAACAGTTTTTGTAAAAATTAAATACATAATTGTCTAACCATCAATTGTTGACGGAATATTGGTTTTTCAAATATTCCTAAATATTTGTTAATGTAAGCAGCATTATCGTTGAAATTAATAAAGTACACACTCAAAAGACCACTTCGGGAAACGCATTTCGAGTCGACTGAAGAGAGAAGAGTCGAATCGAAGAAGGTGCTGAAGGCCATACCGGAGAATGACTATTTGGCATGCTTCGAGGACCGGAAAAATGTTAGCATAAGTGCATTCTCTCGGGAGAGCGTTACATTTTGATTTAGAAGATTAAATAAAGATTTTTCACTTTATAACCGCATTTCGAATATTTTTCAGACACAATAGTAAAGTTCGATAAAGTCACAAAATGAATAATACTAGATTTTTAGTTGGAATCGGAGATCTGAGTTTATTAGATGATCAGGATGTAAAAAAAAAGAAAACAACAAACGTGTTTCCTTTAATTCGCATTAGTCTAAACTAATGAAGATCGGCCATTACATTATCCTAGATTCACCTACCGAATCTTCCTTGTCGCACATTAATGAATCATCCGTTTTGTCGGAGAAACGCTTGAAGCTTTCAACCACCCCGTCAAAGTTTAGTTTGTAAGTCGCAAGGGCACTGTTTGCCGAGCTTAACGTGTAGTATTTGGCCCCGTTGATGAATCGACTGATGACCTCGACACGAATTTTCCGCGTGGTTAGTAGTTTGGTCACCACTGGAAGTGAGTCGCCGATAGCTTTATTCCAGATCTTGGTCAACTTTCCGCTTTTCGGAAATAGGTGAGCTATTTTCACCTGAAAACAATCAATCAATTAATTTGACGATCAAGAATCGAAATCCATCTTACTCCTGCTGCCTTCAGCGTCATATCACCATTCAAATCGGTCACGTAAAGCAAATCGTCCTTTTCCTCGTACTGAGACACTAGAAAGACAAGTGTGTCAAACAGAGACAACCGAGATGATCCGTTGATTCCATTTAGCGAAGTATCGGCCGTAACCGTAATGTTGGGAAAATTGATGGTCAGATTAGTCCCGGTACGGGTGAATGAAGTATTCGAAGACAGCCAGTTGAAGTTATCGAGACCATAGATCATAAAGTTCGAAGCACTAACGTGTATTCTGCAACATGCGTTAGAATATATAACTTAAGAAGGATATTTTCCGTGCCTTTCGAATACTTACTTTTTCATACTCAAGAAATCCAACGATGTTTTGAACTTGTACGATAACTTCAACGGTACTAGAGATGGAATACCAAACTTTGGATAACCGCATCTAAGTTGATGTTTCAATACATCAATGAACCGAGTCACATCTTGTTCTACAAATTGTAATTGTTAAAGTTTTTCGATATTCATGCCTCGTGTATCAGTCCAAATTAAATTCACCTTCATAGGCAATAGGATCCGTTGCACTATGGTTTAGTAATTGTTGATTTTCTGGAATATAGTTGATAACTTCCGTTTCGGTTACTATTGTTTCATTTTGGTCACTATCACATAATACCGATTGGCAGCTTATAACCACAATTGCGATCAGAACTGCGTTAAGTAGAAACTTTCTCATTCTAACGGCGCTCTCTGAAAATTACCTAAACTGTCGTCCACTGTTACTGACAACGCAATCCCTTCTGAACATATCTTTGAATAACTTTTATCTTATATTTTGAGTTCAACGCAATCTCGGACGTCTCTGTTGATAGATTGTTTTCTTTCTTTTTGTTTGGTTTTGAAAACGGGTTTTTCTGGATCGCCCTCATAACGGTATTCATACACTATATTTGTCATGAGTTTCGGGAATGAAATGAGAAATAGAACTCTGAAAGCGATCGTCATATTCCGAAACCTGTTTGGCGCGGTCAAATGTCCGAAATGTAGGTAAAACGAAAGAAAAAACGATGAATAGGAGATTTAGAAGGCAAAGTCATGTTGCGAAGAGAATGATCTAAATAAACGCTATTATAGTGACCTTGTTCTGTCAGTCATACGATTTCAATAAATGTATGCTGGTGTACAATTCACAGGTAGCAAACATTGTTCTTGAATTGTATTTCTTGCTGTATTTCGTAACTACTGGGTAATCGGAAAAGTGCGGAGAAAGGTCTATGAAAAAAAATTAATTGTATTTGAACTGCAAGAACCATATTCCGGAATTGAAGTGACTATTTTTCATCAACAACTTATAGTGCCTCAGAATTGTTTCAGACATTACTTCTTTGTTGTTGGTTTCTATAAACGGTTGAAAAAAAATGCTATATATGCTTTGACATACTGAAGACGAGTTTTAAAATGTTGTCCCTCTTAACGATGAATCGATATTACTCCACATTACTTCTAATCCACAGATAAATGTGCGAAAACTCAGAGAAGACGAGTCCGACTTTTGCAAATTCATGTTCAAATAAAACAAACGGTAGCAACTAAAATTGCTGGCAAGATCCCTGAATTTACAAATGCGAAGTCTTCTGAAAGCGCAGCTGTGATTTGCGCATGAATATATTCGAATATATTATCTTCGAAGTTTATGGTACATCAGTGGAACTTAGAATCGAAAGTTGCATTTGGAAGCTGTTGAATTATGATATGAAACTCAACTTCAACCAAATCAGATGGATTCGTCTGCAAGAATTGTATTGCGCTCTGTTCGGGTCAGTAAGTGTCCCGGGTTGGCGGTTCAATGCATGGGGCTCTGGTCTTACAAACCAGTTATCGTGTATGTTCGAGCCCCGACCTGGAAGGATTCGTAGTGTCAGTAGAATCGTAGCACCAGCCATGCAATGGTTCTGTAAAACGGCAGAAATAACCTTTATTTTGAGTACTAAGCATTTATAGTTGGACAATTTATACATATGGTATTTTTATAATTATTCTAAAAATTGGTGTCATTGTTGATATAATTTGAGCGAGGAAGTCCAGCGAGAAATATTCTGTTTGAACATTGTTTGTAAAGAGGTAATGTCTTAGAAAATAATCTACAGCTTCCGAGTGTTTTAATTATACTCACGTTTGAGTGGTGGAAAAAAATTCATGAACAATATCTCGCAAAAAAAGCATCCAAAATCACTCTTAGAAAACAGGTGCAAGAATATTTGTCTTTGAAGAATTGTAATTGTATTGAAATTTTTTTTCTAGTGAAAAATTGAGCGCCGGTGAAAAAGAAATTGAACCAACATTCATACAAAAAATTTAGCTTACAACTAAGTAAATAAGAACATAGTCAAAATTAAATAATTATAATATTGGGATTAAGCAACATAAAATCAGTTGGAACGAATGTTTTGTTTGTTAAACTTAACCACAATTCGTACTCAAATCAAACAAAGATTATGTAGTCGTCAAGGGAAGAAGCTGGTTAGAAGCAAACACATGTCAGCCTGGAATAATAAAAAGTCATGTTTGAAAATTTACTTTTTTGTTTTTTTTAATAAGCTCTGTTTTTCTGCGTATAGCTCATATCAAGGATTTCACAAACTTTCCATTTCAAACCATTCTATAAAAAGCCCAATCAAAAAAAATATAATCCAATTAAGCCAATAACCTTGTTATGAGTTTTTATTAATCTGAATATTTTTAACACTTTTCCGCTACAATTATAGATTTTCAAATAATGAAACGTGATAAAATTGGATACAAATCTTAAAATGAGTATTGAAGCATTTAAATCCAATTCAACAATCTTAATTTTATTCATTGAGCTAACTCATCAAACAGAGATAGCTGATCTTACTCTAATTAATAGTTTTAGTATATAAGATAATCGATGCTACTGAATTTATAGCGGGAGTACATAAAGAGATTGATGACATTATCATTTTTCTTCGGCAAAACTAAGCCATAGTGACTGAAATTGACCAATTATTTAACTGGGTTTCATTTTAAGCATAGGATAACAGTTTCCCCATTCATCTCAGCTCCAATTTTCATCTCATATACGAAAACCATTAGTTAGGATGAGATCTGTCGTCTATGTTCGATAGATTGACATCAAGTGTAAGATGAAATTAGGAGCATTTGCTTTAAGTTTTCGCGTCGCTATAACAGCAGTATGGAACAATTTTTAAACAACTTTTACTGCGGTATTGCCTTTTAGAGCTAAAGCGAAGTTTTTGTTTTCGTATACATAGCAGTTCGTTGCTTTAAAGTCGAATAATCAGTAAAATACTACCTTGATCAAACAATTCTGAATTAAATTTACATTACAAGATCATTCATCAAAATCGATGAAATGAAAATTAAAATTACAAGATCATTCATCAAAATCGATATTCTCCCCTTCAAAGTACTCCCCATTGACTGTAACACACTTATGCCAACGCTTGATCCAATCCTCGAAACACGCTTAAACGCGTTCCACGGAGCGGTTATTGAGTCGACTGAATAGGAAAAAGTCGCAGGGAACCAAATCAGGTTAATTCGGAGGTTGCTGAATGGTATTCGTTCCGGTTTTAGCCAAATGTTCACAGATAAGTTGTTTGCCAAAAAATCTGGTCTTTTTCGGCTAATTACTACACGCAAATTGATGATACTAAACACCCTCTTCTAACATTTGCAATGTCGTCGCACCATTTTTTTCATACAATTTTTTATTTCGCCTCAAATCCACTTAAGCTTGACGTCACTGTTTAACACTAATAAAAAAATGTTTTTTCTTATGGCTTTTCTAGTTGCCATCTTTTTATAAGGAGAAGAGGCGTTCTCATTACCATACAGCAATTTAAGGAAGAGCATTGGTTCGGTGTTGTTGGTGGAATCATCGTTGTTACTTTTATTTGCCCAGGTGTTGAGTGCGTTGTTAACTGTAGCTGGTCTACCTTGTTCTGCATGAGTTGCGACTAAAGGTTTCGTTGAGGAGGATCCTTCATTGTTGTTGATAGCTATCTCCGATGTACTGGGGTTTGTTGGGGTTGGTGTGGAGGCAGCGCTATTGTCCTTTGGTGCAGATGTCTTCTTGTCCAGTTTTTCACATGGCATATCATAGTTAACAGCTTTTTGGCAATATTGACATCCATCTGATTGTCATAGGTAACAAGTGATTTGCACGGAACCCTTGTATTTTGGCCGAAAATCACATAAGGAGGTATAGCATTCTTCCAACGGGAAAAAAGTTCTCCCACTTTTCTTTTTCGATGGAAAGAATCTCTCCATACTGGGACATAGTTTTGCGAATATAAGGTTAACAGATGCTTGAGGGTAGATCATGCACACGCACTACTATAGCACTATCTTTCATATATACATGTACGTTATACTTGATGTTTTCATGCTCCTCGTAGTATTTGAATTGCATCCAACTCTTTATAAAACTGGATGTGAACAACATTATTTGTCTTGTTGCATTGAAGTAAATGCACACGTTTAATATCAAGATGCATTTGCTCCTTAAGCAAACCTTCACGTTCTATCATTATCGAAGGTCGAATTTAGCACTGCCTGAAGTCAACATTAATTGTATTCTTTCGTAGTTGTGGTAGCTTTTGTTCGTTTGGTTCACTCATTTCGAGAACGTTCTATTGTTCACTACACGATACTGTACTTGGTTTCTTCCGTCCCCAGCGTAAGCGGTTTTGTTTTTATCGACTGACTTGGATGAAATGTGAAAGCGAACTGTCGTCGCACCATTGAAACCGTTTTGAAAGCAAAATTTAATGCAAACTCATTGTTGCAAATGCAATTCCATTTTGAAAACTGTACAAAATCATACTCAGATGTACTCAATACAGCATAACTTTACAAAATTTCGATAAAGTAAATTCAATCCAAGCTTATTCTGGCAAATAAAGCAGTAAAGGCCGCTCTCCAGTTACGCTTAACGTCCAGTTAATATTCTGCTTATCCTGTAATCCTTAACTTAATTTGTGTAAAACACCAGTTAAGACAACACAACCATCAATCCTACCCGAGTAGAAGCGAATTGCATATCAATGAATCATACGACGAATTTTGTAATGGTAATGTCAAACCAACTATAAAGTAATTACTCAATTGGTTAATTTTTGATCATTGTTCATTGCCACCCTGGCCCGTACCCAGGATTTCATTTCGAGAGGGGCCCAAAAATTAAAAAAAAAGATGTTACTGAAGATTGCTTATGTACCTAATTCTGGATGTGCCTTTTACGGCTGTTTTTAATATACACTTTAAACTTTTCCACTGGAACTGATATTGTATTATATTTCATTGCGTTTACTGTCTTGTTATTTCTGTAACACATGTCTGAGTCATTCTAAATAATTATATGTTTTTGATTTCGGGGGGGGCAGAGCCCCTCGGGCCCACCCTCTGGGTACGTGACTGGTTCCACCAAACAACATAATAGCTAAGCAGACATAAAGTTATTGCTATTTGCAATTCGTTTGCACCGAGACGTAAAGTCTTTCCTGTAATGCCGAATGAAAACCTGTAAAACGACCATTTTGTATTGTTATTATATGGGATGTAATGTAAATCAGTATTTTGGTCATTATCTGTTATTCAAACCTATTCGGGTATACGTGACCTTTTCACCCATCGCAAAGTCCTCCAGCACAAACTACGTTAATATAAGTTAGTGATTTCATGCATCAAAGTCACGGCAATCTCTTTACCCGTTTTGTCTATGTATATAAAACTCCCATAAACTAAATTTAACCCATTCTCTAGTTTTCAGCTACAGAACGGTTTTATACCATACGAAGAAACTTTGCGATTGATCCTTTGCCGAATACAAAGACGATGATCTTAATTTGTCGTTTAAATGCAAACCTCTTGCAATGTCGACCGGTTCAACAAAGCTATTTCGGCACATCCCGGAGGGCACAGTGCCGCTTTTTGAGAAGAAGAAAATAGCCTGCACACAAGAAACTAGTCAAACAACTCTGTTGTGAGTTTTCCAGCTTTCCTGAAAATTTCAAACAACCTCGATGTTGCATTATCAAAGAGAACATAAGCACTGCCTTTATAGAGATAGTGAAAGTCATTACTTGGTGACATAACTATGAGCTTTAGCGTGGTTTTATATTTCTTCTAGTTTCTACCTGCTAGAAGCATTTTCTTAGACCTGTGATGGTAATGGGTTTTACTAAGCGTAACGCCCCAACGTATACACGACGTGTAAGTCCCTGAGTTAATCAAGAAAGAAAAGAAATATCCCATAATCTTCAGAAAAAACCAAACGCCTTGGACATCCATACCACAACCGGCAAATCGAGACAAACAACCATCGACTGCAACACGTGCTCAACCCTCAATATGCATAAAATTGGGCAAACATCGAAAATCCTCGGAAAATCACGTCAAGCTTTTTTCACCACCTTCACCACGTTTTGCACTCGAGTGATGAATGGTGGTTCGATGTGTGTGGCGTAAATTCAGTAAACAGAGCGCAAACAAACACCCAGGCAACAACCGAAATCGCTTTTCTTTGCGGGTTTGCTCGTGCGATACAAATGAGGAAAATGATGTTGAAAGTGAATCCCGTCCGTGCAAGGCGTATCAATTGGAACCACGGTGACTAGATTGAATGCCAGTGCTGCTAGAGTTTGATCCCCCCCACAGGATTCGTTATCTAAATGGGACGTTCACAATACTCCATTCAATTGTGGCGTACGTTTTCCTAATTCTGTCGCGATTCTAGCATCGCACATAGTTACCCTTTGAAACGAATATGACTCAAATAAGTAAAATAATATGAAATTTACAATTACATTTAGACCTAAGACAACATAAGACGGAATTCATTGAATGATTTTTACCAGAATTACGTTAAATGAGTTTTACCAAAATCACTTGAATCTGTGACAAAAATGTACAGCCTTTAACGCAGGCACATAAAATTGCATGTTTCGACACGTAAAAATATATCTACAAACATGAATTTTGTGTTGAACCAACTGTACATCTTCTAAAAACACGTACTGTCTATTATGACGAGTGGAAAAAGAAGGACCATAAGAAGCTCAATTCGGAATTGGAGTGCTCATACTATTGTCGGGATATGCCCCATTGCTTTTAAGCTGACGAAGCTTGAAAAAAAAATATCTTGTGTGGTAGGCCATCTGTATTTGTGACATGAAGAGAGACATTTACAGCGCGATTGGAAACATCAACCAGGTTAAGTACGTACAGCAGAGCCTGGAAAAAGGTCCGGTGCCTTTCTCCACGAAACACTATTGTTTCGATTATGAAGCCATTAATCATAGCCATGGACAAGCGAAACCTAAAAAAGATGCGAAGGACAGTTTTCAGCGAGATACAGCTCAAAGCCAACTGGTGTTCTGCAGCGAGAAAAGTGACCGAAGATAATTGGAAAGAGTCAAACGAAAGGCCGGAAAATTCAGATTTACTGTGAAAAGAAAGCTTGAGTGAACATTTTTCTTTATTCTGTACGATTTGTACTTGAAAAAGTAACATGATTTGATATTTTAATAAAATGTTCGACCATCTTACACACAAGGAAGGCGACACCCGTTACAACGTTGCTTGGAATACTTAAATACTCATTTCTACCGGAGAAAAAGAGTTCCAATGCAGCATAACACATGTGGACTGCTTACTAATAAACCAGTGTAAATGGCACATCCTGCACAGGAAACGTGACCTAAAAATTTTCAAGTATGCGAAGAAAACAATCGGATTGGAACTAACTATTCTGAAGCGATGTGGTACGGCATTGCAATTCTGAGCGCAATGGATGACCAAAAGGTTATACTGTTAATAGAATAAACAAACAATTTAGTGCTCTTGAGTATGATGTATGCATGCATGTACTATGCATGATTTAGTCAGGATTTATGAAGACATCCAACATTCAAATAGAGAAAGAATGTAAAACTTAAACCCTATGATTACCAATTTCAATCCTTCCACTTTCAAATATTCAGATGTAATGAAATCATTCTCGAAATTTCCGTGCAATTTCATTGATGTGCTTAAACGGAATCTTGCACCTCATTCCCTGACAATATCCGGACCCCTCTCAGTTGGCGTCGTTGGTAGGTTGAATATGCATCTTGTGCATTTTTATACCGCATGGTACGATAGCACTTTACCAAGGCGTACGAAAAAAAAGTTTAACTTTACGTCTCGTTTGATACACATCTACAGAACATCAAAATACACTAAACATGTACGAAAATTAATTGTCAATAATTTCACAGGCTAATTTTGAATCCATATCAAACCAAACACAACATTTAGTTTTACATCAGAGCGAAAATATACGGCAAACTTTCGTTTACGTCATGTATGATTTTCATTCTAAATGTGTAATAGAAAAAACTCCTTAAAAGAAACCAACGCCATGATGAAGTGTGAGACCAACTCAAGCTGACTCTAACTGACGAACGATCTAATATGTCTCCCTGTACTGAATACTGCCGGAATGGTAGCACATTTGCACCATCTCTGCCGCAGATGCTGCCAGGTCCAGGTTGGCAACGGAACTCAAAGAAAACACCGAAGAAAGCCACCCCCGGAGAGTGGAACTAAGTGTACCAATTTATAATCTACGTTCACACCTGTGTGAACTTATGCGATTTCTACTATCATCTCCGGCAAGCTCACAGGAATAACATGGAATGATTCCAGCCTCCCGCATATAAAGGCAATTCTGTCTGAAGGATGATTCAATTTTCAACACCTGGATGAAAAAAACGGATATCATTGTCGCTTTGAATATCGACCGTACTGCATAAACATCCGCTCCTGAATGCTACTCACTTCGGATGGTAGAGAAACTAACCCTTTCAATTGAAAGTTACTGTCGACCGGTGGAATGAAATCTGAACATGTCTCAGACCCGCAGAGATAGGGGAGCGTATTGATTAAGTTACACACTAAGGAAAATCAGTTTAATATTCGTTTTCCCGCAACCAACACTGTTCGTTTTGTGCGGGACTGAACCAAATGAACATCATTTGAATCGGAATAAAAAATAATGTTGTGATGGTGCCTTTCTCATATCAATCATACTATCATATATAAGGGTCTGGGGTCCACTAGGAGATTGATAGTACCTATTATCTTTCTCCGGACAATACCAGCCTTAATGCCGTGTAGAATCCGACGGAAAAAAAATAACCAAGAATAGATCCACTGGGTTTCTGCTACCATGTCGTAAAGGCGACAATTACAAAAGTTTCTTAAGGTTATCAGATTTTTTTAACGTTTCACATCTGATTAATCTATTCTAATAAATTATCTCTTCATTAAACTTCATTCAACTTATCAATTTCCGGCTAGCTTCGGAAAAAAGTTTTATTCGGTATTTTTTCTTCTTCCATGTTGTTGCTTGTCTTTCAAGATTATAAATTGAATGATTGAATGAATGAAGTGAGATAAAAATATTATTTTTGCTCAAGGTCAACATAGGGGCTAAGTAACTCCGGCAAAGTTGTTTAGAAAGTCATTTCAAACAAATTTTCAGAAGGTACTATTTTCGTAACTTGAGTGTAATGCATTATACAATGTGTTTTCTGAAAAGGGTGTCCTAACACCAGTTTTTGTAAGAAAACATATATATTTTAAATTTATATGAGTTTTTCATGTTTCACAAACTTCCTTAAACATACTATGCTGCTATCATTTCAGTTTAGTGAAATAAAGCCATTTTCATGTTTTTTTTTACAAAATTCCAACTTGTCTATCATCAAAAGGCGCAGAAAGGTGTTGAATTACTCGTCTGCGATCGTCTACAGGCGAGATATGTTCTTTTCAAATATCCTTGTACTTGACATTTGCAATGAGATTTCAGTACATATTCATTACCATGGTACTTGCCACAAAATATGATTCTTTTTTTTTGGCACATTGAAGTCGAATAGTTTAGTAAATGTTTTGTCACGAATTTTAAAAAAGCAATCATCAAATCGAATAAACTTCTGGTAGAAAAAAGTATGATCAAAACTCATTTTTAGTTACTTAGTTCAGAACCAGACAAAAGACTATTTGCATCGTCCGACAGATTCTTCTTGGACTGTTTTGGCCATTCACGAAAATTTGTCACCAAAGAGTCAGATGAAACTAATAACCGACCGAACTAATGGAATCCCGATTCGTAAGTAAGGATATTCGAATAGAACATATCTCGCCTGCAGACGTAATTTTCCACTTAATACGATTTTGTTCTGGAACCGGAAATCGGATCTGGATAAAATTTTCTACAAATTTTTAGAAAACTATAAGAACTTTCATTTGAATCTTAGTTTGTGAAAATTGGTTGAACTGTTTCTGAGAAAATTGAGTGCACACTTTTTCTCTAATTTTCACATATTACCATGTAACTCAGGAATCGGAAGTCGGACCCAAATGAAATTCAATAGCAGGCTATAAGAACATAAGACCTTTCATTTGAAATTAAGTTTGTGAAAATCGATCAAGCCATCTTTGGAAAAAAGTAAGTGCATATTTTTTCCATTTTTTTGGTACATATCTATCATATCTATGGTACATCCTCTATCTCCGGAACCGGAAGTCGAATAGGGATGAAATTCAATAGCAGGCTATGAGACCATCAGCCATCTCTGAGAAAAGTGAGTGCACATTTTTGTTACATACATACACACATACACACACGGACACACATTCGTGTGTGTGTCCACAGAGATTTACTCAGTTCGTCGAATGGTATATGACATTCGGCCCTCCGGGCCTCGGTTGAAAAGTCGGGTTTCACAGTGATGGCATAGCCATTCTATATGAGAAAGGCAAAAATAGGGAAGTTTTTATTCGTTACGCGATAGTATATTTTTTTAGAGTGCCCTATTGATTCCCTACAACTTCTTCCTGGACGCCATTTTTGTATGATGAACGGTTTCCGAATTACAACGAGAAGAACTTGATCATTTGCATGCACCCGTAAACTGTTTTAGCTGTAACTTCTTCATTTTTCAAAAGGCACGGATGGGATAGCCATCAATCTGTAGGTTTTAATAAAAGCTTCAAAATAAAAATTATCAAAAAAATTAAAACTCTGTTTTTTTTATTTAACTTTTTCGGATTATTTTGAGAAAAAAATCAAAAAAAAATTTCTGTGAATATTTTTTTTAGCACACAATCGATTCCCTACAATTTCTTCCTAAACGCCATTTCTGTACAATTAACGGTTTCCGAGATACAACGATTTGAAAAAGGCAATTTTTGTGAAATGGAAAAATACATACGCCCTTTTTAAAAATTAGTCGTGAGTCGGATTGACCTCTCCATCGGTTCAAAACTTATGGTTTGCCATACTGAAGATATGTGCAAAGTTTCATCCAAATCGGAGAAGGTCGAGTCTGATGAACTGCTAAGCATTTCTGGAATTGCTCTATAAGACTATAAGACCCTTCATTTGAACCCAATTTTGGTACAATCGGTCACGACATCTCTGAGCAAAAAGGAGGAAATAATTTGACATGTAAATTCTTACACTAATCACTTTGTAATTCCAGAACCGGGAGTCGGATCAAAATGAAACTTAGGAACTTTGTTTAAGACATTTACACCTTTTATTTGAATCTAAATTTGTAAGAATCGGCTCAGCCATTTCTGAGAAAAGTTAGCGTTAGTTAGTCTTTTTTTTTTCATTTCATCCTATAATTCCGGAACCGGAAGTCGAATTCGAATAAAATTCAGGAACTTTGTATGGGGCTATAAGACCTTTCATTTGAATCTAAATTTGTGAAAATCGGTTCATCCATCTCCGAGAAAAGTGAGTGACAAAAAATGTTTCATACATACGTACACACACAAACACACACACTCTTTCTCTCTTTCTCTCGCTCTCACACGAACACACACACAACCATGATTAATTTTAATAATAGAAGAGTATTGCTCATGATATAAATCTTTTTAATCTTAAAATCATGAACAATAGTCATGACCTCATGAAATGATAATACGATTGATTTCATTTATTTTTAATCATGATCACCGCGACGGATTTGTTCCCGTTCAGAGTACACGATGAACGAAGCATACGAAAACAAATGAATTTTTTTTGTTAATTTTGTTTTCATGTTCACGACGTTGAACCATTTGCAATTAGATCAAAATTTGTTTGTATTTCCGAGCTTTGTCTTTCTTAGAAACAATCAGGTTGTTCATTCAATGCAGTAATAGCAACAATAATTTTCGAAATAATCAATTTCGATTTCAATTTCCTTCTCTGAATTGCTTTTTCCAAACCCACTCCAATGATGCAAACGTATTAGTAATCCCGTTCCACAAGACAACAAAATCTACTTCTGATCAAATGTTCATTTTTATATTTACAGAGCTCGATTGAAAACCTTGATTGTTTCCGTGGTAGTAGATGCATCAGTTTTCTTCTGCCTGGTGCTGTCTACTGTACAATTTCAACTATGTAATTAGTCAATATCCTGTAGTTACTGCAAAAAATGCGATTAGCTGAATGATTGAAATTGCAGGGAAACTCGCTATCCTTTCGACATAGACAACCATCCGAAGGTGGTGTCGAAGAGTCGCAGGGATTTGATGATACGATTTTGCTATAGCTACCTAGAAAATACGAAAATAGCAGCATATCATATTTTTGCTATCACATAAAGATTTTCGACAATCTCCAACCTTATAAAAAATGTATTGATTGAATAAACTGAATCGAACAGAGTGGTTCTCATTAATTGAGGATGAAGTTATGTTTCATCAAGCCAAAAAATAAACTAAAGTCTATGAATAATTCATCGAGAATTCATTGCGATCATAACGATTCATGTGGGCACGTAGAGTCAGTTTGTGTATTTCTTGAGAATACCCGTTGACGTTCGAATCCCAGGAAATCATCATAATTTTTTTAAGGTAAAAAACATTCTTTCGGTTGATTGATTTTCTCAACCGAAATTATGTGACACCGTAACATTCAAATACAAGCATCGAGCGGGTTAGCGTTCGATACTGTCCTTGAACCTTCCGCCAATTTCGGAAGATTGAAATGGTTTTTGTTTCTCAAATCTTTCCGAATGAATAAATTAATTCACTATACGAAAGGGGAGTCTGAAGCTATACTAACGAAACTGTTTGTCCTTTTCCATTGTTCTATAACAGTCTGGTTTTCCTCCAGGCCTGTATAATTGAATCAAGCTTACACAGGAAATTTCCCACTTGATTTTCACTCCAACATTCGTACTTTAAAAACATGTGTATCACTACGAAGTTTAATGATTCACATTTTCGACCACTACGAGGGGCACGTTGAAGTTTTATGAATAATATAAGAACTGTTGCCATCGGCTCCGTCTAGAGATGCGGCAAAAAGCAGAAAAATTTATGTGACATCATATCTCATTTTGATGAACGCTCACAGCACGCAAATCGACAAAAAATACTAGATAATCTGCGGGCATTTTTTCCCCAGATTACTGTTCATACAGAAATGTCGACTATGTGCCATTTATGAAGATGGTTCTCTTTGTAACTACACCACATCGGCGAATGAACAAATAGCATGATCGATAATGTCACTTTTTCATTACTCATATTAAAAGCAGATAGCGGCAATCGAGCTTTATAAATAAATTATTGCACAAATAACGAACGTAGACTGAATGTTGTTGATGTTGGATGGCTGAGTTGATTACCTAATGTTTCATATAATTCAGAGGAGTTTGCCATGTGCTCATTTAGCTTGAGTGCTATAAAGTCATCGTCCTTTCCCCGTTCTGCAAAGAATATGAAGTTTTATTTCTAGTGTCCGACATTTCTTTCAGCTTTAAAAATCAAATAACTTTAATCATATTGGAGCCGCTCAATTAGCTCAATACGAATCTTTTTCAAGCTACAACACACGGGCAGAATTCTCATTCTACAAATAAGCTAAATGAGTCATGATTTTGAGAAAAGAGTGTGTTTTCATGTTACAATTATACACCATGATCAAAAACTTTCGGATCCTGAACTATTAGGACGTTTTTGGCACATTTCATTGGTTGATATAAATCCAGCGGTATTTCAGTTACCCATTTTTATTCTTTGCTGTGTAAATTCAGGCGTTCTGGTTATAGAATAAACATTTTAAACATGAAATTAAATGGTATTTTAAACGAATATATTATGTACGATTTAAACATTTTGTAGATTTCTTGGCTTTAACTAATCTTTTGATTGCTATTTCTTCAAATAGCCGAAAGGCGAATGTGGATTGGCGAATTTCTAAACATTAATTGGAGTTCCTATATTCTGATTCATATTATGTATTGAGCCATTGCGATTTTGAGCAACGATGTTTAAAACACTGTAAACTGTTGTTCGTTTATTACATCGGATATACTTTCATCCTTTTTTGGACATATAGTGCAATTGTACCAATAGACATCTTATTAGTAGAGTCGCCATGTTATTTTGCGGATTATTTGACTTTTAATCAACGAATTGTGATAAAATAAGATACGATGCTTCGGTTCTAAGAATCAATACCGCAGAAAAAATAGTTCAAAAATTGTGCAGTACTGCTGGGCAAGCGCCGCGAAAACTTGAAACAAATGCATATATTTTCATCTTACTCTTAAAGTCAATTTATCGAGCAAAGACAGCAGATCTCACCTAACTTTAAAGTAGATTTCCAATGACCGCACAATTCATGTTACACCGTTTTACTTCAATTTATTAATAACCCAGAAGCAGATCTAATGCGATCTATCAACCGGATTCTACAGAATAAAGACGGATGCATCCTGATCGACGACGAAACCTACGCCAAGGAAGACTCTCGAGCGCCAAGAAAGACTCTCGAGAATGCTGTCACTGTACAGAAAGCATAAGGCTCCTCCTTTCTTCTGGCAGGATATGGCTTAAGCCCACTACGCCAACTCCGTTCTACAGTGGTAGTCAAAAAATAATGTACAATTCGTGGAAATGGACATCAACCCACCGAATTGCCCGGATCTTCGGCCAATTAAAAGGTATTGGACAATTGTCAAGCGGCACTTTCGGAAGGAAGGTACAGTGTCCCAAAACATGCTGGAGTTTAAAAAAAAACTGGACAACTGCCACCAGGTCACAAAAGTAACTGTGCAGAATTTAATGAAGAATGTCAAGTCCAAAGTGCGAGCGTTTCACAGAAACTAGGATTTTCTTCAATACAATCAATATTTCATCAGCATAAAAATATAATTTTTCTACAATATTTCGAAAACTGATGTCAAAATATGTTTTTTTTTCGCTTTTTTATTCAATAATCAATGTTGCTAACTACTTTTCGATACACTCCTTATTCTTCAAAATAATATTCTTCGATTATTGAAAGATTAACCGGAATCGGTTTAGTTAACCGTTTACTGATAATGACTACCAATTGGAGTAGTTTTTATGCCGATTTAAAATTTTTCACGTTTTCTGTTTCGCCCGCGTGAAGGTATAAAATTTTTAACACACTTTATCCTATAATTCCGGAACCAGATTCCGGATTCGGATGAAACTCTGGCATTCCATACAAAACCACAGGACCTTCCATTAAAACCTAAGTTTGTAAAAATTGGTCTAACCATCACTGAGCAAAGTAAGTGATATCCATTTGAGAAAATATGACTACTATTTCCTGTGTCTCCGGAATCGGAAACTGGGAACCAGAATAGCCGGAATCAGTTTGTTTGGCCGTCAACATAGACATTATCGAATGGAGTAGTTTTGTGGTTAGTTTAGGATTTTTTTCGTTTTTTGTTTCGCCACTCTAAGTGATGGTATTAATATTTTTACAAATTTTACCCTATAATTCGGGAACTGGAAGTCGGATCCAAATGAAATTCAGAAGTTTTGTGCGGGACCATAAGACCATTCAATTCAATCAAAGTATGTTGAAATCGGTCACGCCATCTCTGAGGAAAGCGAATAAGTAAATTTAAATTGGAATTTTCACACTAATCACCTTGGAATTCCGGAACCGGAAGTCGGATACAAATGAAATTCGAATGTTTTGTGAAGGACCATGAGACCATTCATTTGAATCTAAGTTTTTAAAAACTTATCATCTATGAGAAAAAAAAGTACACATATTTTGAATTTTTTGTACATTTTACCCCATAACTCCGAAATTTTGTATGGGACCATAAGAGCTTTCATTTGAATATACGTTTGTGAAAATCGGCTTAGCCATCTTCGAGAAAAGTTGGTGTATTTATTTTCACATTTTTCTTTTGCACAAAAGTCGGATCCAAATAATATTCAGGAACTTTGTATCTGACCACAAGACCTTTCATTCGAATCTAAGTTTGTGAAAATCGATCCAGCCATCTCCGAGAAAAGTTAGTGCAAAAAACGTTACATACACACATACGCACATACACATACACACACACAGTATGACATTTTGAGTACTCGACGAATCGAGTCGAATGGTATTCGACTCGATTCGTCGAATACATACGACGACATTCGGCCCTCCGTGCCCCGGTTCAAAAGTCGGTTTTTCAGTGATTGCATAACCTTTCTATATGAGAAAGGCAAAAATAATTTCGTGCACTTGTTGCAACATAGTTTTAACTTAGTCGTACCAGAACTAGTTGCGGATTGATACTTGAGTAACCAGTCGAACGAATCGCATAGTACACTGTGTGAATCGAACCTCATAAAAATTTAATACCCATTTTAGTTTTACATAAATAATACATACCTTTTAAGTAAATTAAACAATACAATACCTTGCCTAACAGCTATAGTCCTGGGGTGTTCTTTACTGTATCAAGCATACGTCTCCACATAACACGGTCCATGGCTGCTCTTCGCCAGCCACTCATTGCAAGGATGTTTCGTAGATCACCCTCCACTTGATCGATCCACCTTGCTCGCTGCGCTTCTCTTCTTATTGTACTAGTCGGATTAGATTCAAGAACCATTTTCACTGGGCTGTCGTCCGACATCCTTATGACATGCCCAGCCCATCGTAGACGTCCGATTTTAGCTGTCCGTACGATGGGTGGTTCTCCCAGCAGCTGTTGCAATTCGTAATTCATACGCCGTCTCCAATATTCGTGGTGATAGGCGTAGTGTTTCTTCTCAAGAGACTCTTCCTCTTGTATTTTGTTTTTGACGCATTTAGTCCGACACGCCTAGCTTCAGTTTTCAATCTGATGTATGTTTCCGTCATCTTCTCAAGGTTACGTGTCACAATTTCAATATCGTCAGCGAAAGTTGTACGGACTTTCGGAAGATCGTGCCACTCGTGTCGATCCTCGCTCTTCGAATCACACCTTCCAAGGCAATATTGAACAAGATTTTTAAGTGAAGTTCTTAGAATTCATCGTCAGTTGAATAGTCGTACCTAGTCATTTGAAGTTTTGCTTGCTCAGTTTCGAGTGCCAACTAGTCTAGCTCCTTCATTGCCTTCGCTCTTGGTAGTAAACAAGTTCGAACGAATAGAATAATAAATGGAGTAAAGTATTAAAAATGAAAACTGAAGGAGGAAACTAATAATTTATGTGTATTCTGTGATTGATATTTCAGCTATCTGGTTTGTCTTTCATCTATTATCTTCAACCAATTCGAATGTTTACATGAACCTCATTTGAAGGCCGCTCTCACACTATTGAAGAAGATGTTTTGTTACTTCAAGAGATCAACTGACGGTGGTTAAACTGAGCCTCGATTGAAGAGAAACGAGTAATGAACTGAATGCTGCCCGTACGGGCCTTCAGCAAACCTTGTGTGTGTCAGAGAGTGAAGTTTACTGCATTAGAGAGATCGTCAATGTGTTCCACATTCAGTTTCAATTGAACTGAATGAAGTTTTACTGCTCTGCTCATGAGTATTTGCATAATTTCACGAGAAGATAAAATAATTGGTTTCATGATTTTGTGATCATGACAACGTTAACGGATTTCTCACCATGTTACCCAATTTACCCAATCATCAAACATATTTAGTAAATTCCTTCATCGCATCTACTTTCAATTTATTTGAACTATTATTCTTTCAAAATTCTTCAATTGGTTCTTCCCTACTCCACAGTGTTCATTGTTATACTATTTTGAATTGTGGGTTTCTTTTCATTTAGCTATCGCCACTAACCCAATATTTCGTCCTTTCAAACAGTTTTAATGTAATTAAATTCCAAGTGAGCCTAACACATAGTGGTGATTTCACTATTTTGTTAGCTTATAATAGTTTTGTACATATTTTTTTCACTTTTTGACCCACTATACAAAAAGTAATACTAGTTATATACTATACCATACAAATCAACCCCATTTACTTTTTAGAAAAAAATGCTTCCTAATAAAAAAACAAGAGAAAAATTCGAAAACGACCCAAAGTTATAGATTCCTAGTAATCGTTTATTTGAATTCACTGTATCATGAGATCGGTAGTATTTTTATTTCAGTTGAAAATTTTTGCACTCTCCCACAAAATTGTGTCGGGAAACATTAAAAAATTATGTTAACAATTTTCATAAATGTCGTCATAATTGAAAGACTTTAACTTCTTGGTCCATTATTTCTCCATATTAAACCATAGTGCAATAAACTTCATCAGTTGTCAGCTAAAACATGAAAAAACAGAAATACCTTTTTTATAACAATTGATTTTTTGGTTCTATTAACAAAACAAAATAAAATAAAAAATAACATTTTTTACAGTGTTCACTTTCTTCACATATTCACAATAGCTACCTAAAACATTGCCTACAACTTACCACAATGTTGTTGTTTCATGTTCATCACCGCAAGCCTACTGATATTTACACATAAAAACACAAAACAACAATAACAATATAACCACATTAAATTAGCATTTAGAACAGTTAATAGGAAATACTGGTCTAGTTCAACATAGTAAAAAGGAAGATCATGTATTTGATTTTGACAATGTGGAAATTTTAGAAGATCTACAAAGAAAATTTTAGACAAAACACAAATAATCTGACAACTGACTGACATAAATTGTTTCGAATTGGTATGCCGTGGCATTACTATCAACAAAAATTTTCATTAGTTTGACAACCATTAAAACAACCGGCTTCAACCATGAATATTATCTCCCGATCGCACCGAGACGCATGTGACATTGTGCTCGCATTATCAACTTTTCTTATCCAACCGCAAAACGGCTCACGATGAGTTCTAAGTCATACTAAGGATAAGCATTATGTGTATCATTGTTTAGTTGGTATTTACGATCACCAATTGTTCATACATTATTAGTACTCGGTGCAACGATAATTAGGCATACCATTTATCCACTTCGCATGCTCAGGGAAGATACTGTGCAGATCCGGAAGAATGGTATCCGAAACTTCAGAAAGCATCATGATAAAAAAAATCAGCGAGGTTGAGAACATCAAAGTTGTTTTCAACAGGTTAGATGATAACTTCATATTCGATTTTGATGTTGTCAAACAATTATAAAATAGGAGACGTTCAAAACAGGGAAAATATTCAGTTTTTGATAATAATTAAAATAATTTAGATCTAATATATTCAAAACTGCCATCCGCTATTGTCTCAGTTTTGAGTATTTACGATGCAAAAATTATTACAATGGGCAAAACCAATCGAGTCAGTCTTTTTGGTAATGAATAAACTTAAATTCAACGATTTGTGATTTAGTCTTTGTTATGACGTAGAATCGTCTTGAGCTAGTTCTAAATATCATCAGTATCTAACGATTATGCAATTATGTAATGAGAACCGCGAAAAGGCGGTTACAGATACGAGACTCATACCCGTAGTTAACTTCCAGCCGGGGAAATTGTTTTACCATTTAAACTTCTCTACATATGAAAACACATGAAGCGATAGCCCAATTTATTTAAAGATCATGCTTGGTATCTTTAAATCAATTGGGCTATCTCTTCGCTGTACTTTGTCATCACGGCGGTAACATTTTCTCGATTTTCATTACAAAATTCCATTCGCATGTAAATTTTTAAATCTGTTTTCCCCGTTAGATACTGATCATATTTGAAATTTAAATTGTTGAGCAAAAAATCTATTTTCGACTGTAGCTTTTTTCGAAAAAATGAACTAAGAGACAATTACCCGGAACAATCGATATAGACCTGTGCGACGAAATTATGATTACGGTTGGAAACTTAGCACATGGAACTACAAGTCCTTAGGCTTCGCTGGCTGTGTCAGTATAATCGACTGTAATAGAACTATGTATAGATCTAACTTAAACTCTTAATGTACGTTAGTAGCGGGAATTCGTCAATTCCATGGAAACAAATATTATACTATACCTTTTCCTCAATTTGACGTCACTTTGAAAAAAAAAATTCATTCGGTTTACGTTTCGCTCCCAGCGAAATAGCACTGGAAAATTTGCAAACCAGTTTCATGCAGCTGACATTTTTCAGCATCGGAATATTTCTGGCACGTGCGTAATTCAATCTGCCATTCACAAAATGCAATCCGGTTTTGCTTTGAGATATGTATATCAAGTTGCTCAATAGGATTTGCTAAGTTAACCGTGGAATAGACTGACACAATTTATCAGTCGCTTCGCTGATTTATCCCGCGCCATATTTGCCTACAGGCACTTGAAACTGAACAGGGATACAATGCAGTCCAGTTCTGAGACCGATCAGATAACTTAAATTGCGTAGATGCCGACGAAATGCAACTTAGGTAAGAAACATCGAAGATTTTCCCCGCTTATACCGAGATGTCTAAACTCTTGTGCATTCTTCTACCGTTCAGCAAACAGCTGGTGATGTAACAGCAGCACAATATGATAGGAATTTATTCAATTTCGTTCTAGCTGCCGGAACACGTACCAACACCAGACCGCAGCGGATTGCTCGCAAGCAACGGACAAGGATTACTATTACCAACAAAATAAGATTTCTTGCATTGCAACACGACAAGCATGTCTAGCATTGATGAAAATGGTTGAAAATGGATTGCGAATTCCTTTGGAAAGCGTCATTATTATCCATCAAAAGTGAAATTTCACCTTTCAAAAATTCTACTCATGTTTAAATGGGACGTTAATATTTTCAACCCAAATTGCTTTATGCCCTCAATGGTTTGCCAATAATTGGTCACAAAATGTTAACAAGTCGACCGGATCAAACCATAGTTCAATGAATACGCAATGTCTTTTATCTAGCTATCCACAGACAACGATAACTGTTCTGGTGCACAATTTTATCTGGAACCGAAACTGTTATCGGGGACTAATTGAATCAATCAATATTTGTCCCATCACTCTCATCACACTCTGTACCCTTGTTACCGAATCGATCACTGAATCACATTCGACAGCATTGGCCATTTCCTTTGCTCGGTTATCGCTCCCTTAATGGAGAAAAAATATTTTGGAAACCATAAGGAGTACATGGTTTGTACGGGGCATTGATAGAGTTGCGCCTATTTAAAGGATGCGAGTCGATGCCATCGGGCAAAAAAAAATCGGGTCGGCAGATGATTGTTGTTGTTGCTGACCAAAATATATTAAATACGGGGATTTTGTGGGTTACTTTCGACATCACATCATGGCGGATTAAATTTCGCCTATTGCCTTCAAGGACGGCTAAAGTCAGATTTGGTCGATGGTAGAAAAGCTCGACGATTTTATTTGATCATACCGTATCTGACAGATTTTGCCTGAGCTCAGACAGGTGTGAGTAAAGAAAAGAACCCTTGAGTTTCAATCAATGTGATGAAAATTCCAGTAATCTATGTCAACTTTAAACTGCTTTAAAAGAGTACGATATGCTTTCCATGCGGCCGCATATCGTAGATCGACTAGAATCCTGCCTGTGTTGGATACTTTTTCGTAAGTTTCATTTTTGCTGTTCGGTTTCGGTCCATTTCAATTTACTTCTCGAAGGGTTTGATAAAAGTTTCAACGAAATTAATAAGTTAAACGAGTTAACGATGGGTAAAGGATAAAAAATTATTACAAATATATAACTAACGTTGAGCGATTGAAGTGATTTGTAGGGGATAAGTATATCAGTTTTGAATAGTTATACAGCCTCCCAATCACAAAATTGCCATTATTATTTGATTTCCATCATATCTAAGCAATATATAACGATAAATTTATCAACACTAACGCAACGTAATTTTACAATCGATTACAATTTGTCTAGACTAAAGATATCTGTCAAAACTTCAGGAAATTCTCTACGAGTTACAGTGCTTTTAATGACGTTAGTCTTGATATTCTCAAAACTATGGATTCAAAACAATTTCGTGTGTTGATGTATCATTACTATTTGATGAAATTAAAGAACAGCGCAATCTCAGCAATGACATGAAAAATTGTCAAAGTGGGTACCGTGTTTGCTCGCGGAGGACTAAAATCGACAATCAATTAATGGTCATTCAGTAATAGCCGTTCAACCGAGAAGGTTGTGTATAGAAGCGTACAGTTTAACAACGCTGGTTAGTTTACACGCGTTAAATACGACAACGGTTGAACTACAGGTAGAGACCTGTTGGCAGCAGCCGTTAAAAAGTATAGTCGTGCTGCATAAGAGAGCCCTAGTGCTGGGCCAAGCTGGTGAAGGAAACAACAAAGGGCGTTTCCCAAGCTCTACCCAGGCCACAATACACAGCCACAAGTGCTGAGCAAGAGAGTTCAAAGGCACATCGAAGAAGGAGAGTGCAAAGGCACATAGAAGCAGGAGAGTGCAAAGGCACACCGGTGCGAAGGCACTTCGGTGCAGAAGCATATCGGTGCGGAGCACAAGGAAGAAGGAGACAAGACAACTCGGTCTTTCCACTGCCATACAACACGCAGGTATACACCGGTGACCTGCGCTGGTTACAGCTGGCGAAGACAAAAGTAAATCGGAAATCGAGTGGTGCTTGATGTCAGGTAGCAGTAGCATCACATCCAACAATCAGCAACCAACAAGAACATCTAGAGCAACGAGGATCTACACGGCAGTGCAACGGAGATAGACAACAATTTCAAGGTAGAAGTTTTTTCTTTTCCTTTTGATTGAGTACTGTGTAGTGTTGGTTTCATTTTTTATTTTAAAGTTTGATTAAAAATTTTAATGTGATGGATGAATCCATGGACGTAAATCCTAGCATGAATCCTATACCCCCACGAACGAAAAAATATCAGGAGAGCTCTTCTGGGCCTTGGATAGTCTTTTTTAGACGTATATCAAAGCCATTAAACATTTTACAAATTAATAAAGGTTTGACATCACGATACTCTTCAATCAAAGAGATCATAAAAGTAAATAATGAAAAAATTCGTGTTGTAGTAAATAATTTGAAACAAGCGAATGATATTGTCTCTTCGGAACATTTCAATAAAGAGTATAAAGTTTACATACCCTCCAAAGATGTCGAAATTGACGGTGTTGTTACCGAAGCGAGTCTTTCGGTAGATGATTTACTCAAGCATGGTGTTGGTCGTTTCAAGAACTCTATGCTTGAGGGTGTGAAAATACTGGAGTGCAAACAACTGTACTCAGTAGTTCATGAAGAGGGAAAGAAAATTTATCGCCCATCAGACTCGTTTCGAGTGACATTTGCCGGGTCTGCGTTGCCGTCCCATGTCTATGTCGATAAAATTCGCCTCCCTGTTCGGCTTTTTGTTCCAAATGTAATGAATTGTACGAACTGCAAAAAATTCGGCCACACAGCTACTTACTGTAGTAATAAACCAAAATGTATTAAGTGTGAAGGGCCTCATAAAGATAATGATTGCAACAAGGAAATTGAAAAATGTATTTATTGTGGAGAAAGTCCTCATGAGGATATTTCAGTATGCACTGCATTTAAAGTACACAAAGACAAAATTAAGCTTTCTTTAAAAGCACGGTCTAAGCGCACATATGCAGAAATGCTTAAAACGGTCATTGATGTCCCCCCTTTGGAAACCGAAAACGGGTTTTCAAATCTAGAGGAACCAGAGGACTCTGACTCTGACGAAAATAGTGAAGGTAATTCGTTTATCACTACTCAAGGGTCAGTTAAGAGAAAGAAGTCTTCTTCCAAATTACCAAAAAAGGCACCTAAAATTTCATCTTCAAAAAAAGATCCCCGTGTTAAACAAAAAAAGTCAAAACCAAAGACTGTGCCTCCTGGTTTGTCAAATTCACAAACCAATCCAGGATCTAGCACAGAAAAAGGTAATAATCCTGTGGGCTCTATTTCACAGCCACCAACAGGATTACTGAAGTTTTCGGAAATTGTTGAATGGATTTTCTCAGCATTCAATATATCTGAACCCTTAAAGACCCTCATAATGGCATTCCTTCCAATAGCTAGAAATTTTTTGAAGCAATTATCAGCTCAATGGCCAATTGTCTCAGGTTTTGTATCTTTTGATGGATAATTTATCACCCGCCGCAAATGATACAATCACTGTCCTGCAGTGGAATTGTCGAAGTATCATGCCAAAACTTGATTCATTTAAAATTTTATTGCATAGCCAAAAATGTGATGTATTTGCTTTATGCGAAACATGGCTTACTTCAAACATAGCTTTAAATTTTAATGATTTTAACATTATACGTCTCGATAGAGACTCTCCGTATGGTGGAGTGCTTTTGGGAATTAAGAAATGCTATTCCTTTTATAGATTAAACATCCCTTCAACTTCTAGTATAGAAGTTGTTGCTTGCCAAATAAACATTAAAGGCAAAGATATTTGCATAGCTTCGGTTTATATTCCTCCAAAAGCACAAGTTGGACAGCGACAGCTTAATGAAATGGTTGAAGCCCTTCCTGCTCCACGATTGATTCTGGGGGATTTAAATTCGCACGGAATGATGTGGGGTTCCGTTTACAATGATAGCAGATCATCTTTAATACAAAACATTTGTGACAATTTTAGCATGACGGTATTAAATATGGGTAGCATGACACGGATCCCAAGACCTCCTGCACGCCCAAGTGCATTAGATCTATCTCTTTGCTCAACATCAATTCGACTAGATTGCACCTGGAAAATATTGCCTGATTTACACGGTAGCGATCATTTACCAATCATCATCTCAATTAGCAATAGCAATTGCATTGCTACTTCAGCTAGTATTCCATATGATTTGACAAAAAATATCGACTGGATTAAATACCAAAGTAGAATCTCTAGTATTTTGAATTCAATGGAAGAGCTCCCTCCACTTGAAGAATATGACTTCCTCATTTGTTCGATTCTGGAGGCAGCAGAACAATCCCAAACTAAACGCTTTCCTGGGCCAACGACTAACAGAAGGCCTCCCAACCCCTGGTGGGACAAAGAGTGCTCAGAGGCTAAACTCGCAAAACAAAATGCTTGCAAGACGTTTCTAAAACGGGGAGGAGGAACTCCTCAGAATTTTGAAAAACTTATGGCTTTAGAAACCAAGTACAAGAGCATACTTCGAGCCAAAAAATGTAGCTATTGGAGACATTTTGTCGAAGGTTTGTCAAGAGAAACCTCAATGAGCACTCTTTGGAACACGGCCAGACGAATGAGGAATCGTAACGTGGGCAATGAGAGTGATGAATACTCGAACCGATGGATATTTGACTTTGCTAGGAAAGTTTGCCCAGATTCTGTTCCTAGGCAGAGTATTATAAGGGAATCTCCTCCAAATAATGGGTTTATTAATAACCCATTTTCAATGATGGAATTTTCTATAGCACTCTTGTCTTGTAACAATAACGCTCCTGGGTTGGACAGAATTAAATTCAACTTGGTGAATAATCTGCCCGACCTCGCAAAAAGACGTTTGTTGGAATTGTTCAACAAGTTTCTTGAGCAAAATATTGTTCCACCTGACTGGAGACAAGTGAAAGTTATCGCCATTCAAAAGCCGGGGAAACCAGCTTCCAATCACAACTCATATAGACCCATTGCGATGTTGTCCTGCATCAGAAAATTGTTCGAAAAAATTATTCTACGACGTCTCGACACTTGGGTCGAGACGAACGGTTTGTTGTCAGATACTCAGTTTGGCTTCCGTAGAAATAAAGGGACGAATGATTGCCTTGCATTACTTTCGTCTGACATCCAAATTGCCTTCGCTCAAAAGCAACAAATGGCATCTGTATTTTTAGACATTAAAGGAGCATTTGATTCAGTTTCCATTGATGTTCTTTCAGACAAGCTCCACCAACATGGACTCCCAGCGGTTATAAATAATTATTTGCACAACCTTTTGTCAGAGAAACGCATGCATTTTTCATATGGCGATTTGACAACATTCAGAATTAGCTACATGGGTCTACCGCAAGGCTCATGCCTCAGTCCGCTCCTTTATAATTTTTACGTGAATGACATTGACAGCTGTCTTGTAACCCCATGTACACTAAGACAATTCGCAGATGATGGCGTGGTTTCAGTTACTGGACCCAAAGCTATTGATCTGCATAAACCATTGCAAGATACCTTAGATAACTTGTCCGTTTGGGCTGTTCATCTTGGTATCGAATTCTCTGCGGAGAAAACAGAGTTAGTCGTCTTTTCAAGAAAGCATGATCCCGCGCAGCTTCAGCTCCATATGATGGGAAGAATGATCCAACAGGTTTTAACTTTTAAATACCTCGGGGTGTGGTTCGATTCCAAATGCAAGTGGGGAGGACACATTAGGTATCTGATAACGAAATGCCAACAAAGAGTAAATTTTCTTCGAACAATAACAGGATCTTGGTGGGGTGCTCATCCGCAAGATCTAATAAAATTGTATCAAACAACGATACTTTCAGTGATGGAATATGGATGCGTTTGTTTTCGTTCCGCTGCAAACTCTCATATTATCAAACTTGAGCGAATTCAGTACCGTTGTTTGCGAATTGCCTTAGGCTGCATGCATTCAACACATACAATGAGTCTTGAAGTTCTGGCGGGAGTTCTTCCATTAAAAGATCGATTTTGGGAGCTTTCATCACGCCTGCTAATAAGATGTGAGGTGCTGAATTCCATGGTAATTAATAATTTCGAACGACTAGTCGAGCTTCGATCTCAAACAAAATTCATGACAGTATATTTTAACCATATGTCACAGGAAATCAACCCTTCAAGATATATTCCTATCCATGTCAGCCTCCTAAATGTCCCTGACTCAACTTTATTTTTCGACACATCCATGCAGCGCGAAGTGCGTGGAATCCCGGATCATCTACGCTCGACGGAAATCCCAAAAATATTTTCAAGTAAGTTCAGGCATATTGACTCTGAGAAAATGATTTACACGGACGGATCGCGAATTGAAGAAGCGACAGGGTTTGGTATGTTCAACAATAATGTTTCGGCCTCATTTAGGCTTCAAGAACCTGCATCTGTTTATATAGCAGAGCTAGCAGCAGTTCATTATAGTTTGAGTGTAATCGTCACATTATCTCCAAACCATTATTTCCTCTTCACAGATAGTCTGAGTGCAATTGAAGCCATTCGCTCAAACATGACTGGCAAGACTGAACCGTTTTTCCTGGGCAAAATAAAACAGTGCCTGAACGACATATTGAACAATAATTATCTAATCACTATAGTCTGGGTCCCGGCTCATTGCTCCATTCCTGGCAATGAAAGAGCCGATATTTTAGCCAAAGGTGGTGCTATTGAGGGTGAAATTTATGAGCGACCGATTGCTTTCAACGAATTCTATAGCTCGTCTCGCCAAAGAACACTTGCAAGCTGGCAAGCTTCTTGGGATAGAGATGATCTGGGTCGGTGGATGCACTCAATTATTCCGAATATATCGACAAAGTCATGGTTCAGGGGACTGGATGTGAGTAGGGATTTCATTCGTGTGATGTCCAGACTCATGTCCAATCACTACACGTTAGATGCACATCTCCTTCGAATTGGACTCTCCGAGACTAATCATTGTGCTTGCGGAGAAGGTTATCGGGATATTGATCATGTCGTTTGGACATGCGTGGAGTATCGTGATGTCAGATCTCAACTAATAAATTCTTTGCGTACCCAAGGTAGACTATCCAATATCCCAGTTCGAGACATTCTTGCTTGTCGTGACCTTTCATACATGAAACTTATTTATCATTTCATAAAGAAAATTGGAGTTTCAATTTAATAAAGGCCCCTTTTAAGACTTAGCTCTGATCCCAGCTGCGTCCATGAGTTCAACCAATAGCTAAATTAGAATAAAAATTATGTAATGATACCAACAAACTCGAAACAGTTTATGAAATTATCAACAAAATGTCAAAAAAATCAGCTTATTTTATAATTTATAGAAGGTAATCGTTTGGTTCAAATAATATTTCCGAGTAGATTTCATAATTAATGACGAGTTACTTAAGATGATATTTAAGCTATAAGAGAATATGTTTTAATAAATTCAAAACGTTGTGACTATGTTAGAATTAAATTAGGATAAGAATATTATGTAAAAGTGATGCTACGGCGAAGAAAAACTTATGTAAACTGCCTTAAGAAATAAACGTATTTATGGAAAAAAAAAATCAATTAATGGCATAAATTGGGCTTTGAATTTCTGTTGCACCCACCATATTAACCGGATGTGGCAGCATATTCTAGATGGACGTGCTTCGAATTAGATGAAACTTTGCAAACGTCTTCAGTATGGCGAACCATTTATTTTGCACGGATGGAAAGACTAATTTGAACCTAGATTTTCAAAAGAGCGGAAGTATTCCTGCAAGCACTTTTTTCAAAGCTTTTCAAATCGTTGTAACTTGAAAATTACTAATAGTACAAAAATGATTACAGAAAGCGACATAGAATTGAACCGAAAAAATAAAGTGTTAAAGTACCGCATCAAATTGGTCGTTGATTTGCAGCAATCCCATGGGAAAAATAGTATACGATCTCTCATAAATTTGTAATATTCGATACAATGGTTCTCCATCGAAAAATACCTGTATTTTTAATTTTATTGTCATGATCACTATTTCCATGTTAGGGTGGTCAAAAAAAATTCATCTATTTTTTGGAACTTTTCAACCACTAAACCGATTTGTCTAATTTTTGTATATGCTATGTAACAACTGACAACAATGTGAGTCGACGAATTTCGTGCCAACTCGAACAAATGTTGGTAGCACTCTCTCAGTTTTGAATGAATCTTTTTGAACATATAAACTTTGTCACAAAAAAACCACTTTGCATACTTAAAGCAAAGTCCTGGTATTACATTCCACTCGTGGAATTTGGCCTGTCTATTAGAACAGACGTCGCAACCGATTCTTAGCGTACAGAATCATTTCATGGCTAGTACTACGATCTTATTGACACTAAGGACCAATCCAAGTCGGGATTCGAACATACGACTATGCTTGTAAGACCAGCGCTCTATGCATTCAGCTGCTAACTCGAGTACTTCGCATACTTTGTTTCTTTTTTCAAAATTGATCTAAACTTTTGAAAAGGGCTAAACTTTTGAAACCATTTTTTTTAAATAGTTATTGTAGAAAAATAACAAACTCAACAATAATAAAAATATTGAAAAAGGTCCTTATAAAGTCCTACAATGAAAAACAGTGACAGTGATTGTAAATCAATCTAAAACTTTTAGAGCTTTTTTTCCTTAAAATGTCCAGCTTGCTACATATGGAAGGTGGACAGAAAACATCATCTATGTTGAGACAAAATTTCATTGAAATATAGTATGGTGTTTTTCGTAATTTAATTTAAGAAGGATTTGATTAGTATAATTATTATTAATATCGTTTATTTACACTTGGCTTTAACCTTTTGTGGTAATTCGACGGGTGACTCGATTAATTTTGTGAATATCACTGGCACAAAATTTTTTCATAGGATCTGTCTTTCTTCTACTGTAATTATTTGCAAAAAATTGTTAAAACCATTTTAAATCCACCCAATGGTGTGATAATGCCATTCGTTAGATTATGAGTTAGTTAGTGAGCTTATCAAATAACCTAATAGTAAATAACGAGTCTAAGGGTGAAGTCAGAGAGAAAGTGACACGCGACGGGAAGCGAAGCGATGCGAAACTTGATAGATCGCACGGAGTCGCGCGGCAGAGCTCCGTCCATTCAAGCTCAGCAGTAATATGACATGTATGTCAAAGTTAGTGCGATGCGATCGGTCAGTAGTCGCTTCGCTACGTATCGAGTTCACTCTGACATACTTGTCGTTTTCCTGCTGAACTCTGCCGCGCGACTCCGTGCGATCTGCCAAAGTTCGCATTGCATCGCTTCGCGTCGCTTGTCGCTTCCTCTCTGGCTTCACCCTAGGTCTTTCGAAATCGATATTTTTTATCTCTGAAAAATTTTGTTGCATTAAGAAACACTGGGATTTGTCAGTTATCAACATTGCATCTCTCGTTTATATAAATTGGTTGAGTCATCTTCGAGAAAATTTAATCGATGAGAAATGTGCGGTTATTAGTTTACGTCACTTATACCATTCTATGTTCAGAACCAGAAGTGACAGCTATTTTATCTTCGAACTTGGTTCATAATTCAATATTAGTTTTCAAATGAGCCAAAACGTGTTAAAATCGGCTAAGCCAACACAGATAAAATTGAGCGATAAAAACAACGCGTTTTGTCGCTTACGCCACTTTCACCTTTATACCTACAGAATCGGAAGCTCCACCCATTTGATCTTCGAACTCGATTCTCAATTCAATAGTAGCATCCAAATGAACCTAAGTTTGTTGAAATCGGCTCAACCATCTTTGAGAAAATTGCGCGGTAAAAAAACACGTTTTGTCGGTTACGTCACCTTCATATCTCCGGGACCAGACGTCACAGCCATTATTTATTTTAAACTTGATCAATGGCCCAATAGTAGCTTTCCAGTCTAACCTTGTTGAAATCGGTTCAGTCATCTGAGAATCTGAGAATATTGACGATTGACGATTTTGTCGGTTACGGCACTTATACCATAATATCTTCGGAAACGAAAGTGACAGCCATTTAATCTTCAAATGCGCTTTTCCAATTTCACAATCGTTGCGAGAAGAGTTAATAAATACAACACAAGTACAATGTTTGCTACTTGGGTAGCTTGTTGAAATCAATTCAGCCATCTCTGAGGAAATTGAGCGGTAAATAACAACTCATTTTATCTCCGCAACCAAAAGTCACAGACATTTGATCTTTAAACTTGTTCAAAAATCCAACAATAGCGTGTGCAAAACTGCATAAGCTTGTTGAAATCGCCACTTATACCACCATTCTTTGTGTTTTTCTCATGTACATGTACACATTTCTTCAAACCCCGGGGATGTTTTTCCGCGGTCCAACGCATCAGTCAACCAGCCAAACTTCGGCAGAGAGTGAAAAGACAATCGAACGAGATCCATTCTACGGGGATCGGCCGTAGGCCATCCGCCGATGGGTTCACCGGAGATATTTCCCGAGGCCCTAATTCAACAAACACTTTATCCGACTACAGGAATCCGTTCCCGCCATGTCATCGCAGGGAGGCCGGACCAAAACAAGTCGGCCAACCTGAGACAGATCTAATCACCATTCTTCAATATTTAAAACTTCGTTCTCCCACATTCTTCCGTACTACCCCATAAACCAACATTCACGTAGCTAAAGTTCGCACAGACCCACTAGTTATTATTGTTCGTTTATTTGCTCTCGCTTTTGATTTAGTATTGTATAATAATATAACGAATACAGTATCGACATCAACATTTCAAAAGGGCATACAAACAATTGACAGATTCTCTTTGTTTACCTGCTCTTTCGACTATATCTGCGTTATTACACAAATGTTCGTTACATATTTGATACTGTTAGAAATATGGGAATATTATCTTTCATTCTATACGAATATTTTGTAAGTACACGTGAAAATTAAGGAGATATTAACAAAAGAGAAAGTAAACAAAGAGAAACTTTCATTGGTTTATGTGACCTTATGAAATGTTGACGTCGTAATAAAACAATCAATCTCCGCAATATTACAGCTTTTATGGCTATTATTTCCCATTTGTGGTTTCATATCAGCTTTGCACTAGTATTAAGGACTCATAGATCTTTAATGGTAATTGTGTATCTAAAATATACAGTTTGAACACTAAGTAAATTCTGATGTCTAAAAAACTATATAGCGGAACTAAGCCTATGAATTGCAAAATGTTGTCTGGTTACACAAATCGATCACAAAAGTAAAGTCAAACAGAACATTACGTGATTGACTATAGCATTATTAAAATTATTTGATTCATATATAAAATGTAGTGTAGTACTCATATCACATTCAGATACCAGAAAACTGTTATTTTAAATATTGGTTGGAGATTTTCTCAAATTTTCATATAAATTATTAGGATTCTAACCATAAAAACATGAACATTTATTTCAGAAAATCTGCATTGAAGTTCTTCTTATTCTTCATCCCTGGGTGGTGTCACCTCACTTGAAATGACACCGATTGATGGTACAGCAAGCTGGGCTATATTACCAGTTAATTTTCGTTTCGTTTCACTGGACTACAGATGAAAATCGCGATGCGTGACAACGTGGAGTCGCAAAAGTACGGATGAAAATCTTTTCTCGCGAAATACTCAAATTTTCACCGTGTTCACTCGTTGAGGGTTCTACCGGAAGTGGCACAGAAGTTCAATGGCTGTAAAAACCACCAGCTACCGTTAACATCGTGGGTGTGGGTTTGTGAGGCTTACAAAACGGGCATAGTTGACAGATTAATTTAAATCAAAATCATAATTCATTTTGCTTCGTAGTAAAAAATTGTAACCAACAAAAATTCTCACGAATGTTCAAACTACTTACACTTGAAGGACTCACTGTTCACCATTTTCTAAATTGAATTTTTCACATCGGGAATACACGTACATTGTTTGATGTTGGTACTCTATTCATTTTAGGGGATGTTCGCATAACATTCATTTTCGTCACTAAAATTCACTTTGACATTTGGAACCATTTCACGTGATCTTTCAAGTGATTCGAATGTGAATTTTTATTTGTGTGTCAAGATAATGAGCACGCTTACTTGTGGTTCTGAAGAATTGGATCAAAAGTTGCACTATTTCGTAAATACCATACCTACCCAAAATTGAATACAACGGGTATTACGACATTTTGGGAAAATATGCTTCTCGAAAAATTTGAGTAGATATTACTCCCTTTTGTTGACATTTGTAAATGAGTATAAAGTACCACAAACATTGGAAATCTATTCATGCTTCAAAGTGTATTTATATGTTTAAATGTAAACAAGCATTTTAATGTATTTTACTTAACTAGAGCCTGATACGGCTCGCTATCTAAAACACTTTATTTTTTAAATCCTGAATTTAGGAAAAAATTTTACTACTCATTCGGCTCGGGTACGGGTACAGGTAATTTTTAATCGGGTACGGGTAATTTTTTTTATTTTTTATCGGGTACGAGTAATTTTTTAAATTTTTAATCGGGTACGGGTCGGGTTCGGGTATAAGAATTTCTATACTCGACCATCTCTACTTTGTACATACTTGCGATACGGATTTCAATATTTAAGTTTCTCTTCTTCTAGCCTAGCCATTATTCGTCTTATTGCATTGAAGTAAATGCACACGTTTAATGTCAAGATGGATTTCCTTAAGCAAACCTTCAAGTTCTCGTATCGAAGGTCGAATTTTGCACTGCCTGAAGTCAACAATAATTGTATTCTTTCGTGTCGGTGGTAGCTTTTGTTCGTTTGGTTCACTCATTTCGAGGTCGTTCTATTGTTCACTACACAATACTGTATTTGGTTTCTGCTGTTCCGAACGTAAGCGGTTTTGTTTTATCGACTGACTTGGATAAGATGTAAAACCGAACTGAAATGATGTTTTGTTATATGCAAAGCACGCTGTGTGCTGGGCAATGGTGTTTTCTTCTTCCGTTTTTAGCACATACCGATGCATACAGGTTTTGCATTGTCATGAAAATCGGTTTAACCGTTGCTGAGAAATCGATGTGAATTCCGTTTTTGGAGCTTCTCTTCACTATTATCGGTGCTTTCGGAAGCAAAAACCGGGGACTAGGTTTATATATCCACCAATTAACACGATCTGCCAAATAGATCAATTTATCAGTAAGTTCAGAAAAATTTCAATGCGGATCGGAATAAAATCCATTAGCAGTCTATGGGGCTATAAGACCTTTCATTTGAATCTGAGTTTGTGAAAATCGGTTCAGCTATCTATGAGAAAATTGAGTGACATTATTTGTCACATACACACAGACATACATAAATACACACAGAGAGACAATCTGTGATCTCGCTGAACTGAGTCGAATGGTATATGACAATCAGGCCTCTGGGCCTCCGTTAAAAAAATCGGGTTTCACAGTGATTACATAGCTTTTTTATATGAGAAAGGCAAAAACACTCTTGAAATTGACACTGCTGATACTTATCACCGTGTTATTCCGGAAGTCGAATCAAAATTCAATTTGTTAAAAGATTATAGTATCGTAAGATCGATGATTCATCATTCATTGAGAAAAAAGAATCAGAAATTGTCATAAATCACTAATGGGCGAAATATTCTCTGTGTAGCTATTCGAAATGTCTCTTGCCAAATCACTATACTTCATTCTACAAAATTAGTGAACTTCCAATTTAAAAAAAATATGTTGAGCCTAATACAACCCATAGACTTACAAGGAGAAAGGGAAAGAATCAAACCAAAAATAAAGAATAGAAAAATTATTCCGGATCACATACGCCAGAATTCCCAGTATCCCTCAACAAACGGGCACCGTAGTATCGTTATAAGAATTGCGTTAAATTCTAATAGGGAATGGGTAATTGGAACCTAGGCGTGATGAGCTAAAATCTTCGGCATACACAGCTTGCTGTTCCCTTTAACAGTGATACACTGTAACCAATTTTCGACAAAGTGGCTTTCCATACGAACAAGAGCAATATGTGCTTATGTGGAAAATGTGTTACTTCCTCGAATGAAAAAAAATACGCAAAAAAATTATATCACATGACAAGGTTGATGAGAGCAAAACAAACGAGATTTTGGTCGGTATGACTCTCTGCACTGAAGACCCGTCTGGTTCTGCCAGAGCGACGCTGTTTATCTCCGGTTGACAGGCACCCTTATCTGACGAGCGAAATACGTCTAATGCGGAATGAAACATGGCCCCCAATCAGTCACCGAGTGCCTCCGTTGGCTTGGTATGTAAAGATTCGGTTTGCTCGAATGATTGAACTCATGTACCGAATATTCGAGCATTTAAAATATTTTGCTGGTAAACATAGTATCTTTTGTTTCCAAATGGCATATTACGATCTGATAACTTATACAGCAAGTCGAGTGTAGTGATACTTATGTTTAGAAATCCCATAAAGCACCGTATTTCATTTGTTTAGGCGTTGTTATTCAATTACTTTTAAACACAAACTTTTTTTGAATAAAGTTATAAAGTCAAAGGCCTCATTAAGAAGTATACCAGGAATCAGTAATATAGTAGCCATGCAGTTGTCCTGCATGATTTTAAATCGATTGCGTAGTCTTGGGTGGTTATTGAGCTTCAATATCTTCAATATCGAATATTACACACCAAATCATATTTTCGGAAGTCGGTAAAATTGTACTGACTTCCAAACAGTTGAACATTCAGTAATCAGTTCAGCAAAAATTGTATTTGCTAAACAATCGGTAGATTGCACTAAACATCTTCCTATCATAATTATACTAACTTTTTACTTCGTTTATTACCGAAGCTCAGTAACATTTTCGAACCGTTCGTAAATATAATAACACCGAGAACTGTAAAGTATGTACTGTATGTTTTTCGGTAAATGATGCCTTTCTCATATCTCACATATTCTCATATATAAATGTGATTCTACAAAATAATTTTCTTTGGCTCTTAAAAAACAAAAAGGATTGTCCATAAACTAGTATGACTTACAGAGTGATCAGTACTCAGATCGGTTAGTCCATATCTGCGAAAACGAAGTGAGTCCAACTATAGCAGATACTTCCGATACCGGTATAATCAAACTCGGTTCGAGAAAAGGGACTGGGATCTCATAACCTTAAACAGTTTTCGGTTACTGGGTCGCGAAATGTAAATCACATTTGAGCAACATCAGAAATTAACAACAGAAAAGCTAGCTAAATCAGTATTAATAAATCAGTATCCGATTTGGCAGAAACTTTTCACTTGTCTTTAGTAGGCAAACCATATATTTGTCAAAGATGAAAAAACCGATTCGAGACTGATTTTGAAAAAGGACCGATATATTCTTGGAAGAAAACTTCTTCAAATCGTTGTAGCTTTGAAACTGCTTTTTTATGTTTCGTTTTCGACTCCGAATGAAACCCAATAGTAACCAATAGAACCATAAATCCTTTTCATTTTGTAGAAATCGGTACAACCATCGCTTAGAAAAATGAGTTACAACATTTGAAACATACACCCAAACATACACACACATGGCTCAACTCGACGAACTGAGTCGAATGGTATATGACAAGTCGATTTTTCAAGTGATTGCATAACTCTTCTATATGAGAAAGGCGAACAACCTTTAAGTCTACATTATTTCATTCGTTTTAACGTGTCTGACAAAGCTGGGTCTTCAACTTAGACAAACTTAGATTCAAATGAAAGGTCTTTTGGTCCCGTACCAATGGCTGAATATTGTTCAGATCCGACTTCAGGTTCTTGAATTATGGGGTAAAATCGGCAAAAAAAATATGTACATCAACTTTTCTTGGAGGCGAAACCGATTTTCACAAAATTAGACTCAGATAATAGGTCCTATTATTCCATAGAAAATTCCTGAATTTCACCTTGATTCGACTTCCGGTTCCGGAATTACAGGATGATTAGAGTAAAAATTTCAACCGCCTTATAAAGCGCACCAGTACGTGGTATGCGCTGGTACGGAAGAAGGAAACACAACACCACCTTTGCGAACGAGTGCTGAGTTTGAAACAAATCATAGTCACTTTACGGGGTGTGCGTTCTAATGAATGAAACAATTTCAATAGATTTAAGTTTATTTGAAAGTAAACATGCATCGGGGTTGCATGCATCGCGATGTATATAAAGATTTTACAGCCGGTAAGTACAGTAGTATCGTACCGGTGATATAAATGAAAACTGCAAATAGTATTTACATACATGCTATGACCAAAATTGAAAAAAAAAAAACCTGTTTTAATCCACCTAGTGGTGTAATGATGCCTTTCTCATATCAATTATACTATTATATCATGAGAGGTAAGCCAAACAACTGGAGTTAAAACAAAGATTTTGTCTCTGCACGGAACGACCGAAATCAGCTCTGCGCCTAATTCGTATTACTGTTTTTGAAATAGTTGATTTTAACAACAAAATTTCCAATATAACTATGAAATTAGTTAAAATTGAGAATTTACTTTGCTGAAAAACACTCTTGTTTTTAGAGAATGTGTTTAGTTGGCGAATATCCTGGACACAAACCAGCAATATTTCAATCCTACACGAAATTCTCATTGACAACTAATTTTGTTATTAAAATCAGAAAATTTGTTTCTATTCATCTATCACCATCATTGCTGATGAACAGCACAAAGAATACAAAAAAAAATGGTTTTGTTAACAAGTTTATTAGCAAAAATCTCATGAGAAGTGTCAAAGCAAAACAATCCATTAAAAAGCTAAAAAGGACAGTCTTGTTGAAACTGCTTCCGAATTGTTTTGATGTTTTTCGCATGCGTTACGATATATCCATTTATAAATTTCTAAACCGATATGTAAAAATGACGTAAACTCTTAGTAGAAAGTGTATTTATTCAGAATTTGTGCGCATTTGAAGCAATTGTGCGTAATAACGTTTTTAGGCGGAACAGTGAAGTGAGTTTCGAATGTTGCACTTTTAATTGTATATGTTGAATGATGATTTTTTTATCTTCCAACCTTCCGGGCTACGCCGTCCGGTGTACTACTTGTATTCGGTTTTTGTTTTCCGAGTGCTCAAACTTTTCAGTGAGAGGGTAGATTTCGCGAAGTCGAATGAAAAAAACAGCGATTTAAAAGAAAAATTTTCAAAACGAAGTTTATGTTTCGTTTATGTCTTTTTCTCCAATACAACATCGTATTTATACCTGCCAATATAGAAAAGACAATCGCGACTGAATTTTTTTTTCAGTAGTAGTGTGCCATCTAGTGGCTAGTAGCAATTACGGTGTTAAAGTTTTTTCAGTGACAGTGTCGGCTGGAAATGCAGAAGCCAATTCAACCATTTATGTTGGTTGAAGACAACGTATTATTTCTCTAATTCAACTAAAAAATTAGTTGAATGGAAATGAGGTGTGCCTTAGCTAAGAAATGACAGCACGTTTAATTGGTGAAATCAACTAAAATCATAGCCATTTCAAAAAATATTTTATTATTATTAAGGGAATGAGAATTAAAAATTCTAAATTAGCAAATTTAAGATTTTTTTAGTTGTCTCAAAAAATAACTAACTAAAATCAGAAAATTAACTAATTTTTCCACAAAAATGCTGATCTCGATCTTTCCGTGTATAATCAATATTCAGAATGGAATATTTTTTTCATTAAATTTATTGTTGATAGATAATGAAAATGGAACAAATTCCTTAAAACTAGTCAGTGGATTCTTCTAGCATGCAGATCTTATTAGTTTATAACTAAACTAACCGTGACTGAACCGGTCGAACTTGGACTCAAATAAATATCTTATTATCCTATTGAATGAGGTTGAATTCATTGTTTTTCTTAACCAGATATCATCAATTATTTTTCATGTTTACATTTAAATTCACTACACCACGAGTTTATATACTTTAGGTTATTCCAATCAGTTTAGCGAAGTGCAGCACACAGGATCAAGCAGGTGTTAAATCATTGCATCGGTAAATTGAATATTTTAACGATGCAATGACGATTTCACGACGATGGACACAAGGCGTCGAGAATGTTTTTTTTTTTTCATAAATACGTTTATTTCTTAAGGCAGTTTACATAAGTTTTTCTTCGCCGTAGCATCACTTTTACATAATATTCTTATCCTAATTTAATTCTAACATAGTCACAACGTTTTGCATTTATTAAAACATATTCTCTTATTACTTAAATATCATCTTAGGTAACTCGTCATTAATTATGAAATCTACTCGGAAATATTATTTGAACCAAACGATTAACTTCTATAAATTATAAAATAAGCTGTTATTTTCAGACATTTTGTTAATAATTTCATAAACTGTTTCGAGTTTGTTTGTATCATTACATTATTTTTATTCTAATTTAGCTATTGGTTGAACTCATGGACGCAGCTGGGATCAGAACTAAGTCTTGAAGGGGGCCTTTATTAAATTGAAACTCCAGTTTTCTTTATGAAATGATAAATAAGTTTCATGTATGAAAGGTCACGACAAGCAAGAATGTCTCGAACTGGGATATTGGATAGTCTACCTTGGGTACGCAAAGAATTTATTAGTTGAGATCTGACATCACGATACTCCACGCATGTCCAAACGACATGATCAATATCTCGATAACCTTCGCCACAAGCACAATGATTAGTCTCGGAGAGCCCAATTCGAAGGAGATGTGCATCTAACGTGTAGTGATTGGACATGAGTCTGGACATCACACGAATGAAATCTCTACTCACATCCAGTCCCCTGAACCATGCCTTTGTCGATATTTTCGGAATAATTGAGTGCATCCACCGACCCAGATCATCTTTATCCCAAGAAGCTTGCCAGCTGGCAAGTGTTCTTTGGCGAGACGAGCTATAGAATTCGTTGAAAGCAATTGGTCTCTCATAAATTTCACCCTCAATAGCACCACGTTTGGCTAAAATATCGGCTCTTTCATTGCCAGGAATGGAGCAATGAGCCGGGACCCAGACTATAGTGATTAGATAATTATTGTTCAATATGTCGTTCAGGCACTGTTTTATTTTGCCCAGGAAAAACGGTTCAGTCTTGCCAGTCATGTTTGAGCGAATGGCTTCAATTGCACTCAGACTATCTGTGAAGAGGAAATAATGGTTTGGAATTAATGTGACGATTACACTCAAACTATAATGAACTGCTGCTAGCTCTGCTATATAAACAGATGCAGGTTCTTGAAGCCTAAATGAGGCCGAAACATTATTGTTGAACATACCAAACCCTGTCGCTTCTTCAATTCGCGATCCGTCCGTGTAAAACATTTTCTCAGAGTCAATATGCCTGAACTTACTTGAAAATATTTTTGGGATTTCCGTCGAACGTAGATGATCCGGGATTCCACGCACTTCGCGCTGCATGGATGTATCGAAAAATAAAGTTGAGTCAGGGACATTTAGGAGGCTGACACGGATAGGAATATATCTTGAAGGGTTGATTTCCTGTGACATATGGTTAAAATATACTGTCATGAATTTTGTTTGAGATCGAAGCTCGACTAGTCGTTCGAAATTATTAATTACCATGGGATTCAGCACCTCACATCTTATTAGCAGGCGTGATGAAAGCTCCCAAAATCGATCTTTTAATGGAAGAACTCCCGCCAGAACTTCAGGGCGTCGAGAATGTGGACGAAGTAAAATTTATCAGTTTTCTAGTGTGATCGGCGTGACTCTACGCCGAGTCCAGTCGATGTAATTTGATTTCTCCTCGCTATGTATAGTAAGAATTTGTCATTATCACAGTCAAGGTTTGTTTGATCCTGAATAAATGAGCCTGACGTTATTAACAGCTAAAACATGTGAAACTTTTGAATTCGGTACAGTATTATAGAGCCAACATACTATTTTAATGTTATTATGTAATTCGAGGCATTCAACTAAAAAAAATAGAAAAGCTCAACGAATGCCATCATCCATTTTACAAATCGATTATAAGAATATTCCAGATAACTGTAATTCCAACAAACTAACCACGCAAAAGGGTACAACCTTCTCATCCATTGTTTTTTTCGTTTCTTTTTCCAGACGGTGTCGGTGACGGTATCGGTGCTCACATTAACATTTATCTCCATCGATCGGTGGTACGCGATTTGCTTTCCCCTGCGCTACAAACCCCGACCGGAGCGTGCCTGGCGGTCCATCGCCGTTATCTGGCTGATTGGCTTCCTTTCGGGTGAGTTTAAGAATAGACACCAAAGTGCATGCTGGCAGCATACTTATTGGTACAAAATACAATGCTCTCCTTGCTTTGTCAATATAGTAAACAGTTCACAGTTCGAGATAGCACTGAATTTGATGCGGTTAAGCCAGTACCTAAAAAAACGGTAAATGACTTCGGGAACAGCATCTTTGCTGCTGGATAAAACACCCGATGCTGTCACTTTTATGACCATAGAGGAAAGATGAAAAGGGATTTTCAATGCTGATGCTGTTTGCCGTACTAGTCTGTAGTGGGATTGGAAATTTTGCATGTTTGTTGAAGGGTATCAATGTTCATCCTGGCAACAATTAGCTGCCTAACTGATACACAACATTATCGATTCATTCATTGTGTGGTGCTATAAAATTAAATTAGTGCAGTTCAAATCAATCAATTGAACTCATAAAATGAAAAAGTGTTAAACTCATTGGATGACGAAGAGACCATAAAAAATTTGCAGTCTACCCTATTTCTTCTGGCCATCCGAAGCAATTTTATAGCAAAACAATAAAAAACTGTTTTAAACATGTCAGGCCCGTGCGTAGGAATAATTCAAAGGGGGGAGGTGGAGGAGGGGGAAGGGAAGGGGGGAGGGTGTGCAACTGTTCATGGAACTTACTGTTGTAAAATCTTCCATGGGGGCCTAAAACCCCCAACCGCCCTTCCCCCTCTGCGCACGGGCCTGAAACATGTGCACTATTTCTTGAGAGGATATATAATAAACTGAAAAAAATTTCTTACCATGGAAGTATATTGGTAAAAAGAAACTTGTCACCCACACAAACAGCAACTACAGGACAGAGAACAGTCATCAATATTTATAGTGATTGCAGTTCAATTTCTGTCCATTTTCGTTCATGTGTAAGAAGGCTGCTAGAGCACATGAACTGTTCTTTAGCGATTTTGCATGGAGAATGTTGTTCACTGCAATGCGTGTATGTGTGTATGCTTTATTTTTGTACATGTACGCCCAGTCGCCAACACGCTTGTTATGCGGATTCTGCTCGGGACTGAAACATGCTGTGTTACATAACGATCTTGCTCCGCTTCAGGGCTAAAGGATTGTTCCAAAAATAATACAACGGTTTCTTTTAGTAAAAAAAAATGACGGATTCGTGCATATGTTCGTTACCATGTTACTCAATCCACTTTTCAACTTCTTCTGTTGTGAGACATTTCCCTATCACATATTGTTGACGTATCCAAACTAAATTCTTATTTTCTGGATATTAAATTTGAATTATTTCTTATCAATAAACTTTATGCTAAAAAGTTCGTAAACTAAAGTTTTAGTTTACTGTCTCATCCAACTCCCTACTATGAATGCTGGTTCCTGAAATCGACGCTTTTTGTTGTGGTGGTGTTAATGTCAACAACATGTTAAGCTACGTTTATATCATTTTGATGTGCAAATTTTTAAAATTATGAAATGAATGTCTGTCTGATACTGAAGAATCATAAATTTCTCAGAGAAGCAGAGAATTTTCACATTAATTTTTCAATATAAACACACAAAACCAGTTAAAGTTACGTTGAATTCAACATAAATGTAATTCTTGCTTCGTGTTCCTTGTACAACCTTAGTTTGGCTTTCTTTCGAATAAGAAACGACAACCTGTTTATTATAGTTTGATTAAATTCGTACGAAACAGTTCACTTATTACGATGCTACCGCATGAAGAAAGATATGAACACTGCTTAACACAGCAAAACCAAATAATGTCGGCTTCAAGACAATGACGGTAGCACACCGGGGTGGTCTCATCAGATTGCGCAGGCAAAGAACATATGTTTGAACAGATTTTAATAAACTCAGGGTGAAATGAACAACTAAATAGGGAAAAAAACTCATTTCAAAACGTGTTTAGTAAGTTCCATTACAAAACAGTTCGCTTTCACATCCCATCCAAGTCAGTACAACATTCCAGTATATATGGAAGATAGTGCTAAAGAAGTGCGTGTGCATGATCTTCCCTTAAGCGTCATCGATCCTTATGTTCACAAAACTATGTCCCAACACGGGGAGAATCTCTCTATCGAAAAAGAAAAGTGGAAGAACTTTTTCTCCGGTACTCTAAATGGCGTACGTTTGTTACGTATGCGCTTGAAGAGGCATACCTTCTTATGTGACTTTCGGTCAGTATACAAGAATCCCGTGCAAATCACTTGTTACCTATGACAATCAGATGGCCACATGTCAATATTGCAAAAAAGCTGTTCACTACGGTAAGCCATGTGATAAACTGGACAAGGAGACAACTACACCAAACCACAACGGTGCTTCCTTCACACCAATCCCAAGCAACCCCAGTACACCGGTGACAGCCACCAATAACAATGAACGAAACCATCAGTATCCCCTGTAGAACAAAGAACACCAGCTGAGGTTAACAGCTTACCCTCTGCAACTGAAACCAATGTACAACAAGGCGCATCTACAGCAACTAACAACGAACTCAAGACTGCGAAAAATAAGGAAGACGAAAATCAACAATACCACCGATGCGGCAATGGATGACGAGACGAGCCACGAACAAAGTGCCCCTCAATCCTCGCAGTAGGGAAATGGAAGCTCCTCTCCCCCTAGAAAATAGGGTGACAACGAGAATAAATTATTTAAAAAATCGGCTCAATCGGCTACGTAAAGCGTACGTAAATAGGCCTGAATAAAGATATCTTTTAAATGAAACAAAACAAAAAACGTGCTTAATCCACCTAGCAGTGAGATGATACCTTTTTTTATCAATCCGCATGTGCTTTTTGCATAAATATACTTTGATGTTTCAGTTTTCATGACATTATTTTGATGACCGTCGTTTTAGCGGCAATTTGAGATTTTAAGGGCTGAGGCTAGTAGGACGCGTAAAACCACGTGGCTCGCTGTGCGTATTACATTTCTCTTCATGCTCCCTCGCAAATGTGCAAAATGACTCTCGATGTGACCGGGTGGCCAAGAAAGTTTTGATATTTTCGGTTATAAGTTTGACTACATCACATAAATCCAATAAAGCTACCGCTTGTTTGGCAGCCTTTCTGAGCCGATTTTATTTCTCTCTCAGAAAAAATGACGCCGTCATAGAAATCGACTTACCTTCACAAAAATAACATCGTTTCATTTTTATCGTGACAACATATATGTTTTTATGCACTAATCGCATCTAAATTAAATATCTATACATTGTCAGGATAGATTTTTGATCAATGCTTTTGAAGGTGAAATGTTCAATGAACAAGTTGAAAGACAGCGTTTTCAGCCATGCATTTCATCCTTCAGAATGAAGACTTTCTTGACCGCTAAAGTCAATGGATCATTCTTAAATTTTCATAGAATAATCTAAACTAATTTTCTAAGAGATTGTCAGATGGGTTTTTGATATTCGTCAGATTCGAAGCGTGAAAATAGACTTCTAAATCACCCTAAAACACACTGGCCTCAGACCTTAATCACTCATTACTCTGTAATTTCGAAACTGCAAATCAGATCGACTTTGAATCTAAAAGTGTGTCAATCGATTAAACATTCCATAAAATGTCGAAGTAAGTTCCACTTTGAAGTTTACAGTAATTTAGGGTACTTCCAGAGCCGGTATTCAGGAACCAACCTAACACAAACCTATTCGTATGACCATATGACGAATAAATTGCAATAGTCATCATCCTGTAATTCCAGAATCGGAAGTCAGAATTGGATAAATTAATTAATTTTGTATGGGACTATGAGTTTATTTTAATTAGAATTTTTGTTTCTGAAAATCGATTTAGCTTTTTTTGAGAAAACGATTGAGCTTTGAGAAACGATTCGATACTAGAGCCGGAATTCAAAAATCGGTGTAGCCGAAGTCAGATAAATTCACCTGAGTAGCTGTATAGTTTACGTTTGTTTCAAAATGTTTGAAAATCAGTGTAGACATCTTTGAAAAATCGTATACTATACATGCAGTTGAATAAAAGTCTGAGAAATCGTATGTTCTTTATAAAACGCGGTTAGGACGTTAGTTAGCACAAATATTACCCATAGAAAAAGCTGATCTACTACGAAAATCGCATGTCAATCAAGTCAGCAATCAGTAACTGCTCAAAATGGCATCAGGGTCATTTTACCCGAAGTTCTCTTCTTAGTCAGGATTGTTTTCAAGTTTGACTATGACGCAGCTATATACGGAAGACCATATAGTTTTTTTCTGAAGTGAAAATCCATACCCAATCGATTACTGATAGTTTGAATATTAGAGATGAACCAACTAAGCGACCGGGCTAGCTAGGCGAATACAAGTTTGGAAACAAGAAGCCGCCGTATCCGACACTTTTAGTGAAACAGCTCTCGACGAAACGGCCTTCGGTCCGTTTCCTCTATATCATAGAGTTGCGTCGGGATTCATCACTTTTTTTTCGTAGATTTCGGCTGATTGACTAATTTGAATACTTTTTAAATTTTCGTGATCATGAATGCTTTGTATTTCCGTTCTTTTTGGATGAATGATAATTAAATTATTTTAATGACGACTTCAAGCCCTAACAAAAGAAATTATATGAACTATAAGTATTCGATGCGCAATTTAAGGTTAACATGTACGAATCCTAGTTGCGAATTCGCTGTTCATCACAAATTCGTTTCCTTACTGCTTTTACTCATTAGCGTATTGGAAAAACAATGACTCGTTTGCATAACTTTACATGTACACTGTCAAACCTTCATGATGCTATCACCAAGGGCGGAGAGAAGTCAACATTCACTCCACCGTTAATACAAACCTTGTAGTTTTCATATTACGAAATCTCGTAGACTTGTTCCGTGCAGAGCTTTTAGTTGCTAAACCATGTTTGTTCATGTATTTGTTTTATACAGGATACATTTTTTTGCTCTTGAATCATTAAACAAAAGCAATATCACATTAACATGAGACTAGTTATCTTGAAACACTAGTTTTAAATTACGCCAGCAAATAAAAACAAATTCCTTTATCGTATACTCGAGCGTGACGTTAACCGCCTTTGTTGTTACTTTCGTTTCTCTGTCTGCAGACCTTCCGGAGTTCCTAGTTTTGACAACTCGTAGAAAAAAGCTACGCTTCGACATTAAATTGTTCACCCAATGTGTGGCGACCTGGGATAAGGAAAAAGAGAAAACGTTCTACATCATCAAATTTGTGTTCCTTTACTTGTAAGTATTCTAGCTCGAAGTTCACATGTACGTATATACAACTGGATGATTTAATAATACGCGATTGTTCTACGCCGCAATAATCGACAGATCGAAGGAAATTCTCTTCCTCGAGAGTACGCATTTCATTCCTTGCTTCAGGAATATTACAATATTGTCATTAATTTCTACGATTACATGCGATTAGCTTTTAGATTTACTATAGAATTTTATTTTGAAATTGCTAAAATAATCAAATGATTAGACCAGGACAATCTATTACATACTCGAACGCTTTTCTAATGTAGCTCATCTCGAGTCTGTTGCTGACTTCCTGTATAAGAATGATGAAATTATGAATATCATTATTCATAGCTAGACCAATATGCGTTTCTTTCCTTAAGCAAGGAATCACGAAATATTCCGAAAAACCTCACCACGTCGGCTCAACCCGTGCATCTATAAAAATTGTGTTCTTTTTCAACAGTAATAACTGATATTGCTATAGATTCTGTATTCATTTTCACACCCGACTTTTATACGATGATGCAAGAGTATCTTATTGGCGTCGGAAACCAAGCAATAAATTTTCTCTCATTTTTAATTTATCATTCTAAGACCACTCTTCGGTTCCGCTCGTCACGAACTGGTTGCTACTAATTAAATACTTGGATGCAAGGAGCTTTTATTGAAATGACGACGTTTCAGCCATTTGCCGCTTTATGGGTTTAAACTAGAAATGAGATCTCTCATGCTGCCGTTTCATTTATTTTTATCTTTACTTGGATGTTTTTGTCAAACAAAATAATAAAAACTAAGCCAACTAAAATGAAACTGTCATAACAAAATTGTCATCACCAATTAGTAAAAATCGGAAATCGGAAATTGGAAAATGGAAATTTAAACTTGGAAATCGGAAATTTGGAATTTGGAAATTGGATATTGGAAATGGAAATCATTGGAAATTGGAAATTGGCAATAGGAAATAGGAAATAGGAAATAGGAAATAGGAAATAGGAAATAGGAAATAGGAAATAGGAAATAGGAAATAGGAAATAGGAAATAGGAAATAGGAAATAGGAAATAGGAAATAGGAAATAGGAAATAGGAAATAGGAAATAGGAAATAGGAAATAGGAAATAGGAAATAGGAAATAGGAAATTGGAAATTGGAAATTGGAAATTGGAAATTGGAAATTGGAAATTGGAAATTGGAAATTGGAAACTGGAAATTGGAAATTGGAAATTGGAAATTGGAAATTGGAAATTGGAAATTGGAAATTGGAAATTGGAAATTGGAAATTGGAAATTGGAAATTGGAAATTGGAAATTGGAAATTGGAAATTGGAAATTGGAAATTGGAAATTGGAAATTGGAAATTGGAAATTGGAAATTGGAAATTGGAAATTGGAAATTGGAAATTGGAAATTGGAAATTGGAAATTGGAAATTGGAAATTGGAAATTGGAAATTGGAAATTGGAAATTGGAAATTGGAAATTGGAAATTGGAAATTGGAAATTGGAAATTGGAAATTGGAAATTGGAAATTGGACATTGGAAATTGGAAATTGGAAATTGGAAATTGGAAATTGGAAATTGGAAATTGGAAATTGGAAATTGGAAATTGGAAATTGGAAATTGGAAATTGGAAATTGGAAATTGGAAATTGGAAATTGGAAATTGGAAATTGGAAATTGGAAATTGGAAATTGGAAATTGGAAATTGGAAATTGGAAATTGGAAATTGGAAATTGGAAATTGGAAATTGGAAATTGGAAATTGGAAATTGGAAATTGGAAATTGGAAATTGGAAATTGGAAATTGGAAATTGGAAATTGGAAATTGGAAATTGGAAATTGGAAATTGGAAATTGGAAATTGGAAATTGGAAATTGGAAATTGGAAATTGGAAATTGGAAATTGGAAATTGGAAATTGGAAATTGGAAATTGGAAATTGGAAATTGGAAATTGGAAATTGGAAATTGGAAATTGGAAATTGGAAATTGGAAATTGGAAATTGGAAATTGGAAATTGGAAATTGGAAATTGGAAATTGGAAATTGGAAATTGGAAATTGGAAATTGGAAATTGGAAATTGGAAATTGGAAATTGGAAATTGGAAATTGGAAATTGGAAATTGGAAATTGGAAATTGGAAATTGGAAATTGGAAATTGGAAATTGGAAATTGGAAATTGGAAATTGGAAATTGGAAATTGGAAATTGGAAATTGGAAATTGGAAATTGGAAATTGGAAATTAGAAATTGGAAATTGGAAATTAGAAATTGGAAATTGGAAATTTGAAATCCCTTATTTCGACGTTATATTATGTTTCGAATTAAACAATTAGGGTCGAATATATTTTTGCCTTAAAAGAGTGGATATTATTTTATAATTTGTTGAAGTTTTAAGGGTAGCTGCGAAAGAAGTTTTAGTATTACTTGGTGAAATTGATTTTCACAATATTCTTCTGATACTAATTTCTAATCACTGAGAAATTTCTACAATTAAAAACAAAAGACGGTGGTGCCATACGGACTATATTGTGGATACATACAAACTGCCCAGCCATGCTGGCGTAGTTTCGAACGGGTCACTATCAGTGTCGTAATGAGGGTAAGACGAGTGAGGTGTTCGAGGCGAGGCGGGCGCCAACATCCAAGGGGCGCCAAAACATTATGGAATTGGTAAGAATTTGTTGCACGATTTTTAATAAACTAATAATTAATAACATGCGAATTTTTCTGGAAAAACTAAATTAAATTTAGTTTAAGATTAGTATTGTACTGTTACATAAATCCGATGAGATGCCACCGTAATCATAATCATTCATTTACATGGAAGTGCAACTCTATAGCCATTTAGAATACAGAACCACCATAAAGCGACGACCGAAACAATTATCTTTCATGACAGTTCTCTACTGGATGGTCGTGCTTCTACTGGTGTCTACAGGCGTGAAATGAAACTAGAACAGTCTTATTCACTTGGTGGATCAAAGTCCTCAAAGAAAGACCTCCTCAATCAAAGACCTCTGCGTTTAAGATACTGTTTACTTATTATAGGCATTCTGGAATTACTGGATATGAATGGGCTGATGGCGATGATTGCAAACTTGCGCTCAGACTAAAGCATTTTTATCAGATTTTAATCTGAAAATGTCAAAATGTCTACTGCATTTTTCCAAGCACTATTGCAGTATTCTGATCAGAGCGTGCTGAATATTATTCGTGTGATTTGTGAGATTGCGATTACGGTACTTCATAGCATCTCATACGTTACTATCCCGCATTGACGTAATTACATATCCGGGTTTTTGGTTCTCCCTACATGGTTCAATCTGTGTACGGAGATCATATTTTGAAAGATACATTACTGCTTCTCATCCAATGCGGTAAGGAGCTATAATTAGAAGGATTCATCGTTCCTCCTGGAGTGAATGAACCTTCCTTTACAGGTCAGGTTCATTTCTGCTCATACAAACAACTAGGGGAACATGCAACTTAAGCCAATTAGTTTTGATTCTTAATTCTGAAAATATGATGGAATTGGTGAAAATTTGTTGTACAATTAAAGAGCAAACCTGCAAACCTTCTAAAAGCAGCTACTGATTTTAGCGTCATCTACAGTGCGCATTTCAAAAGTTTAGTTCGGATATAACGGACATCTTTTGTGATTGATTTGATCATTTAGAAGGTCCCCCAACATTTTTTTCATTGAGAAGTATTGTCGTTCCCGAAACTCCAAATTAAAAAAATGTGCATGTGCGTAGATTTCCGTACTATTCACTGATCTAATATCGTCCATTTTGACGTAGGACTACGTCATTGTTTGCTATGCAGGAGTACGAATACAAAATACGGAAAATAAAACCGTGGTTAGGTCACATCGATTCGAGTAGATAAAACTACATAGTTGAGATCATGGGCGGTTTCAATTCAATTAGTAACGAACAATGCATTGATTCGAATTTCACTCTGTTTGGTTTGATATCCGTCAAAATAAGTTAGTGTTAAATAGTATCCGCGAGTTCTCACTACAAAATACCTTCCGATCAAAATTGACCCGGACTGGTCCATTCAAACCGCGCACGTAAACCCAATCGGTAATTTTTTGTCTAGATTAGTACAACCTTCTTTGACATTCCTATTAAGTTTGAATGAAATATGTCAATTAGTGTGTGTTTAGCAGCTTGTTTGTGCGAAAAATTTGTCTGGCTATATTTATTATGAAAAAAAGCGTTGAACAATGAATTTACTCGAAATTTTATATTTCAAATGGAATTTCGGCAACGCAATTATTCAAAATGTTGCAGAAGTCATTTAGGGGTGTTTTGAGGGTCTACTCTTTCGAGAAAGCAAGTATTTGAGTGGCATAAAGTATTCAGTGAGGGTCGTGAGATCGTAGAAAATTTGTCTCATGCAGGAGGAAATTGTGCTTGAAAATCGTTGTGTTAGCATTAGAGATAGCATAGGATCATGACATCTCCTATGGATCGATTCAGCACATTATGGTTAATGTTTCGGGTATGAAACGAGTCGATGCCAAGCGCCGTCGCATCCAAGCTTGATTGTGACTGAATTTTTGGTCAAATACGATTCAGTCCGGGTCAATTTTGATCAGAAGGTATGTTTATAACGCGTGTGTGGTGGGCTATAGGATTTATCACTTTCAGGTTAAGTGGAATTTTCAATAAGGAAAATTTCATGAAATCGCCTTTTTTAATTCAGAGAAAAGCTCAAAGTCGTGAATGAAATTTTTACTATGTTGTTTGTAAAGCAGGTTTAAAAACTTCCTTCAATTTTGAATGATTTTGAAATAGATTCAACGCAGGTTTATGCTGATTCTTCATTTTGCTTTATGAATCTTATATATGAACATATGATCTTAAAATGTTTTTCAGTAGGCTTTTGTGAATTTACAGTTTCAATGCGAGACTTATGATGTAACACTCAAGACTGCTACAAGTATTCAATAAAATTGAAAATGTTACTTGAGATAACCTTATAGAAAAATAAATGTTAGGGCGTCTTCATGGTGTTTGTTAAAAAGTTTGCTCACTACGGCTCTGATCACTATGGACGTGTGTTGCCTAATGTAACCTGGTGTAACGGGAAATTTCTTTTGTTGTCCTATTATGAATGTTTTTGGACAATCTAAAAACTATAATTCCATCTGTTAACAGTAGAGGTTCGAATTCAGTGTTTAGTCATATGGAAGCAACTCATAATAAATACTGCTTTTCCAGTTTCGCCAAATGCACAGGAGAGCCTTCCTGGCTGGGAGCACCGTTAAGGTTAGTTCATCGCACATTGCCCATGATCGATTTCGCACCATATGGTCGTATGCTCCCACTTTTCATTCCTAGTCACCTTCCATTTAAAAAAATGAATCTATTTCATTTTTTGGCCAATACTTAGATACGTAGATGTTTTTTTCCATGTCGCTTGGTGTGATACATCAAGTTTCTTTTTAATTCCCGATTTGTTTATGTAGGAATGATTATACGAACCATCATGATTGCCGTAATTATATCTACAACTAGGCAATCTGTTATCCATAGAAATAATAACACCCGTAATGGCTATAATTATATAAAATCTCATCTTACATTTCCACTCTTCTCAGGCAAAAACATAGTCCAATCTTTTTTAGTAAATTACTCTCAATGAAATCACGAGCATCGTTCTGTAAACCATTAACTTCAACCTGTTCGTGACAACCGTTCAATAATGACCTAGCCAAACGGCGGCAGTCCTCCGTCATCACTTCACGAAACTACCTCAATCATTACCTCGCCTCGTCAAAGCACACTGCCTCACCCACCTCGTTCAGGATTTCGCTAAGAAACACAGAGTTTCGTCGGAAATTTGCCTCCCATCGACGTTTGCCCTGGTATCTCTTCAAACAATAACAGAAGTGAATCCTTTTTTGCTCAATTATTGCCATTAAAAGGGCACTTCTCCGAATGTCTGTGTTGCGCCGTCGCCACGGAACAACGAATGATCCTATTTTGGTTTGAGGTATTTGTATGGTTTGTTCATCGGTCGATGGTTTGTGGAATGTCCAAACGATAATGTTTTCATTCGAATCCATGAACGTGCTTTTTGCGCCCTACTAGTCGCGGCAAATGATGGTTATGGGATTTGATCGCACATTTTTAATTTTTTTTTCACAGATTACCACTTATATTCATGACGGTTGCGTACATTCAAATCATTCTGATACTCTGGAGGTCCGACACCATTCCAGGCCACCGAGAGTCCCGGACACAACCTTGTGGAAGTAAGTATGTGGGGATCTACACAATGCGGCCACAACGGGGCAGTCGTTAGCCACAAGGAAATTGATTTTGATGATGCGGAAGGAAGTTTATGATTCAGAATCTTCCTTCGAAGATAAATAATGATTATTCACAACAATGATGATTTACAATAATCACGATTGTTTGCCGAAACGTATATAAGCTGATTGGATTAAAACTCCCGAGAAACACGGATTTGTTATAGTTTAGCTCTACAACAAACAACAGCGCACCTTCAAACAGTATCAATATAAACAGTCACGTCTTATCCGTCGCAAGTTACTCTTCTTCATTAATTTCAAGTTTTTCATAACAAAAGCACGGCCGTCATTTTGTGTGTGTTCCTTTCCACGAAATTTTCACACGTCTATCTATCTAAATTTATTTTCGGTTTTCATTTCAGTCCATAGCACCAGATCTACGCTGAATTGTGTGGGAAATACCAGCACAATGGGACAGCTCCGAGCCCGCCGGAAAGCAGCAAAAATGTTGGTGGCCGTCGTCATCATGTTTGCCGGATGCTACTGTCCGGTTCATATGCTAAATGTGGCTAGGTGAGTTTCTCGATGATTAAGGAACGATAAATAACCTATTTGAAGATTTTTTATCTGTAAACATGGTAATAAGCATGTACAATAGCAAGTTCCAGTGATAAACAACGATACGTCTTCACCAAAACTTCTTGTTTGTGGAAACGCCTAGTCATTTGTTGAAACGCCTAGTCATTTGTTGAAACGCCTAGTCATTTGTTGAATTGTTGTCAAATCCCAATTAGCTGGTTATAAATATACACACTACTTTTAAAATATCCACAGCAGAAATCTACTATATCCAATACACTTTTGAGACTAGTAAGAAAACAGTAGTCTTTATGTTTAACAGCTACCAATAGACCAACGCAATACTCTCTCAATAGCTGTAATGCCGACATTCAAATGAAGCTCGAAATAGTAACTTTACAGGAACTTTGTTTAAATGGTGGGAGAGTGGTCAAGTGGTGGGCGAATGGAGAAGCAGTGTATTTCCCACTTTGATATTTTATCCGTCCAGGAAATCATCAGAACTTTCAGCATTAAAAAAGCAGAAACAAAATGCAGAAGCAAAGAAACCGGAAGAAAATTATTGCCAACATTTTGTCGCTAATGTACTACCCGCTGTCGGTGGTATCATGTTCACATTCTATCTTATCTCGGTTGGATTTCCTGAGAAAAGATGTAAATTTGTTCCTTTCAACAGCTCACTCCCGCTTCCTCGACTACAAAGTTGAAGGACACTGCTCGGTGTATGGAATGGCAGTTTATCACGTGTCAGGTATTTACGTACGTCCCTAGAAGCTCGACGAAACCGCTTTAACTGGCACACTTCAGGGGTAAGCATTAACTGGTTGAATGAAAGACCATAGAAAGGAGTGGTGATGATAAATTATCGTGCATAAACTGAACATTCTTGGGGCTTTCTAAAACTTATTCTTCTTTATCATGATGCAGAACTTTTTTTAAAGTACCAGTCAGAGAATTAAGTTTTGTATTCGTACAAAATGAAGAAGAATAAGAAGACAATTATTACAAGAAAGAGAAGACCGACTAAAAATAAATCAAACTTTATAAAATGTCTTAATTTTCTTTTCCTATAATTGTATTATAAAATTGCTACAATTGTATTGTAAAATGGCACTTATCGGAATTAATGTTGGATTTAATGCCGATATGTGCCATGTTCGGATCAAAGGTAGTAAATTTACTGACGGATACCGTCTTCCTGGAAGTAGCCGTTCTCACGGTGTTTAAGCCAATAATTAGAACATCCGAGGTTTTTTCAACATTTGCGCCATTCATACTGTTTTAAAATCGCCAGATAAATACCTATGTTTGACAAATTAAAATAATTAAAATATTTTTAAAAATAGGTGTTAACGTAACCGTAATCGATTGCAATTTATTCGGACTAAATATTCGAAGAAGCAATATTTCGTGCCACTAAAACACTTTCTCATAGGTTGGCAATTTCAGGCGATAAAAAGTGCATTATATAAAAACTAAACGTTTGAAAATATGCTAAATTCTCTTAGGAATTATAAATATTTTAGAACATTAAACAATTAAATATTACTGAAATGAAACATTAGAGCATTGAAACAATTAAATATTACCCAAATTGAAAATTTGGAATTTATCCCTGCTAGGAAGATTGAGCACACACAAGTCTTCGATCGTGTTCATCGTTTTAATAGTTCTAAGTTTTTGATTTATGCATTACATATAACCCAAATCAATAAGCTTCAACAGCTAAAATAAAACGCTTTATAGAATAGTTTAGATTTTATCCTATATGATCTGATCTTCTATGTTTTTAAATTGGGACTCGCACCTACGTTTCAGGAACAATTTTTAAAGGAACATTGAGTTCATAGATACTCACTATGTAAAGAACACTTGAGTTCTTCAATCACGGCTGCAAATTGCTTCTTCCAATCTTCTTACGTGACTGATGGTATGTGAAATGACCATGCACGCTATTATTGCTAATCTTTCCTCAGCGTTTGATATAATTAACAACGATATCATGATTACTAAATTCCAAACATCCATCGATGACTGCAATCATATCTCAAGAATCGTTTATCAGGAAAAGTCGGCGTTCACTTTTCCAATGAGTGCATTGCTTCGTCCGGAATCCCGCATAGTAGTCATCTCGGATATTTCATATTCTTACTGTACAACAACTTTTCTCTGAAGGGCTCTCGTCTATCGTTTGCTGTTGACGTTAAAATCTAGTATCACAAGCCCTGAAGAAGCACATTTTCCACAACAGCAGCTGCTAGATTTCGCCAAGTGATGTAAAGTTAACTGTATGTTAGTGAATCGTAACAAATGTTCACAAAAAAAAGAACCGTTTCATTTTTAATTAATTAAATTAGTTTTATATTTAACTATTATAGAGCCAATGGGTTTGAATACATATCTCACATGTGGGTCATGAAATTTTTTTTTTAATTATATTTTGAATCATTACATTATCGAAGCTAGAAATCTTTCAGTTCCCAAAGCTAAATTCTCCTATCTTCGATGACAATCTTCAACTGCTCATTCGGTTGAAGAATGTTCGTCGACGACATTATCAACGTACTCGTGATCCTGCTATGGAAAACATAGTTAAGGATTTACAAAAAGAAATTAAACATAGATTTACACTTTTGTGAAATGAAAATTTCGCTTAAGAAATTGAACAAATTAAACCCTTTTCTAAACCTTCTTAAGAAACCTCAGAAACCAATTCCTGCTCTCAAGGAAGGACATCAAATACTTCTTACAAATAGTGAAAATGCTCAAAAACTTGCTCAGTAGTTCGAAATTGTCCACAATTTTAATTTGAAAGTTTTGAGTCCTATTGAAAATGAAGTCTCACTGAAATAAGACCATATTTCAACACAAGTGTTGTTACAAAATGACACTACTGAGATGAATTTTGATGAAATTAAGTTTGTTAGGAAACTGAAAAACATGAAGGCCTCCTGGTAATGATGGAGTCATTAATGTTCTTATTAAAAATTTTCCCGATGTTGCCTTGAGACGCTTGGTTCAAATTTTAAACAAGCGTTTTTCATTAGCTTACTTCTCTAAAAGATGAAAAAACGCTAAAGTAATTTCTATCCTCAAACCTGATAAAAACCCAGCAGAAACATCAAGTTATCGACCAATTAGTTTACTTTCTTCTATCAGTAAACTTTTTGAAAAAAAATATCTTGTTGAGAATGATGTCTTTTATAAACGAGAATTCAATTTTCTACCAGATCAGTTATGGTTTCGTCATGATCATTCAACTACTCATCAACTTGTCAGAGTAACGAACATGATATAAGCAAATAAATCTTCTGGGTTATCCATTGGAGTTGCTCTTCTAGACATAGAAAAACATTCGACAGTGTTTGGTACTAAGGCTTAATAGCAAAAATGTCTGATTTCCAGTTTCCTATTTATTTGATCAAAATAATTGAAAATTATTTAACTGATCGTACTCTTCAGGTCAGCTATCAAAATTGTAAATCTGAATTGCTACCCGTACGAGCAGGTGTTCCCCAAGGTTCGAGCATAACTTCAATCTTGTACAGTGGGGTCTCGTACAACGAGGATTCGGTTTAGCCGGTATTCATTGTTGCCAGATTCGTTATTGCCGGAAAACCACGATATACGAGGTCTGTTCAAAAAGTGCCCGGAATTCTCATTTTTCTAAAATAATATTTATTTATTCGTCTACATCTATATGGTCCCCTTCAAAGTAATTCCCCGTAGATATAATACACTTATGCCAGCGTTTTTTCCAGTCTTCGAAACACTCCTGATAGTCACTTTTTGTAATGCTCTGTAGCACTCTCAGCGATTCTGCCTTTATCTCTTCAATCGATGAAAAACGCTGTCCTTTCATGGGTCTCTTCCACTTTGGGAACAGGAAAAAATCACACGGAGCGATATCTGGTGAATAAGGAGGTTGGGGCATGATTAAAGTATTGTTTTTAGCCAAAAAATTCAGCAGTTTTGGAACGAATTTTGCTGCCACTCGTTTCATGCCCAAAACATTTGAAAAAATATGATGGCATGAGCCAACTAATATGCCAACTTCATCAGCAACTTCTCTAATAGTGATTCGGCGATCATCCATAATCATTTTTTCCACTTTTCCCACATTTTCATCGATTATTGACGTGCTGGGTCGACCGGAGCGTTCGTCGTCTTCAACGTCTTCGCGGCCATCTTGGAAACGCTTATACCACTCGTAAACACTTGTTTTTTTCATAGCAGACTCACCGTAGGCTCTCTGTAACATTTCGCACACTTGGTTACACTTTATTTCATTTTTCACGCAAAATTCAATACAAATTCTTTGACTCTACAAAAATCGCCGAGCTCAAAAAAACACGTCTACACCAGCCGCTACAAGACAGAATGTAAACAATGAATACAGCTGAAAATTTCACCATACATTAGGGACATATGTACCAACACAATAAAAAAAATTTTGACCACCGGACTCTCCAGACGCGCGCAATTAAAAAATTCCGGGAACTTTTTGAACAGACCTCGTACGAGACCCAGAAAATATGGGATTTCAACTGATTGGGGCTGTGAACGGTTATCTCGCTTCGGTCGACAGATAGAGCCACACAATCTTCGGCAAACTTGTTGTAGATACTTAGACCAACAATTTAGTTTAGTTTGACAGACAATTGGTTGAGAACTGCTCCGCCAGGGGCTCATTGAAAAATGCATGATATAAATCATTCGCTTAACACAGACAAACGATTTGAGCTTCAAGTAATTATAGTATTTTGAAGAATGCGGGAATTCAAAGTTTGTCAAACAGCAAATGTTTTAACTCCGAATCTCTCCATCAGATGTAGTTAATGTGCTCGAATTCACATATTTATTATCAGAATTATGCTCTTATCAAACAATTAAAAGATATAGATAGGATTTTTTGTTGGAAAGCTGTTAGAAATATTAGGGTATACATTATGAAGACCATGTTAATTGAGAAATTGTCCACCGAATGGCGCTAGTGGGCAATTTGACGATAGAAAATTTATAATGTCATATCTCTAAGCCCTGATGATATAGAATGTTCGTGTTTTCGGAAAAAATGTTCCGGAGCTACAAACAGATCAAATAGTGTAAACAGTATCTCCAATGGATGGTGCTAGTTTGCAATTCAAATTTGAAAATTTATGTTGACTCATTCAGATGGTTTCTTCGAGAAGTTGTTCTAGAGTATCAATACCAATTAAATGATTAACTAAACATTCCATATTGTATCTATATAGGTAGTCTTCAGTTACTGAAAATGTTCACGAGAGTGATGTTATCAATCGGGTTTTCAATAAATTGGTAAAGGATAGGCAAATCGAAAACTGTTTTCCTAGAAGGAGCTAGTAAGCTACTAAAGTATTAACATGAATAGGCTAACGAAATCTGAAATCTGAGGAACTTGAGAGTGAAACGAGAACTTTATATCAAAGTTTTGATTATTTGTATTGCTAAATATAATGATAAGTACATAAAACCTGATATGTTGGGTTTTTTTATTTTATTTGTAGCGACAAATTCATAATTCATCAACCTTTCTTGAAAACTTTTATAAATTGAGTACAGTATAGAACCGTACTGTCTTCGGAGAGTTTGTTGTGTTTGTGGAGACTAAAAGTGATATTTTAATTAAAATTAGTTGAGAACTGTCTCACCAGAACAACAAAAATATTATATTGCATTCAATACCATAAAGTTGGATTACGATTATTTGGAAAGGTGGTGGTCCTGAACCAGTTTCTGTGCAAAACATAAATTATGTTCAAAACATTAATATATTCAAAGTAATTACTCTACCAGGTGGAGCTTGTGTACCGTAATGTTTACAGTATCTATCAGAATCAGTGCGGTAAAATTATATTTTCAATCGAATGATATCAGATGAAAATGAAATTTATGGCCACTGACCGTCAGCATATCGATACAAATTCTTATGACTTTCGTTCCCAATTTCAAATAAAGCTGTTGATGGTGAGCAAGTTCAAATGAATAGAATTATAAATGGAGTGAAGTATTAAAAATGAAAACTGAAGAAGGAAACTATTAGTTTATGTGTATTCTGTAATTGATATTTCAGCTACCTGGGTTGTCTTTCATCTATTATCTTGAACCAATTCGAATGTTTACATGAACCTCATTTGAAGGCCGCTCTCACACTATTGAAATAAGATGATTAAACTGATGGTTAAACTGAGCTTTGATTTGAAAAGAGTCGGTATAAGAACTGAATGCTGCCGGTTCGGTACGTCAGCGAACGTTGTGTGTGCCAGAGTGTGGAGTTTACTGCAGTACAGATATCGTCAGTGTGTTTCACATTCGGTTTCAATTGAATTGAATGACTTTTTACTGCACTGATCAGCACACTCTTTTCGTATACACGAGAGTTGTTCGGAAGATCTTTCACTGCATAATGAAGGGTGTTTTAGTATAAACTGTGTTCTCTCCGCATAGCATATGCGCTAGTGCTCAATGCAACGTAGATTACCGTAGATAATTTAGGGGCTATAAGTACTGCTCAGTCGTTTGGAATCCTCACAACCTTCACTGTGCTGATTGAATCGAATCGATACAACGCCGATTCGTTCACTTCGCTCTTCGACGTCTACCTCGCCAGCTACGAAAGTCGCGAGTGACTAATCAGTCTCGATACAGTACAAATTCAACGAGAAGTTGCAATTGGTTTAAATGCCATTTCGCCAAAAGGGTCATTCCGCCAAATCGAACAATTGTGATGAACTCCTACAAACAAACCTGAAATAGTTATAAGATCATGTACAAAATAAATGTATTTTATTTAATGTAATTTATAATAGCGAACCGCTTGATAAAAACAGTGTTTATATTAACTAATGAATACCAATATACTAATATGATATTCGAATTGTATTAGGTTTAAAGTACTAAAGTATTGCCTATGAAATAAACGTATTTATGAAAAAATTACCCTTTCGGCGAAAGTACCCATTTGGTCACTTTTGTCGAAATGACCCGCTCCCGCTTTGGATGATAAGATTGACTGCCACGCTGTCCGACCTTGTTCCTTTCGCAATAGTGCTTTTTTCGTCTTCCTTCACGACGTACCATTTATAGCACGAATAATTTGAATTTGATTCTAACCTATAACTGTAAATTATACCGAAATAAAAAATTGTATTATAATATTATAATAACAATACCAGAAACTGCTAATAAACCTATGGGCAAAACTTAGTGACGCCTTTCTGATCATCAACAGGTAGTTGTCGTATAAGGATTTTGGTATGTGGCACTTGAGACATTTGAATTTTGGCAGAGCAAGCATTCAATAAAAGCGATTCGAAAAATTTCCATTCGACACTTCAGATGATTGGATAAATAAAGAACTCGAGATGTACATGGTAACGACTTCCTTAACAGCAGCTTTTTCAATCTTTGCTACCGTCATCTCATCATTGCGTTAATCATTTCCTGTGACACTATCCAGTTAAGAGGAAACCCAACACTCTAGGATCAAATGCCGGAGCTCTAGAAGGGGTCATTTCGTTGTGTAACAGCGATGGTTGGGGAGAGATAAATTGAATTGGAATCAAGGGGAGAGTCTCTTAACACAAACTATATTGTGCCTCTAAGAAAACACGTGATATACTGTGAGCCTAAGTTTGCCACTCTGTGCCCCATGAAACAGCTACTTGTCAAAACTGAGCCCTTCGTGTGCCGCAACTGTGTAACTGTATGAAAACAAAAGTGCCAGTATTGATAAATGCACCAACGCATTGTGTAATGTGTGATTGGCACATTGTTCTAAGCGTCATCCCCTTGATTGGAAACCTTTTGATACAGTGACTAACGAAACGTTTTGTGAATAAAAGGATGATACGGTACCACGTGGAAATGGAAAAGATAAAATGCAAAAATGGTACCAGGCGTTTCAAATTATCAGGTATTGAAAACTATGACGAGTCAGTTAGAAAGCGTAAAGAGAAAAAGTAGTAATTGCATACACTTAGAAAAATCGTGTTAATTTAAGTCTATGAAAACGTTTTAAAAGGAGCATCGTAATTCACTTAAATGTACAATTCGAAGCAAGAAGTCATGTCATTAATTTCAAAATTAATTTTGCTGAAGTGTAACAGATCGGCTGAAAAGTTCGTATCGTTTCTATGAGAGGGCGCCACTAGAATTAAATCCATACCATTTTCAGTTAGTACAAACCTTCAAAAGATACGTGTATAACTTTGACAGCTGTCTGATTATTAGTTTGTGAGATATTGCATTTTGAGTGAAGCTACTTTTGTTATTGTGAAAAATATGGAAAAAAAGGAATTTCGTGTGTTGATGAAACACTACATTTTGATGAAAAAAAGTGCCGCCGATACCAAAAAATGGCTTGATGAGTGTTATCCAGACTCTGCACCGGGCGAAGCAACAATTCGTAAGTGGTTTGCAAAATTTCGTGCTGGTCAATGAGCACCGAAGACGATGAACGCAGTGGACGTCCAAAAGAGGCTGTTACCGATGAAAACGTGAAACAAATCCACAAAATGATTTTCAATGACCGTAAAGTGAAGTTGATCGAGATAGCTGACACCCTAAAGATATCAAATGAACGTGTTGGACATATTATTCACGAATATTTGGATATGAGAAAACTTTGTGCAAAATGGGTGCCGCGTGAGCTCACAATCGATCAAAAACAACAACGAATTGATGATTCTGAGCAGTGTTTGGAGCTGTTATATCGAAATAAAACCGATTTTTTTCGTCGATATATAACAATGGACAAAACATGGCTCCATCACTTCACTCCGGAGTCCAATCGACAGTCAGCTGAGTGGACTGCACGCGATGAACCGAACCCAAAGCGTGGAAAGACTCAACAATCGGCCGGTAAGGTTATGGCGTCTGTATTTTGGGATTCGCATGGTATAATTTTCACCGACTACCTTGAAAAAGGAAAAACCATCAACAGTGACTATTATATAGCGTTATTAGAGCGTTTGAAGGACGAAATTAAAAAAAAACGGCCTCTTTTGAAGAAGAAAAAAATTTTGTTTCATCAAGACAATGCACCGTGTCACAAGTCGATGAAAACCATGCTGAAATTGAACGAATTGGGCTTCGAATTGCTCCCTCATCCACCGTATTCTCCAGATTTGGCCCCCAGTGACTTTTTCCTGTTCTCAGACCTCAAGAGAATGCTCGCTGGTAAAAAATTTAGAAGCAATGAAGAGGTAATCGCTGAAACTGAGGCCTATTTTGAGGCAAAGGACAAATCGTACTACAAAAATGGTATCGAAAAGTTGGAAGATCGCTATAATCGCTGTATCGCCTCTGATGGCAATTATATTGAATAATAAAAACGAATTTTGGCAAAAAAATGTGTGTTTCTATTAAACGATACGAACTTTTCAGCCGAATGTTATATCAATACAGATACAAAAATTTTATTGACATGTTAATAGACATAATATTGTGTCATCACCAAAGAATTTATGACATAAGTGTAGCATATTTTGACATCATAAATCGCTAAAGTAGACACAATAAGCACTTATTTCAATTTTAAACCAATTTTTTTTACTATATATATTATTTCAATTTTAAACCAAATTTTGATTTTTGAAACGCCTACTGAACTTGATACAAGCATAAATCAAATAAACATAGATTTCCGACTGTACGGTGACACTAACAGCACCTCTAGTGCGAAACGGGTGTACTTTTTTCCATTTGTTTTGTTAAATGCGCAGGCAACTTTTTGCATGCATTTTAGGAGCATTTACGCATCCTTTCTCCACCAGACGGTGCTTTTGCTGTCACGGGTTTCTCAACTACATTAGTATTACACTGGGAAATCTATGTTTATTTGATTTATGATACAAGTCATGAAACGTGAAATCTCTGCTATGAAAATTTTTACATAAAATTCCCGAGGAAAAACTTCCAGATATAAAAAACACTGATCTATATATATATATATATATATATATATATATATATATATATATATATATATATATATATATATATATATATATATATATATATATATATATATATATATATATATATATATATATGTATATATATATATATATATATATATATATATATATATATATATATATATATATATATATATATATATACAGGGTGATTTTTTAAGAGCTTGAGAACTTTTTTAAACAATAAAACGCATAAAATTTGCAAAATCTCAATAGCCCGAATTTCTTCGGAAATGTTGTCTTCCAAAGCTGGAATAGTTACTGGCTTATTTCTGTAGACTTTAGACTTGACGTAGCCCCACAAAAAATAGTCTAAAGGCGTCAAATCGCATGATCTTGGTGGCCAACTTACCGGTCCATTTCTTGAGATGAATTGTTCTCCGAAGTTTTCCCTCAAAATGGCCATAGAATCGCGAGCTGTGTGGCATGTAGCGCCATCTTGTTGAAACCACATGTCAACCAAGTTCAGTTCTTCCATTTTTGGCAACAAAAAGTTTGTTAGCATCGAACGATAGCGATCGCCGCCACAGTGCATTTTTCGGGATGCATGGGCAGTTCTTGAACGGCTTCTGGTTGCTCTTCACTCCAAATGCGGCAATTTTGCTTATTTACGTAGCCATTCAACCAGAAATGAGCCTCATCGCTGAACAAAATTTGTCGATAAAAAAGCGGATTTTCTGCCAACTTTTCTAGGGCCCATTCACTGATTTGCAAGCGTTGCTCGTTAGTAAGTCTATTCATGATGAAATGTCAGAGCATACTGAGCAAATAATAATGCATGAAAATCATAACCTCAAAAAATCTGAGCAAATACTAATGCATGAAAATCCTAACCTCAAAAAAATCACCTTTTATATACATTTTTTTTTTGACTGGAAAAAATTGCATTTCTGCTGAAAAGCAAAACCAAAGCAATTCACGCCACCAGTGTCTTGTAATGAAAAGAAAAAAGAATAAGAAAATATTGAAGAAATATCTAGAATTTTGTTAAAATACCATATAGAGAAGTATATATTATTATCTAAACAACTTTTTCGAAGATCATAGGTTCAGAGTTGTACGCTTTCGTTAGATTTTGAATAAAAGGTGCACAGTTTCAACAAAATCACAAATTCACAACCTAGGAAATGTTGTAAGCTAAGTATCCAGTCAATTATAAGCAGTAAAAACCAGCAAAATCATCGTTAATTCTGAAATGTTCCGTCCATCTTTTCACCAATTGGTGATTGTTCTCAAACAAAAAATTAAAATTGCAAATGATGTGAATCATAGCTTTCCGAATTTTTGGAAGTGATGACTTAAAATCTCATCAATTAATATTTGATACTGAATCTTCTGTCTGGTTTAAAATCAAATTCAAATAAATTAGCTATGCAATTCATGACACGACACAAGTTTACATCCTTTGGGTTAAAAAAATACCCTGATTGATGGCGACGCTCCTTCTATGTACATCTATTGAGAAGTAAATTTACATGATTTCCTAGTGCTGAGAATAATTTATTTTTTTATTACTACTGAAAATTGTATGTTCACGTTTTCATTATTTTACCCTTTTTGCCTTTCTCGTATAGAAAGGCTATGCAATCACTGTGAAACCCGACTTTTGAACCGAGGCCCGGAGGATCGAATGTTATATATCATTCGACTCAGCTCGACGAACCGAGCAAATATCTGTGTGTGTCCGTGTGTTTGTCCGTGTGTGTGTGTGTATGTGTGTATGTATGTAAAAAATATGCACTCCCTTTGTTTAGAGATGGCAGAACCGATTTTCACAAACTTAAATTAAATAAAAGATCTTATAGTTTTGTATAAGTTTCTAGAACGTTTTATCCGGATCCGACTTCCGGTTCATTCTCTCGCTTTCCTACAAGATGGCCAAATCAATTTGCACAAACTTATAGCTTCAAAGGAAATGTCTTACAGTTTCATGCGGAATTCCTAAATTTGTTGTAGATACTACTTCTGGTTCCGGAACCACAGAGTAAACAGGATTTGTAGAGTTTGTTAAATTAGGTCCGAACAAACTTTCCTATTTCTATTCAATGAATAGTTGTTTTAGCGAATTCCACAGTAATATCTATGATGTTATGTGTAATATGAGACAGGCGTCATTACACCACTAGATGGATTAAAACAGATTTTACCTTTATCATTCCCCCGGAAGTAAAGATTTTCTAGAAAAATAAATAACTTTCAAACTTATTTTTGCCACTCAAACTTATTTTTGCGAAAGAAAAAAATCAAACTCATTTTTGCAAATGACTAAATGAAATCACATCTCCTATTCTTTCCAGATACTCATTCAATATCGGCCAAAATGACATCGTGGCCGTTTTGTCCCTGCTCTCGCATTGGCTCTGTTATGCCAACAGTGCTGCCAATCCTGTGATTTATAATTTTATGAGTGGTAAGTGCCTAGATGTTTACATCAAATTTGAATATAAAAATTTCTACAGCGTGGCAACTAAATTCTCTTTTTTCATGAAAAATACTTCAACGCATTTGCGGTTTATTATTATTCTCATACCAGTTTTTGCATGAAAGACCTTACAAAATAACACAACAATATCATTTTCACAGGTCGTTGAATGTGCTTCATTTTTTATAACAACCTCAATATTTTTGAGATACATTATGTACTAACACGTGAACACAAAATTGATCTGTAATCACTTTCAATCCGTTCACACATAGTAAATGTACACAAACCATTAAATCTTTCGAATTCAATGTGACAATTGCTTTGAATCGTTCACCGGTTTTCCCGAAAGCTGAAGCATCATATTCCCCGCACATTTCCAATCGTGTTAATATCTAAAGTTTGTGAAAGCCAGTTCATTATCGTTATTTTCTTATTTTCGTGTCCTCGTCATAGTTGGTTGGGATTATTGTCATCTTGAAGTACTCAAGCACGGTTGCTCTTGAACATTTTCTTGACAAATTTCTGAAATCCACAAAGCTGGATTTTCCCATCTTATCTACCGTCAGATTTTGGTTGAATATCTCAAAATAGCCAACATAGATGGATGTAGCAGTCTAAAAAATGGACGTTTACCGAGTATTTTAGTACGCTGATAGAATCAAAAACACTTTTATGGAACTCAAGCCTAAATAGTCGATCGCGATAATTATTTTCTTCAGTTTAGGTTATGATTTTCTCGACAAAATTTTGAGATAACCTTGTTTTTAGATACCGATATTTTTCTCCTGCATTTTGTAAACATTCACATATTCCCCTCCAAACCATTTGAGTATGTACCGGAGGCAGCTGGTAAGTTGGGTTTCTCTTGAATCCATCGAATACTGTTCTGCTCTATTGTTTTTTAGATGATCACGTCGAGTCCTGTTTATTGTAGTCATCGAAATTTTAGTGCATCTTCGTAAATATTAAAACTTGCATAAATGCATACAAAGGGATACGGGCTCAAAATTCTTCATGTACACACTGAGAAAAAATCGTGCAAATTTACGTCTTTATAGGCATTTCCACGTTAGTATTAGTTATTATAGAATTTAGTTCAGAACTACTTCTAAGAAATCAAAGATGCAATAAACCATTCTATCAAACCCAACTAAACTGTTTGAAAAGGCTAAACTATAGAAAAGTCCTGGCATTACATTCCTTTTGTGGAATTTGGCCTTTCTGTCTCAACAGACTTCGCAGCCGATTCATAGCGTACAGAATCATTGCATGGCTAGAACTATGGATCATACTGACACTAAGAATCCTTCCAGGTCGGGGCTCGAACATACGACAACTGGCTTGTAAGACCAGCGCCCTATGCATTGAACCACCAACCCGGGCCATGATTTAAACTATGCTCTACTGTATTGTCTATCGGCACGAAACTTTTATTCTTATGTCGTTTTCGCTTGATGCTAAACCTACCCCGCCCTAACTGCTGTCATACCGTGTGTTTGAGGCTAGTTTCAAATCTAGGTTCAACGTTGTTGGACTGAAAATCGAGTCAGTTTCAAACCTGGTTACCCCATAATTCCGGAACCAGAAGTTGGATCCAAATAATATTCAAGATTCAGGCACACATACACACACAAATCGATTCAGCTCGACGAACTGAGCAAATGTCCGTGTGTGGGTCTGTATATGTGTTGTCAACAAAGAGGTCGAGATGTCAGAGATAACTGGACCGATTTTGATCAAACTAGTCGCAAATGAAAGGTCTCCCCGTCATCCAGAACGCTATTGAATGGTTTTGAGATCGGATGTTTACTTTTTGAGTTATTCGAAGTTTCCTGTCAAAATTTTCAGTTTTTTATAGTTTTTGTCACACTTGACCTTGAAAACAGAATATGTTTCCAGACTTAGATTTTAACAATCTATGACTTGTTGGATATCTTTTACCGTGCGGAATGGTAAAAGATATCCAACAAGTCATAGATTGTTAAAATCCGTCCATTTTCAACGGAGATATCGACATTTTTGTGTAAGCGACTTTTCCCCCTATTCTAGCAGTAGGAGTTTTGAGCATTCTATAACAAATCAATGCTTGGGAGCAATGTGAAACACGATTTTTTATACTGTTACATACAATTGTTTCTAACTACCAAAAAGACTGTGTACAGCATATTTTTTCATGATATTTTACCTCGGACCAATTTTAGCACGGTTCGTTTTTGGCAACATAATAATATGCCATATGTAAACTAGATGATGGCAGCATTTCCGAGTTGAAAGCAATTGCATAATTATATTGCTTTAAACTACTTACAGCAATAAATGCTGGAATAACATAACACCCATATACCATCCGAATCAGTTCGTCGAGATCAGCAAATACGTATGTGACAAATAATTTCAGTTAATTTTTTCGGACTCAACCGTTTTCTACAAACTCAGATTCATAGGAAAAGTCGTATGCTCCCAAACAAGGTTTTTGAATTATGTTTGGTTCCGACCTCTGGTTCCGGAACTACAAGATGATATGTGAAACGAAATTAAAATTGTGTAATTCATTTTTTCTCGTAGATGGCTAAGATTCAAATGAAATCTAAGAACCATCTAAGATTCAAATGAAAAAGTACAGGTGTGTAATGTCAGAGACATAACTGGATCTCGTGAATACGAATAACACGGACAATCTTTCTTCATACTTCCGAATATCAATTAGTTGATCGATTTTGTGAATTGTGCAAGTTTTGCCCTTTTACACTACTAGAATTTAAAACGATACACCTAAACTACAGTACAGATTAGTTGCATTAAACATTCTGACACACCAATATTACGAAATAACCAGTATAATTCTTTATGATAAAATATTGGTGGTTCTGAAAAGTACCATTTATGAAGGCGTTCGTGAAGTCCGATGGATACCATTGACAGCCGATACTGATATGTGTATTGTTGGAGTCTCCTGCTTCTTCCGCTTGCGGTAACTAGCTTTGTTCACGCTTGCGGTAACTAGCTTTTTTCACTTGAAGATTCCTCGATCACACCATAATCAACACGATGACAACGACAGCCAAATTCTAAATGAATGGCTTCTGAGTCGCTGCTATGCATTTCAAATAGCAAATCAGCAGGAAGTTCTACAAACTGCAACTCTCGGCTTGAAGACCGGAAAGTGAATGAGAGTTGCTACCTGTGCGTTTGAGGTTTTAACCACGTACAAGTGTTTTGACCCTTTGGCCTTTCATCTTTGTTGTTCATACGATTCGTTATTAATAATAGGTGTTTTAGTTACTCTTGTTTTACATACTAATGTTTAATCATAATATTTATTTTAATTATTTATCAAATATCTACCTACTTATAACTATCCCTAATCTAATACGTACAAATTTTGAAATATTAGTATTTCAGATATTGAGCACCTCTCTTCAAATTTCGTGCAGTATTGTTCGAATTTTTGTTCTAGTATATCCAGGGAGGCCATCTCATGTACTTCACTAGTCCTTGTCCAAGGGGGTAGATTTAGAATCATCTTTAAGATCTTGCTTTGAATGCGCTGAAGCCTAAGTTTGTGTGTTCGTGCACAGCCCCGCCAAACAGGGACTGCGTATTCAATTGCGGGGTAGATGATTTGTTTATAGACAGCCATCTGATTCTTCAGGCACAGTTTAGATGTTCTACAAATTAGCGAATACAGAGACCTAATGATTATGCTGCATTTTTGAACGATTCTGTCAACATGTGACCTGAATATCAGATGTCTGTCAAAGGTGAGTCCTACACTCATAGAAAAAATGAAATTTACGCTTGACGTAAAACCAAATATGCCGTAATTTCTTCGGCGATGACACAATATTACATCTACTAACATGTGAACATAACTGTTGCGTCTGTATCGATGTAAGTTTCAGCTAAATCAACTGTGAAGTTGATGATATGACTTATCTTTACATGCTTTGTATTGTGAATGTAAGTGAATCGCGACGCTCCTTTTATGTGCATCTATAAAGATGTAACATTTTCTAAGTGTGTAGATAGATAACTGCATCGGACTATTGAATGACCTCATAACCGAATCGTATTCGGCATTCGTCTGATGGAGATCGATTTTCGAACACGGTTTCCCTTTTATACGCATTCAGATGAAGATATGTGCCTGACTACTTCAAAATCGTCGTCCTTGCGCGAAGAAGCCAAGCAAAAGCAAAGAGTTTTCCGCGTTGTTTTCAAAGTTTTAGAAAACTTCATTTTTGAGTTGTTTGTGGTTATCTCACACTGTTCAAAATAATATCCTGGCACTGTTCAAAATAATATCCTGAAATGGCGAAAGAATTATGTTGTTGCCCTTAATACAAGTCGAGATATTCACTATTAAGTTCTGTTCATTCTTCCATATGGCTAATTTGGAAAAGGCACCCCATAGTAAAGTAAGTCGTATTCACGACAAAATTTTAAGATTCTACAAAACATCTTGCTTTTCAGTCAGATCCAACTTCCGATATAAAGTATAAAAATGTCTATTTCACATAAATTAATCAGGTTTATCGGGTTAGCAGATTTGGATAGTCGATAACCAAATAAACTTATTCCAGTTTTAGCGGTATTCAGTTTTCAGTACCCAAAAATTTAATTTGCACTACGATTTCTCGAAGAAGTATACACTGATTTTCAAACATTTTGAAACAAATGTAAACTTTACTCAGGTGAATTTATTTGATTCCAGTATCGAATAGTTTCTCGAAGCTCAATCGTTTTCTCAAAAAAAGCCAAATCGAATTTCAGAAACAAAAATTCAAACTAAAATAAACTCATAGTCCCATACAAAATTAATTATTTGATCCAATTCTGACTTCCGATTCTGGAATTACAGGATGATGAATTTTTAAAATTCAAAACGATATAGAAGATGACAATCCCGAAAAGCTTTCAAGCTGGACTCAAAACTATTGCATTTTATTGGCCATACATAACTATTGCATATGGCCATACGAATCGGTTTGGGTTATGCTGGTTCCTGAATACCGGCTCTGGAAGTACCTTAAATTACCGTAAACTTTAAAGTGGAACTTACTTCGACATATCACGGAATGTTTAATCGATTGTCACACTTGTAGATTCAAATTCGATCCGATTTGCAGTTTCGACATTACAGAGTAATGAGTGTTTAAAATCTCAAATTGCCGCTTAAAACGACGGTCATTAAAATAATGTCATGAAAACTGAAACACCGAAGAATATTCTTACAAAAAACACATGCGGATTGATAAAAAAAGCTATCATCTCACAGCTAGGTGAATTAAGCACGTTTTCTTGTTATGTCTTAGAAATGCATGAAACTTCAAGATCTGGTGTTATCACGAAAGACACCATTTTCGATTTTCTAATTCCCAAAGTAAGGTTTTTTTCTAAGCGGATTTCCAAAGTTACACGGTTTCAAATTCTTCCAAAACTGATTTAAAAAAAATTCTTAGATTACACCAGATCTGGACGTTTCATGTATATTTAAGATATTTTACATAAAAAAAAATTTCTTTAATTTTGAGTTTTATTTTTTGGCGCGGATTTCCGAAGTAACGTGGATTTACGCACTTGCGCAGATTTCCGAAGTTAGACAGTTTTTTTCGCACGTTTTTTTTATTGCGCGGCACGCGTAAAAAGAGATCTCAGTGTATGTGACAAATAATGTCACCCGAGTTTCTCAGAGATGGCTTGACCGATTTTCACAAACTCAGGTTAAAATGAAAAGTTTTACGATCTCACAGATTTTATCCCGATCCGACTTCCGATTCCGGAATTACAAGGCAATATGTGCAATTTATGAGAGAACGCGCATATAATTTTCTCGAAAATTTCTTAACCGAGTTTTACAAACTCGGTTAAGAAATTTTCACACCACTAGGTGGATTAAAAAAGGTTTTTTATTTGCTGTGTCACTAGCCTAACAGACTAAGGCCAGTGATGGCCCATCTTGCCTCAAGTACATTTAGGATAGCAGTGAATTTCTTCATTCGGCTTTGTTCGGCTCGTTGTGGACTTTTGAGAATTTATATTCCTGAAGAGAATGGAAATTCGATGAGTTATAATTTAGCATCACTACGCATCCCAAATTTTAATTATGTTTAATTAAAATTTTATGTCTATGTGGGTATGAGAATCCGAAGAATTAATCATTATTATGTAAAGGACACGAGTCCTATACTGGCAGGTCCCGTTGTCATTCTATTGCCAGTGGTGAGTAAACCAGATTTACGATTATTGGCAGCAATCATCATCAATCATGATGCGTCCTCATCAAAAACAACAACAAAACACTACACTTTGTCTAGTGCGTAGAAGCATCGAATTGATTTATCCTTTGAACCATCTGCTTTGAAAATAATTTTGTTTGCATGCTCTTCGTATGGAGTAATATCGCTTTAGTAAACCAACCGTCGTTTCTCAAACAGTTCCTATAAGTTTGTATTGGTTTATCAACAGTAAAGACTTACCCAATCCTACGCCATTTAGATAAAATAATTCTGTCGCTTTTCCGGTTTGTGTTTCTCAATCTCAGATGGAAACCCATGACGAAATTAAACATGAAAACCCAGTTAACTGTAGCGTGAATAAAAATGCGAGAAACCACCGATAGCCGGAGCAGTAGCAGTAAGACCAATCCAATTGGCATTCGGGGAATGCATTTGCATTGACAACAATCGGAATCGAAAACCACGCTGACAGTTGGGATCGGATGAATGGCTACGAAGATATGCAGTGAAGAAACAGAACACGGTTGTATATCAACTATGACAATATACTCATACAATAACATTCACAGCGGATTACTGATTGAGGGATTATATACGAAGTTTAAAGGATGAGTGAAGCAAGTTTGCTAATTTTTGAAAGTTTCATGCAAATTTTATTCAAACAAGCGAAAAACAATGTTTTGGTAAACGTAAGCGGTAAACACTCTCCAAAGTAATAGTACTGGATGAAATTTACCTACCTTGTATATAACCTCTTAATAGAATTGAAAAACCCTACTGATGGTGGCATTGTCATGCTACTCCATATCGTAAAATATCGAATCGGTTTATTTCTTATCATATCGTTTTTTACTCTCTGAGCCAGAGATGCCATTTATACAGCTTTATCTGTATTATACAGATTTTTATATGCACATACAGATTTCATACAGAATACTGATTTTGTACAGGTTTTTTAAACTCAATACAGATTTATACTGATTTTTTTTAAAAAAAGGAGATTTATACAGATTTAAAAAAAAAGAGGAGAGAATAAAATAATTTTGTTCGTCAAAGCTCTCTTTGGTACTAGTGACGAGATGAGAGTTTTGTAATCAATCGACGAATCACAAATTGATCTAAAAATCTTTAAATGGTGTTGATAGTTTACGTTGAGCGCTGAGATCCTACATCAACTCACCAAGCCATCATTTTGAAAGTATATGAAATTGAAATTGTGTTTTGTTGATTCCGATTGGTGATGAACATTTTAAAGCATTTAATGTCGTCGTTGTAGAATGATATGAATATTGAGCACTCATTCAATTTCTCATTATAAAACCATAAATTTTTGGAATAACATTACCTCAACAAATTTTCATTATAAATATTTCGATTTAATAGTGGATACAGATAAATTTTTCATTCTGGGTAATACAGATTTTCTATGAAAATATCTGGCATCTCTGCTCTGAGCTTAGGTGTTCTTTTTGCCTTTCTCTATAGAAAGATAAAACAATTGCTTGGAAACCGAATTACGAACGGAGCCTTGGAGACCCGTAGTGTAATATACCATTCAACTCAGTTCGACGAGATCGGAAAATGTGTGTGTGTGCGTGTGAGTATGTTTTTAAATGTGTGCACCTTTAAAAAAATTACCGTTCAATTTTCTCAGAGATGGCTGAACCGATTTTAACAAGCTTAGGCTCGTTTGAAAGCTACTATTGGACTGTTTATCATGTTTGAACATCAAATTTTAATCACTTCCGGTTTTGTAGATATAATGGTGACATGACGTTACATGAAGTGACGTATCCAAAAAAAACGCTCTTTCATCTTCTTCGCTCAAATTTGTCGAAGATGACTAAACTGGCTGTCATTTCTGATTCCGGAGATATAATGGTATAAGTGACATAACCGGCTAACCGCTTATCTTTCATGGCTAAATATTCTCTGAGATAACTCAACGATATTCGATAAACTTTGGCTTATTCAAAAATTACAATGGCGAACATTTCGGGTTCGAGGTATGTAATCTTATAGGTTTTATCGGTTACGTCACATCCAGTGTTTTGATGCGCCTAATTATTTCGGAGATGCTTGAATCAATTTCGAAAGACTAAGACTGGTTTGAGAGCTACTGTCAGGATACATGATAAGCCGTCAATACTAATGGTCGAGGATAGAGTTTTATAAATGTTTAATTGACACTGTTTACATGGCAAGAAAAAGCATTATTACACCACTAAGTGAATTAGAAAGAGATTGTTTAAGTGTATTTTTATCGAAAACTAAACTAGTGACAGTCACAATGATCTGGGAATCTATTTAAACTCAAGAAGTGAAGAGATTTTGCAGAATATTCAACCGATAGTTGCATTAAAAATATCAGTAGCATGATTTTACCTCTACATAAGTGCATGGCCTTTGCAAATGGACAATTGAGAAAATTCGCGGAGGTATCGATTTTTTTGTGTAAGCGGATTTTCCCCATATTCCAGTAGTAAGAATTTTGAGCACTGTATGATGAAGCGATGCTTGGGTGCAACGTGCAACACGATTTTGTATACTGTTACATACATTTGTTTCCTTTTTCATGACATTTTGACAGGATAAAATTCAATAGCGATCTATGGGATCGTAAGTCTTTTCATTTGAACCTGAGTTTATGAAAGTCGGTCACGCCATCTCTGAGAAATTCGAGTGACATTATTTGTCACATCATTCGTAACCGAATGTTCGAAGTGAACACACGCGTTTTTTAACAATCGACATCGGTGAGACGAAGGTGCCTATCACAGCAGGGGTTGTAGTATAGGCATTAAATAGAAGTGAAAAAAAGTAGCACCCCCGCAAGTGAGTTCTGTCTGTGCACTGGTTTCGCATCGGTATCGACAGTAGACGCTATTGTGCTATCCTCGGGCAGCAACTGGTAGTACCATATCTCCATTGTTTGCTACCCGTATCGCAGCAAACGAACAATCCGGAGTCAAGGTCACGCTGAGACACAACGAAGGAGTGAAGGAGCAACTTACCTAACAGATTGCAGGGTCATGCTGTTAAATATTTTTTTCAACTTTTTCTATTTATATCATTTCTTTTTCACTTTTGTTTCTTATTACAAGTGCGGGAGACTCTTTTACTCCCGTACTAAAAAATGAATATTGATGACAGTGGGAGTGTCTCGGAGGAAGGCGAAGCTTCAATGAACGAAGAACGTTTAGAAACCGACTCTGAATCCGAGATGCCGCCTTTTCCCCCAACGATACCTCCATCTCCCTCTGAGATATTGACTCCTCGTCAAAAAATTTACCAAGACGATGGCTCGGGGGGTCCGTGGGTGGTATACTTTCGGCCCAAATCCAAGTCTCTCAGAGTCCTGAATATTGCACGGGACCTGACAAAACATTACTCGGCAATAAAATCAATTGACAAGGTTTAGCCAAACATGTTACGCATTGTTGTGTCCGACCGAGATTGCTACCAGCGAGTTGTTCACGAGGGAGTAACGCGTGCACGTCCCGTCTCATGTGGTGGAGATCGACGGTGTAATCCGTGACGAAAGTCTGACGATCGAAGATCTGATGAAGGACGGGGTACTCCGGTTCGAAAACCCCGACCTTCAGCCAGTGAAAATTTTGGAGTGCAATCATTGATGAAATACTTGATCCCCTGCAAAATGTTCTTTTCCTAAATAAACAACAATTGCGTCATGTCAAATTAATCATTGAACTTATTGAAATTGACACATGATCAAACATGATGATGCTTTGTTCAATTTAAAATCGAAAGAATCAATGAGCTTGGCTTGTATGCAACCCCCAGTAGGAGAAGGCATAATATATCATTGTATCGCCAGAATTGACACATATTTCACTGACGGAAATCAGATGAAGATTTTCTGCATACTTTTGAGAGAAAAACAAACAAATCAATTCATTTTATTAACATAAAATAATGAGCTTGTTCCTATGCCGACATTGATTACCATAACACAATTTACCTTTCCTGACATATTCTGCAGATCTGCTTCTTTTTCACATTTTGAAACACTATGCAGGCATCTACTTTTAGCTCTTCAAAAGAAGTACATCGTGTCCACAAATCGCTACCGAATATCATTGAAAGCTGTGAAAGAGAACAGATATAAATAAGCATACTGTTTCCGAAGCTGTGAATCATTTCGAGGATAATTTTTACTTTTATTTATAATCTGACAATTCAGTAACTATTTTCTTCTTGTTTTTGATAGTTCTCAGACATTAAAAAATCTCTCCTAAAGAGCAATTTTCATATCACCTTGCACAGAAGTTTGTTTTTACACTATCCATAAAAGAAAATAACTAAAGTAAGAATATATTGTTAGTTGAAGAAGGTTTTTCTTACTGGGGAGACCGGGAAGGGTTGGCCGAGTTTTGATTTTTTGTACTCATTCTGGTTAGACTTTTTGATAAACGGTTTGCGCTGTCTTGAAAACTGTTAGCTGCACATTTTGTTTTTTGTAGGAACATAAAAAACCTCCTCACTTTTTAGTCTTTTTAACTAGTTTTGATTTCAGACTTAGTTTCGGCAGAATAAGCGAACGTTTTACTGCTCTCGCTGCTAAGTTTTCCTTCGCCAGCGTACACGTTTACGTTTGTTTTTCTTCCTCTTCCAATGCCGCTTTTATTGGGAAATTGGGATTAAATCGGCGTATACGATGTTGATGTTCCTTTGAATCAGTTAGTACACTCGCCTTAGGGAGAGGTTTAATGTCTCCACATGGACCAACATCTGCAGCAAATCCTCCCAGGAACTTTTGATGACAATTGGAACATAAAATGTTAGAATCATCTTTTCAATCACTTTAATTGATTGTGGTTTCTTATTTCTATTCGTTAATCGCTTTAATATTTTTTATAACCTATTTTTCATGAATATTTCTCCTTATAATCATCAATATTAGCATAATATTAAAATCCATTCAAAAAATGCTAAACATTTAACGAATATCGAAGTGCACATTGCTCTACACTAAATATACAAAAAATATAAGTTAGGTTACTCGGGAATAGTTATATAATTTTGTAGAATTTGGAATACCCTTTTCAGTGGCACCATGTTTTTGGGATTGGATGCAAATGTATTCGCGTTACAAATATTACTTTACAAAAATAAAAATTTACTCACCAGCGCCAAAAAAACAGACGTGTTCCTGGCGACCCCACTAAAATCACTACAGATGTCGTCACTGCGGAAAAAATCCGTTCATTATGGTGCCAATATTTTATAGTCATCTCTAATTTCGTTAAGCGGTATTGCTCAAAAGTTTAAGTCCCTATGCAAAATTTGAGCTTAATCGTCGATCATCGATTTTGAAAAATCGCATTGGAGGAATTGCATGAAACGTCGAGATTATTTTTTATATCGGTTTTCTGGGACTTTAAAAAATTTGGAGATTTTTCAAATCGAATATTTTTAAGTCCAAATGTCTAAGAATTACAATCTCGACTCTGAGACTAAGAAAAATTTTTGGGACTTCTGAACTTTCATGTCATTCTAAGACTTTTGGCATCAAAAAATTACGATTTACGATTACTTTACGATTTCGGAAATTTCATGTAACTCATGAATTTTTTTTTTCAACTATCAGGTCTAATTGTAAATACAGAGTAAACCCCTAAAAAATAAATGTACAAGTGAAATGAAATCACAACGTACATTGTACAAAATTGAACCCTTCCGGAAAAGAGGCTGAATATTCCGGGGCATCAGTCATAGTCGGAAACCAAAGGACGAATACAGTATATCAGAGTTAGATTTCAAAATAATGTAATTACTGTGAACCAGATGCTGAGAATTTTATTTCTATCGGCAAGATAGATAGTTTCCAGTGGTTTTGAATAGACAAACCTAACCAAGAACGAGAATTCAATCACTCATGAAATATCTAGTTAAATCTTCTGAAACATTATCGTTTCGCACGAACAGGCCCCGAAGACGTATCGGAATTCCGTCCGAAATTAAATGATTAAGATTTCAAGTGTCATTCAGATTTTCAACACATCCACACACAAAGACCATGATTATTCACTCTCAGAACATATCTGTGGCGATCGGAAATGTGAAGCATTAGTTGATGTAACTCGGAAGAGCCAATCCATTGTAATCGGATTTCCGTTTAATAACAGGGGTGGCGACAAACACTAACAGGTGCATCGAAAGGATTTTCACTGAAGGCAACAGCAGCAGAAACATAACAAACCTAAGTTGGGCGGTCTCGTTGAGATGTTAGCATATGATTGATGCTTCTGACGTGTTTGGACAGTAAATTATAGAAGTCTCTACAACGGCTGCAAGTAGGCGGAGATGATTAATTAAATCGTTGGATTACACTCTGCCGTTTCGCTTGTGATTATTCCGGCATGTCGAGAATAGTGTTTCAGCTAATGAAATTTTTCGTTTTACAGTTAATGGGAAGCTTGGCTGTACTAAATGTGTCCGGAGAACGTTTTAGTTGTAAATCGTTATGCCTCACTCTGGCTATAAAGTAATCTCTTAGGCTAAAAAAATTCAAAAATTCTATATTATTATTTGACAGCATATTTTTTGATATCATAGGGAGTTATATGAAACCTAATTTTTTGAGAAACAAAACATCGAAAAAAAATCAAAATTTAATATTTAAGGGCTATCCTACTGATTACAGTGTAAAGTATAGGTTTCGAGAGATTTGTGGTGGCTGAAACTGCACTGCCGATAGAGTCCGCAGGCTCTTTGATGCGCTTACAAGGACAATGCCAAAAAACACATTAAATGAAATTGTCCAACCGGGAAGCGAAGGTGCACAAACAATCATATGTTTGGCAGGATTCTGCAGATTATAAAATTATCCTACCACTGAGTGCTGCACATGCTGAAACCTAGCTTCGGGTAGACCGAGTACACGAGGAGGTTACAGGTTTGTATGCGAGAGGCTACCGCTTCTGACGGCAGGTCTGCGGCCAACTTAGCTGACGTCGCCTCCACGTTTTTTTGTCGCCGAAACATATTAGTAAGAAGTACTGGAGGAGTAAACTTTTGGCGGAAACTTAATTTAAAAATATCAACAATCGGATCGGGCTTGTCCCGTGATCGAACCTGCTCTCCCTTATTCTAAAAACAAGACGACATCGTTGAAAAGCAGTTCGTACAAAAAGGGATCCATATTACTGCCTTATAAGACTCTCAGTTTTTTGGTAGACGAAAATGACACAAAGGAGCCTAACAGTACTCGGAAGACTCTACTTGATACTCTTGTTATCGGAACAGAGTTCATAGAACACTCTAATACAATTGAAGATTGTACTCATGTAAAACTAATGATGCTAGATTTTTTAATGTTCGCTTTCATACCACGTATATTGCACCATAATATAATGCTCTCGATATCAATCTGTAGAGCTCAACAGTCCACTGGAATTGTTATGATGTGAAGAATTTAAAAGAAGTAAATACGTCATCGAGATCGTTAACGAAAAGTACAATCATTAATTTTCCAAGATGATGTCTATGGGGGACGCCAGTTGTATTGTTGAATCTCAACACTTAATACAAACACATTTTCTAAAACGACCACAGTTTTTTTTCGCTTGCCGTAAGCATAATGTCCCAACAAACGTATAATATGCCTCACAACAAATCAGTGGCATGCCCCACACAACAATGATTCAATATGCCTCTTGAAATGTCGATATAGACGAGAAGTAGATAAAGAAGATATTCTTAGCATCAGAAATCAATTTCATAATCAATTATTTACAATTGGAAACCAATATATTTGATATTCCCAACGCTACATTTTGTTTTAAAAATCGTCATAAATCTTCAAAACAATATATTAACTCGAAGCATACTGTTGAATCGAAGGTGGGGCATAATGTCCGTGGAGTGAATGTTATGAGAAAATTCGTATATCAAAGAAATGGCTTTGTTTCTCTGGATTTTTATACTGTAAATAGAGGCGTTAGCACTGCTAAAAGTTAATTACTAAGTAGCAACCGACCATTAGACGTTTTATACGGTAAAAATGCTAATTTAGTCGAAGCAAAACCTTTCATCGAAAACCTGCCTAATGATATTCTCAGTTTTTTCATATTTTCCAGCACAATGCGTATAATTTGAATACCTATGAAAGGAACGCCCCCCGTTTCGGCCAGCAGGGGCGCTTTATAACACTTTCCTGTAAACCATGATTTGCTAATAAGTGAAGACATATAGCTCATCAAGTTGTGTTATAGCCGAGCGTTTATAGACAAAACCTTACCGATCCAAGGAGATTATGTGTTTTACTGCAGGACAGAGAATCTCCACACCTGGAAAATGTCTGGGTATGAAATATCACATCTAGGAAAGCGGTTGTTTATATTTTCCCTTAAACACAAAATACACCCCCCCCCCCCACTACCCTCCCTCACGTCAACTTAGAACCCTCACTTTTTCACTCCACATTCAAGTGAACTAGTCGGGCGCTATTGCGCCAAAATGGTGGGATATTACTTATCACGTGAATTTATTTGCTGTCTGTTGAGGTACTCCAGAAATACGGTTGTTTTATTTCGTAAATAATACCAAATCATCTTTCCATCATCGTTCAAACTGGTGTCAAATCAGGAGGTGTTCTTATTCTTCACAAAAATCGTTTGCGAGTACGCAAATTACCCAACAGAAGATGACCTTTTATGATCATTTCACACCTTGAAGATGCCTTAACAAAGCTACACACACACGCGGTAATTCTTTTAATTACTCTTCATTCTGTATTCTTTAGACTGTACTCTTCATCTTTAAACCTACATTCATCGAAAAAAAAACTATACACTAAGTATTTATTACTTTTCATTATTTACTCATCATTGTTCATTGTTTACTCATCGTTTCTAACGCATTACTTATCACTTTTTACCTATAACGTACTGCTTTTCTTACACATTTGAATGTTCACTTTACACTCTTTACTGCTTTTATTCGTATGATTCTCTCCTCTTAATTGTTCTGTGTTCTTTACTATTACTGCTTTGTTAAATTCCATTGATTGCTGTATCTTCTGCCTTGAATACGTTATGCTCCTAAGTTATGCTTCCAAGGGTATTGGATTGAATAACAAGCTCATCAAAACAAAAGAAAATTAAACATTCTCTATCTGTCATCTCCTCTGCAAGCTATCAGATCGGCTCACGTAAGCATTTAAATTTCATGTTTGCTAAATAACTTCGATCTTCCTGCCCAGTGGAAAAACATATTCCGAAACAAGAGCCTTGTATATACAGGTACTCATTAATAGCTGGGAGAAAGCAAAACTTACCAGACTGCTCCCTTTCTTCCACTCGAATAATCTAACCATCCAAGCATCTTTTCACAGTCAGCCAACACTGCAATCCCTTTTCGAGATTATATACCCGCACTAATTGATTAAGATCCTATCACAATGAAGAACTTCCGACACACCAGCCACTAGGGACAGGGAATTAACGGAACGTTAATTAGGTTCTCTTTTGCAGGTGGGTCTTATTAAAATGTTACATTAAATCGGCCCAACCCGCATGTGAGTAATCATCCCATCGCTCGAAGAGTCGACGGGTTGTTTATATCAAAAATGATACGATAGAATTTTGTTTAGGGATACTTTCCGTTGTGTCCGGTAATTTGGCTCCTACTCTCTCCGTTTGTTCTAACAAATCACATGATACCCATGGGGACCCGTATGCGTAGTTAATCACTTTCGAATCCCAACGGAGCGAAATTAGAGTAATACCAACGATAATTGTACTCCTCGCTCTAAACGCTGGGAAGAAAACACCAGGGAAAAATCTCTTTAATAGAAATAAAAAATTGAATTGAATGTGGCTCGATGAATTATGAAATATGGTAATACTCAGAGCTTTTTGATGGGGGCATGCAGTGTCCCTAACGAAAATTTCGAAAATATCACCGTGACCTATCTGAGCATTTTTAAGCTCATCATACTCACTAATTCGTAAATGAGTTTGGTCAACAACTAACCAGACCAACAAATCGGAATAATGTTGATACCAGTCTTGATGATATCGTCCCTGTTTTTGCGTCATCTATCATATGGAGGTTGAGATTTTTAACACCCATTATTCTACAACTTACAAAACCAGGATTTCGAAAGAGATTTAGAACCAGAATTCAAAATTTCGTTACTTTTTTGAGTCATCACTTAAGAGGCGGGTGGGGTCTAACACTTTTGAAAAGTCATTTATTATTTTCTTTCTATTTTCTGATAGTAAAACTTTTCAAGAATATTCTGTGAAATTTTGAAGCCTATCAGAACAAAACTCAGCAAGTTATGGACCGTTATCTTTGCCGATTTCATACTACGAAGAAATAAGAGCTACGCACACAGGCCCAAGATTTATACTTCGATTGATTTGAAAACTTGACAAAACATTCTCTAAATGTTTCATTATAACAAAACACAAAAGAAAAAATATGGCTTTTTGAGAATGTTAGAGCCTACGTGCTCCCTTGAGTAATAAATTGTTTCGTTCGATTTTATAGACAATAAACTTTAAACGCGTTTTTCTCAAAAGCAGGTTTTGAAAGTCCGTGTCCATTGTCATTCAAAAACTACTGCACCAACGTTTTCCAGACCCCAACGTTTTCCTTTTCGTTGCTTGTTACTACGGGGAGGTTTTACAGCTACAAAATGGTCGATTTTTTCGTGAAAAATCGTACTTTTGAATTTAAACAACCACCAAAAATTAAAAAAATTTAAAAAAATCAAACAGAAACGTTGGGGTCTAGAAAAACTTCTGCTCTAACTATGTTGCTTTGATTTGTTCTCTTCTGATTAGTCTGCGCTGAGATATAGTGGACACCGCGAATCATGATTGTTTAGAAGCGTCCTCAAAAATGTCTCTTCACCGACTTATTTCTCAACATTTTTCCACGGAAAAATTATAAAATGTTGTTCGAATTAATTGCACATATTTATTATACAAAATATTTGAATTTATTTTGTTGAACGATAGTTCTGAAAAAAATTCGCAAAAATGACGATTTTTTCATCATTTAGACCCTTTATATTGTAAACAAAATTTACTATTTTAAAACAATAAAAACTAAATATAAGCTCAGCTATTATTTTTTACTAAAAAATATTTTTCAACAACGAAAAAAGAAATGGCTTCAACATTTTCTCTTGAAAAGGAGTTCAAAAAATTGTGCACTAGCGTACCCCATAGAGAGAAGTAACAAAAAAAGCAACAGTATGTAAAGTCAAAGACATAACTGGATGTCGTGAAAACGAATAAAACATTCACGCTTTATTCATACTTCCGAATATCAGTTAGTTGATCGATTGTGTGAATTGTGAAAGCACTCCCCTTCCTCACTACTGGAATTTGAAACGATGCATCTACACTAAAGTACGGATAAGTTACATCAAACATTTTGACACACAATTCAATATTACGAAACATTCAGTGTAGTTATTTATGATGAAATAATGGTGGTCCTGAAAAAAAACCTTTTATGAAGGCGTTCGTGATGAAGAGGGGCGAGTTGAGTTCCTATTCCGATGGATACCGTTGACTTCCGTCATGTATTTCCAGGCTGACCAGTTGTACGTGGGTATGATACTGATGTGCTTGGTTAAAGTTAAGCGTCCACAACCGATTACAATCTTCCAGTAAAGAAACATTAAGGGCTGAAGATAGAACGCTAAAGACGTAGGGTTTTTTGCTATTTTCCCGTTTCAATTAAATTTTTCCTGGAAACGGTGATGATTATCGAAAAACCCACCTGACGATGCCTTCGAAATTTAGTTGAGTATATTCTGTGAAATTTTCAGAATGATTCACTGAGGTTACCGCTCGTATTGTAGTTTATTCTGACTGAAGAGCTGCTGAAAGCTGCAACGCTTGGAATAACATACATCTACTTGATCATCGAATATCTCGACTTTGAAAGCTTGTATCATAAATCTACCGTGCCAAAGTCTAGATAATTTAGTTTAGATGCAGTTAGTGCATAAAATCAAATATGATATCGCGATAAAAATAAAGTCTTGTATTTTTCTGTGAAACAAAGTCAGTTTCAATGCATCCACCATTTTCTGGTGGTGTACGGGAAAAGAAGAGGAGAGAAGAGAAATCAAATCTGCTCAACAAGGTTCCTAAACACACAGACGCAAAGGGAATCTAGGGAGTCAGAGAGGAAGATTTAAAAACTATACGCGACCCTCTGTCCTCAGGCCTTTTCGCTGGATTGATCAATGATACAATAGACCTGTGATATAAAAAAGCCGTATATAGTAAAGTGAAGTAAAATTTCGCATAATTCTTTAGAAATATATTAATGATTCTAAAAAAACCGATTTGAAGAATTCTTGAATTAGAAACTGAACCTGCGTTCAAGAACTAAATTCAGAATTTAGAATAGACTCAGAATTCAGTTGCAATTTAGTAACAATTTCGAAACTTAACTAAGTTCTGGAATCTAGTTCCAGTATGCAGAAATGCTCTGAATTCTAAACCTGTATTCTGGAAAACTCTCGTAATACTTTTAACGAATCAGTGAAAATTACGAAAACAGTAATAAAACGCTTGTTACAATAATGAAACAATTCTGAAATATAATTGAAAATATTACTATGAATAAAATTATATAGACGATCGAGTATATTTTAATTGTTTTTATTATTTCGAGCTTTCATATTATTCACTTACTAACCGAAAAGTGTGATTGAGCATATTCATATTGTGCCTCAGATTCTTCAACGATTCAGCAATTATACAGGGTGATTTTTTAAGAGCTTGAGAACTTTTTTAAACAATAAAACGCATAAAATTTGCAAAATCTCATCGGTTCTTTATTTTAAACGTTAGATTGGTACATGACATTTACTTTTTGAAGATAATTTCATTTAAATGTTGACCGCGGCTGCGTCTTAGGTGGTCCATTCGGAAAGTCCAATTTTGGGCAACTTTTTCGAGCATTTCGGCCGGAATAGCCCGAATTTCTTCGGAAATGTTGTCTTCCAAAGCTGGAATAGTTACTGGCTTATTTCTGTAGACTTTAGACTTGACGTAGCCCCACAAAAAATAGTCTAAAGGCGTCAAATCGCATGATCTTGGTGGCCAACTTACCGGTCCATTTCTTGAGATGAATTGTTCTCCGAAGTTTTCCCTCAAAATGGCCATAGAATCGCGAGCTGTGTGGCATGTAGCGCCATCTTGTTGAAACCACATGTCAACCAAGTTCAGTTCTTCCATTTTTGGCAACAAAAAGTTTGTTAGCATCGAACGATAGCGATCGCCATTCACTGTAACGTTGCGTCCAACAGCATCTTTGAAAAAATACGGTCCAATGATTCCACCAGCGTACAAACCACACCAAACAGTGCATTTTTCGGGATGCATGGGCAGTTCTTGAACGGCTTCTGGTTGCTCTTCACTCCAAATGCGGCAATTTTGCTTATTTACGTAGCCATTCAACCAGAAATGAGCCTCATCGCTGAACAAAATTTGTCGAATTTGACACATTTCGAACCGAACACTGATTTTGGTAATAAAATTCAATGATTTGCAAGCGTTGCTCGTTAGTAAGTCTATTCATGATGAAATGTCAAAGCATACTGAGCAAATAATAATGCATGAAAATCATAACCTCAAAAAATCTGAGCAAATACTAATGCATGAAAATCCTAACCTCAAAAAAATCACCTTTTAGTAAGAATGCAGAGAACTAAATTAGTCACCGCTAGATTTTACTTTCCTCTTGTTCGACATATCTGCTCCTTGCTCAAACGATATAATAATAATGAAGCTTCTCACAGTTTCACTTAGTTTCTAATAAATATGTTTGAAAAGAGAAGCAAAGTTCGACAATTTGGTATAAACGAATGCTCCACACTCAAACCTGAAATGTTGCGTTGCTCAGCTTAACAACTCGAACACCTTATACAGTGACAATCGATGGTTTCGTACAACTAGTTTACCGGATGTAATTCCTCGGAGTTTTGTTTAAAAGCCATTGAAACGAGGTAAATAGTTTTATTCGAACCTTGTATAATCCAATTTAAAACCCTGAAGCAGTTTCGACACAAGTTTCGGAACATCCTATCACACAATTAGCCCTAGCTCAGCACGTCCCGCAAAGTTTGTTAATTGTCTGTCTTTCCTTGCTGGACCAATTTTGCTAATACGCAGAGTAAGGTTCCCTTTGGAATCATAATCAGCAGGCAACAACTGACACAGCAGATATCCTTTCGTTTGTTGCTGGGGAACAAAGGCTCTCCGTTTCCGTTGTTGAAGCAAAATCTCGAAGGGATTATTATAACCGTCATAACAAGGGGATTTTTATCTTAAATGAAAAAATCTTTTATTACATTTCGCATCTAATTTTTTCAGGTAAATTTCGGCGGGAGTTCAAGAACGCGCTAGAGAAGTGTCAATGTCTACGCAATCCCCGAGGGCTGGGCGGCCGAGTCGGGGGACACGAAGACCGATCAATGTATCACACGGCAACTCGGATGAATATGAGCCCTAGTACCAGAAGTAACTGCCACATGACCAGTGTAAGGAACATTAGCATTAAGGTATACAGTCTACTTTACCCTATAAACTATTTGTGTTTTTGGTTTTCCGCTTGGTGTCGCAATGTACTGATCTTATACAAGTGTGATGTATAACACAAAATATCATTGCAAGTTTAACATACATTTTAATACCCTAGGCTTTGGATGACGAGCTACAGGGCGCGTACCCCCACTTGGCGGATGGGGGTGGGAGTCAATTTATACTTCATATTTACAAAGTCGGACCACACCGGGATCGATCGCTCGCTTATAAATGTAAAAAATGAAAATATTATATTATCTGAATCGATCACGGAGTGGACAGGACTAATACTGCTTGAAATTGACGATAGGTCATTAGATAATTTCGAGCATTCTTATGCTGGAATTGGTCACCAATTTGAATTATCTTGATCCAGTTGGGATGAATATTAATATATAACATGAACTGGTGAATTTAATTAAAAAAAGATGTCTATTGTTATCAGGAATAAGAGTAAATTGACCACTTATGAACCGTCGAGGAACTTTCAAACCTTTCCGATCCGGCTCGGTATCGGTACTAATGTTTAGAAATTGCAATGACGGCGAAACTGATTGATCAGGTGTGGATACACTCTCAAATCAGGAAAGGTATGAATGTACCTAAATACATATGTCACTTTCAAACTGAAAGTGTGAGATGTGTGTTTCTGGAAGAGAACAGTTCACGTGGACCATTTCATACAATTTCTTTGCGAAATACATGTAGTTCTTGTTCCCTGGATGCGTACTCAACACTAGAAAGCCCAAAACTTCATAGAGACCTAAATTGTTCAAAAGCAGTCAAAATGATTGGATTCTCTCTTCAAGAATAACTAATAGCTAGTGCAGTGTGCCTTAATGCATATATCGTATCACAGAATTTTAAGCAATCCTTCCATTGACAATCTAGTGTTAAATGCGCATCCTTACATTATATAATTCAACAAGCTCACTAACACCAGATTTTATTTTATTTTCTTGACGAGAAACGAGACTGTTGAAATAAAAGATTTCATAACAGTCTCATGAAAATATGTTTCATACTTTTATTAAATAATTTTGGATACTAATTTTGACACCAATTGATTCAGATTGATTCAAGAGGTTCACAAAAGCATGCTTCAGTGTTTATGTCACACAGTCAGCATCATTTTTTCAAACTAGTGCTTGACATTTGCTTTGCCTATTTGTATGAGAACAGTGATGCTAATCTAAAAAAAGCCTTCGCAGTCCACTTAGTGGAATTTTCATATATCTTGAAATAGCACCATAGGGGGGAGTACATGAAATTTTCGAAATCGAAAACAAATTTTTGATACCAAAAGACTTAGAATTGCATGAAACGTCGAGATTTAGTGTCATCTCGAAAAAAAATGTTTTGAAAAAATCGACTTTTTGGGACTTCGAAAAAATATGAAGTCCAGAAAGCTGATTTTTTCAAAAAAAAAAATTTTTTTTTGTGATGGCACTAAATTTCGATGTTTCATGGAGTTTTAAGAGTTTCGGCATCAAAAAAATTTTTCGATTTTGGAAATTTCATATACTCCCCCCTATGGTGCTTTTTCAAGATCGAAAATTGTCAAACCTTTAACACCGGGCAGCACCCCTTACGCATGTCCGATTTAGCTCAAATTTTGCATGAAAGTTTTTTTCGAGGTTCGAAGATCAAATGGCTGTGACTTTTGGTTCCGGAGATATGATTGTATAAGTGACGTAACCAACAAAACACATTGATTTTTACCGCTCTTATATATATATATATATATATATATATATATATATATATATATATATATATATATATATATATATATATATATATATATATATATATATATATATATATATATATAAAGAGCGGGAAAAATCAATGTGTTTTGTTGGTTACGTCACTTATACAATCATATCTCCGGAACCAAAAGTCACAGCCATTTGATCTTCGAACTTGATCAATGGCCCGACAGTAGCTTTCAAACGAGCCCAAGTTTGTTAAAATCGGTTCAGCCATCTCTGAGAAAATTGAGCGACTATGTCCAGCCAGCGACTGGCACCATTAAAGAAGGTGACAAGCGATTATAAATACACTCTCGTACTCAATGCTTGATCGGAGAAATAGGTATAAAGCGAGAGGACTAGTGTCTGATGGACAGAGAAGATGTTTGGATATAAGGTGTCGGTCGGGTGACGGCCAGGATGTAGACCATGTTCGATGTACGTTGCTACTATGTCTGTGAGTTTTAGTGTGGCTAAAGCAAGATCAGAGTGGCGAAATGGTAGCGCGTATGCACGGAATGCATAAGAACGCAGGTTCGAGTCCTGTCTCTGAGCGTATCTTTTTCCAAAAATTCATCTTTTCTGTTAGTTTTTCTTTCACTTGGCTTCTCCAATATATATTTCCGCTCAGTCATTGCAAAAACTGAATGTAAAGTTACTTTACTATTATAAATTTTAAAAATAGGTATAGCATTCGCTTTGAAATACTTTTTCGAGGCCTGAGGACCGAGTGTCATATTCAGCTTCCAATAGATTCAACTCGACGAACTGAGCAAATGTCTGCGTCTGTATGTGTATACAAAATTAAGAGGCGTGTTTCTCAGAGATGGCTGAACCAATTTTGACCTAACTGGTTGCAAATATAAGGTTTACCTGAAAGTATTTACGCTATTGTTTTTGTTTTAAGATTTTACGATTACATTCGAGTTCAGGACAATTTGAAAAAATATTCTATGTAAAAAACATATGAATATTTTTTCAAATTGTCCTGATTATTTAAAAAAAATCCTATTTATTTTAATAAAGCAATCGATGACCAGTCTTTCTAGTCATAATTTTTGATAGAAAAACGTTTATTATTGAAAAAGTTGATTTCGAAAATATCGTTGTTTATGTCAGTTTGTAGCTGTGTATGTATGTGTAAAATAATATGTAGTCGTTTTTTTTTAGTTGGCTGGAGGATTATTACAAACTTAGATATAAATGAATGTTCTCTTGATCCTAATTTTAAGTTTCTTGGCTATATCTGTCATAATAGTACTTCGAATCAAAATATGTTTTAAGACTTAGATTTTACACGATAATAGCTATCCAACAAGCCATATATTGTTGAAATCCGTTCATTTTTAACGGAGATATCGATATTTTTGTGTAAGCAACTTTTCCCCCTATTTCCCTTTATTCTGAGCGCTGTATGATAAAGTTGTATGATTTGGAAGCAAAATGAAACACGATTTTCAATACTGTTGTATGCAATTATTTCTAAGCACCAAAAAACTGTGTACAGCATCCATTTTCATGACGTTTTGCCACGTTTCGATTTTAGCACGGTTCTTTTTTGGTTCGAATGTGAAAAACTTGTTTTAATCCTCCTAGTGGTGTAATGATGCTAATCTCATACCAATCATACTATCATAAACAATATTACGCATTCAGTGATGGTATAAATTTTTTAACACACTTTACCCTATATTTGCGAATCCGGAAGTAGGATCTGAATGGAATTCAGAAATTCTTATGGGACCACAGGACCTTTCATTTGAACCTAAGTTGAAAATCGATCGCGCTTTCTATTAGAAAAGTTAGAACACATATTTCCATTTTTTGCACATTCTACCCCAAAACTCCGGAAACGGAAGTCAAATCCCAATAAAATTCAGGAATTTTGTATGGAACCTAAAGAGCTTTCATTTGAATATAAGTTTGTGAAAATCGGTTTAGCCATCTTCAAAAAATATTGATGCACTTATTTTTCCGATTTTTTGCATATTTTACCACATAATTCCGGAACCGGAAGTCGGATACAAATAATATTCAGGAATTGTGTATGGGACTACAAGACCTTTCATATAAATCTAAGTTTGTGGAAATCGGTCTAGCCATCTCCGAGAAAAGTTAGTGCAAAAACCATAACATACACACATACACACACATACACACATACACACACATACACACATACACACTCACACACACATTCCGTACTCGACGAACTGAGTCGAATGGTATATGAAACTCGGGCCTCGGTCCAAAAGTCGGTTTTCACAGTGATTGCATAACCATTCTATATGAGAAAGGCAAAAAAGAATTTAAAAGATGGTAGTGTTTTTGAATTCAAAACAATTCCATTTTTATATTGATTTAAAATGCCTACAGCAATAATTGATGGTAGAAAGTAGCACACATATACCAACAAAATCAGTTCGTCGAGATCAATAAATGTGTTTGACGAATAATTGCACTCAATTTTCTCGGAGATGGCTAAACCGATTTCTAAAAACTTAGATTCATATAAAAAGTCCTATGCTTCCATACAACGTTTTTGAATTTCATTTAGATCCAACTTCTGGCACCGGAGCAGCAAGATGATATGTGTAACGAAACTAAATTAATGTCTCTTATTCTTTTCATAGATGGCTGAACCGATTTCCTCCATCTAATATTTTAAAAAATGGTTTCAAGATCCTAGAAAACTTTTTGTTTTTCTAATACGATCCGACTTCCGGTTCAAGGGATACAGATTGATGATACAGGGTTTATCGGAATTGCAGACTTCGATAGTCGATGACCAAATAAACTTATTTCAGATTTAACAGTATTCGGTTTTCGATCCCGGAAGGCACCCAAAAATTTACATTGATCATGGTTTTAAATCTGATTTTCGATTCAACGGATGTCTATTTTATAGTACTACATGTCTACATGATCTACGTGTCGTGTAAATTATTTTCTTATTTTTTCTGTGTAGGGAACGCCAGGAAGCCAGCATAGTGTCATGGATTTTTATTAGGCAAAGTAAGACATAACTTGGTATTATTTGAAAATTCAATCATGTAAAATTGAAATTGAAATTGCCTCAAATAAGCTATTCAAATCGAAAAATTTTCCTTTAAACAAGTTGAATTATATAACTAATCGAACCGTGTTGTAATTGTTCTAAACCTGACTACTTATCTATATACCTATATCTTTAGCTTTGGTTTCCCTTGATTGCTTTACTATATCGTTTCAATCCACATTAAGCTAACGACTATTGTGTGTGTTCGAAGTCCTAATGTATTGTGATTTCAGCCTTTGTGTAAAAAAACATTTGGAGAACTTATTTGATTAAATGAGTCTCACATACAAATTTAAGCTTCGCTTCCAATCGCTCCTGACAAATCTTTGCTCATATTTTTCACATGCTCAAAAATTATTCCAGAACACTCAGCAAACATCATTCAACGGAAGTCGCCATCTGCACAACCGGAACTGTATCAACCATGCGGGCAGCTTAACCACACAGCGGACCTCCCCGGTTTCAACGGAAGAACATCTAGCCCTCACTAAGAACGTGGATGGTTATGAGCAGTCCGTTGGAACATCGATTGCCAACCCCATCCCTACCAACAACAACGGTAGTGGTGAGCCTACAAAAATTACGACTGATAATTACACGAACAACAATAACACAATCGGCAACAGTAACAATCTTCATAATTATCATCAACAGCACGAAAATGGTTCGACAAATGAAAGCACCACGAGTCCCTCCCCAATCATGACTGTAAACAGATCGAGTACCAGTCAGATTGATGGCACTTGACCAGCAAAACTGACCGTTTCCTGGAAAAAGAACCGTTCGAATGAGGCTGGGGGGTCCTCAGGAATGCAGTTAAATTAATTTATTGTTTAGCTGATTATTTCAGATCAGATTATTTAAAATGGAAAATTTTTTTATGAACTTTGACTAAACTGATTTCCAACTGGTTTCTATTACTGTTCATAGAGTAATAATGTAATTTGATTTTCTACTCCAACGTTGGAAATATTTCGACCAGATTTTTACCGGTAAAAAAAACGCACAATGCAAAATCTTCGACTTAGGCAATCCCATTTCAGTAGGAGTGTTAACCACCCCCCCTGGAAGATTTTTCAACATTAAGTTACATTAACAATAGAGTACTTAGTATATAAAACCGCAAATTACTTTACAATTCCTACTTTGTTCACAGAACTTGTTTACATTGTCAATAATGTGTCTGACCTTTTGAAGACACACCCTCCCCCTCCCCTTTTGAACCCCCCTTGACACCCCCTCCCTTTTGAACCCCTCTTGAATGACTCCTACGCACGAGCCTGTTTTGGATTCTTTAATAATTGCGAAATTCCAATCCACTTTGTACCGAGATACGATTTAATCCTTTTGTCATTAGCTTAAGAAGGATTATTGTTTTGACGATCGTTTTGTTTCAATAGCTTTAATGTATTTTCATACAGTAATAAACTGTAAAAAATATTCACAAGATACAATGAGACAGATTCCAGATAATGAATCTCTGTCATCAAGTAGACCCACGCTATAGAACTTGTATAATACAAACTATCCTTGGAACAAGAAAAAAACAAATATCTATTTGTAATCAGCCAACACTACACTTAGCTATAGCTCTGTACTCTGTGAAATGGGTGTAATAATGCCAAACTAAAAAAAACACAAAGGCAAATCCAACCGACACAACTATTTCAGACAGGCAAGCCCTTCTGACCTACAGGCACTATGAAAAAGAATCTATAGAAAGGAAACAGAAAAATGGTTACATTTTCCATGACGGTTGAATCACTTGACTTATTCTGAAATTCTGTTGAAATGTATCCGGACATTCTGTAACAAAGCCAGCATGTTCAGCTAGGGTAAAATTCTCTGTAAATAGTGTAAATCTACCACAATTGAATAGGTAACCGTTAGAGTAAGATTTCTGCTTCCACATTTCTCCCTCCATAATTAGATCGAGCTGAGTGTGATCCAGTAATAGCAAAGCCGCGATTTGAAACGTGACTTCTTCGTTAAGTGAATATAAATCTACTATGTTATGATTCTGTAAGACAAAATATATTGCCACTGATTTTATACAACGAAAACAATCCCATAATCGAAACAAAATATTGAATAACTAAATTTTCTGGTGTACTTTATATGTTTGTTTATTAGAATCATGGAAAACATGACTGTGATGGAAAAACAACAAATATATAAATTTTTCAGTGAAACTATCTCTAATTCGGATGTTACCAATGTTACAGAAATAATGTACATTTGATTATAGATTAGATTTTCTAATCAAACATAAAATTCAATTCGATCAATAAGACTCTTAACTGTAACATAGAAATTTTTAAAATTGGTGTAAAATGTTTCTTGCGAAAGATGTTTTACTTCGTAGTTTATTCTATTACTGGACCTCTGTATATAAGTTTGATACTACAATAAGAGATGTATGTATGTGTGTATGTATGTTTGGATATATGTACGTATGTATATATGAACGGCTAAATGTAAAAGTCGAATAAGTGCAACTTATTTTTAGTGCAGAAACCGAACAAAAACTTAACCGGTTCTTCCAAAACAAATACTTTCATTTGGATTTTGTATTCAAAAATACTTAAATGATTTTTTCAAACTGATTATTTGTAGTTATCTAATTTGTAATTATGTAATTGTGCAAATATATATATATATATATATATATATATATATATATATATATATATATATATATATATATATATATATATATATATATATATATATATATATATATATATATATATATATATATATATATATATATATATATATATATATATATATATATATATATATATATATATATATATATATGAATCGATAATGCCTAATCATATTATCATTAATAATTTTAATGAGTAAACACTAATGGAAAATGATGAGCTTTAAAAGTATTGTACAGTCAACAATCGAGAAATGATCTACGAACAAAGAGAACCAAATTGTTACCATTATGTTGTGTTTTAAGAAAGGACTATGCTTAGATAAAAACAAATCACATTCGTATTTACATTAATCTAAATATTGTAGTTATATAAAATTGACATTTGTGACACTATGATCTGTTAATCAAACAACTTGTGATTTAATTAAAAAATGATTTTCAATAACAAAAACGTGTTTTAATCCACCTAGTGGTGTGAAAGAACCTTTTATTCTCAGAAATGTCATCGAGAGAAATTCGCGCTCGCACTTGTGTCGATTCTATGTTAAATGAGCCATGCCGGGTTTTTGTTGTTGCGATGATATCCGTTTCTCTTTGATGGCACTGATTCAATCGTGTGAAGAGTTGCCAGTGAGCGTTCTTTGATACGATAAAAGCCATCCTTGCCTATCAGAACAGAGTTGACTTATCTCATCTTCATGCTAATTCTGGAGTTAACAATTTGCAATCATTATGCGACCAAAAGCATATATAATAACTGTGTCAAAGATGATAGTTTACTGTTTGCCTTTACTTCCTAGGGAAACATTGTCTAGTTGCACTAAATATTTATAATTTAAAAAATGTACCAGCACAATCTTCGGCTCGTCAGTGCTTCAAACAGTTCAAAATGAACTGCCGTTTCGCGCCTAGCAGTTCAATTTATATCGCTAAGCAGACGCAAAATTTGCACTATTTATGCTGAAGGTGAAACGCGTATAAGTTGTGTCTATAAAAATGTCTGTGAATACTCCACACAAGGGTTTTGAAATATTGCAACCTAGTATGAGAATCATCAAGTCGAATCATCGATTCGATTTTCTGCGATAATTGTCAACTTGCGATTCTCTCTTGGGAAATTCCACACAGCAACGATCATTATCAGACTGTAAATGTTTTTTAAGGGCGTGAAATACTTAGAGTATGAAGTGGAGCGAAGGAATGTAGAAAAATTCTCTCGCGGTTCATGCATTGAGAAACTCGAGTTCTTGTAGCATCTTCTACCGGATTGAAAATGTTGTATACAATATAGATAGCAATATAGCAGCTTCTGCCAAATTTTCGGCAATCACCAACACTGCTGATAGGTGATGTGAATAGTTTCAATGCTTACATTTTGTTCTTGCAACTGTACACACTTAAATTGGATAACCGATCTTAGCTGTTCCAACCTCGGTAGCTGATTTTTTCAGTAAATATAACATTTCATTACAGCGGTACCTTAAAGTACTGCTGTCAACAAATGTTTACTTGTGTTTATATCAGTAGAATGAGAGTGTTCGGTAGTTCGGCTGTTCTAAACTTGACAAAAGATGTAAAAATTACCGAATGAAGTTTAGTGTGTATTCCTTTCTGCACACACATATTACTTTAAACCTCTCTACTCACAAATATTATTACGATATGAAAAAGTATTGTCTCACCAATACTTATAAATTTATTTTCCCCAGCTCCTATCCACGGTCACCTTAAATTTCGTTCGGTAGTTTTTTAATCTTTTTATGAGCCGAACATTCTCATTCTACTGATATATCAGCACAAATAAACATTTATTGACAGAAAACATATGTCGTTGCTGAAAAAATCAACTACTGAGCTTGGAACAGCTGAGATCGGTAATCCAATTTAAGAGTGTACACACTTAACTTCGTTCGGTAATTTTTCCATCTTTTGATGAGCCTAACATTCTTATTCTACTGATATAGCAGCACAAATAAATGAATTTGTTAACAACATTAGGTTGAGGTACCGATGTAATAAAACGTTATTGAGATTGGTAATCCAATTTCAGTGTGTACGAAACTGACTGTTGCAATTGCATGCATGTCCTTTCAATTATACTTTCAACCATTGATTTTTTTTACTTTCTTTCTGCAATACTTCCGTTAAGGATCAAGTGTAAACCAAGTTTACTGCTGTTAGAAATTTGTGTATTACTTACTTCATATTTAACATGTAATGATAACCGGTACTTTACCTGCTGATTCCATCGAATTTATATGTTCAGTGCAATAAGCTTTTCAAAGGCGCATTTACAATTTAATTTCAATCATTATATTTTTTTTCCAATAATATATGCTCAAATAATATTAATTTTGACCAATATTTTGTCGATGTTTGTAGGAAAATACATACAGTTTTTGTTTTTGATTTGTTGTTACATATTAGAAAGTTTAGCTACACTGCTTCAGTGCATTTGTATTGGATTGCGCTATACAAAATAAACAAAAATGAACATGAGTTTTCCGAAAAAATAAAAATTTTCAGCAATAATTTTAATAAAAGGTATGTAAATTTTTATTTGAAGCAAGATCTGCGAGAGAAAATCCATATAGAAATGTGTTAGTTCCTGATGGAGTGTGTGGTAATACAAAGACACTGAAACCAAATTATTTTTCATTAGCAGTTTTCAACAAAATGGAAAAGGTTTTGTTCAAAGTTTCTACTTTTCTTGAATTGCCATTCTAAACAGAAACAACTGATTTGTTTCATTTTCAACGTCAAACTTCACCTAGCGACGTTATCTCAACATTCTCGTTCAGCTTTCGTACAAGATAATCAATGTGTCGTTGATCCTTACAAGCCACGATGATGTCGTCCACGTAAACGAGTAGGTTAAGCCATTCACCATCTTCCAATTGTTTCGAAAATAAGCAAACATCTGATTGTGGCTGCTTCACGACCAACTTTAGCAACATTCCTTTCAGTGACATATTCCAACCTACGCTAGGCTACGATTCAATTTGCAAACATACTCCTCCTTTCCCTTCACAGCACAGATCGATGCGATTTGCGCTGTGGAAACTCATCTACTTCTTCTTCGAGATCATGATACTCGCTGTCACTTTCCGAAAATTCATAGAAGTCTGGTTCATCCTCGATAATATCTATATCAGATGAACACTGAATCTCTACATCCATTGCAACCGATTGATCTGCGGCCAACATGAACATTCACCAACGCCATATGGAAGACTCTCATGAAATATTCAATTCACCGGCCACTGCCGATCACCAGCTGAAGGCTGGATCTGCCAAAGTCAACCATTGCGACCCAAATATGACATTACTCAATGATACAACCCTAGTTTTAAGTTAGTCGTAAATTAAAATTAGTAAAAGCCCTTGGCATCTTAGAGCTTAAGCAGTGTGCCTTAAACATTATATTCTTGAATAAAAAAAAAACCGATTGATCACTTGGCAAACGATCCTTGGTCTCCTCCTGTATACCCGAGTTCCAGGAACTTGGCATCCCTGCTGATAAGCACATTGTTGGTTTGTTTGTTCAGGAAACGGTAAGCTTTAGATCCACAGCTATAACCAACGAAAATCAACCTTTCCGGTTTGCTGTCTAGTTTACCACGCTTCGCGTCGGGAATGTGAACGTAAGCCTCACAGCCGAAAACTCTCAGATCAGACAAATCAGGTTTCTCACTGCTCCATAACTCGTAAGGAGCCGCTAATGACTGCACTTGCCCCTCAGATAAGAATGCAACACTTACCAGAATAATTTCAGTGAGAGCTTCACTTAGTTCATCTTTGACCGGATTTTTCTTCATCTCATCCTGTACGTATTCTTCAACAAGGGCTGTTCCTTAGGCAAGGACAATCCTTCAGTTTGTGCTGGAAATATACACACCGGAAGCACGATCCAATTTCTCGACGTGGTTTGGCACAGTTTTCTGATAAATGCACACGAAGCTTGTCGATAACTTCAGCAACTGAATATGCAAGTCCAAAATTCTCTCCAAATTATAGTGAAACTGTTTGTACGTAGTTGATTTATCCACACGTAAAAATAACTCTGCATCGGTTTCCGGCTCCATCATTCAGCGAATGCACTTGGGTTTGAAAAAATCATCGCCATTAACTGCATCACAGGCCTTCTCGAATGAAATTAGTAATCCACTTATTGATGTCGTAAAAATGACTGCCGGAAAACTTGTTTACGGATTATTTAATATCTTGAAAATCGTGTTGTTTATTCGTCGCTACTTCGGAATCGGCGAGTTCACGTCGTATATCAGCTATCTTTTTCCGTTTTATCTAGCTTAGGAATCTCTTCGTCCAAAGCGTCGTCATCTGCAGAATCTCCAGAAACTTCCTGGTCGTCACGAGGAAAACTCTCGAATAATGTTCGAAGATGGCGAATAGTTGCCGATTCCGGAATATCAATCACCCTTATTCTTGTTGTTTGTTCCGTATCGATCATACGACGAACGGGTACTTTCGAACGAATACGAATAATCCATTCTTGTTTTCACTCGAATGAATTCGAACGCGACTCGTTTGCCACAAAATAGTCGAATATCAATAAACTTCTTGCTACGCCTTGATGAAATCAGTCCAATTCTTGTAATTAACCGAAACACTAGAATGTATGCCAGTTTGGCTTGAAACGATACGTGTATTCGAACATCATTCGTACGAACGAAAAGTCCCATTCTCGTTTACGGACGAATAGACGAAATGCCGTGGTTTCGATTCGTCGCACAGTGGTTCGAATCAATAAAAACGTGGACATAAATCAGTAGCTGCCAAACCGTTCTTTTAATGCATATAGTTGCTTTGAAGAAATTATTTACAAATATATACCGCGTATTTTGATCCTATCATTAATTATTCATGGCCTACTTTGACCAAAAATGTAACCATAGCCTTTTTTTTCTACAAAGTTTTAGAACTATTAAAAATAATTTACTTTGTCAAATATACCAAAAGTCTAGGTCGCATCGTTTCGGATATACAAAGCGTTTTTATGGCAACCCCCTTAAAATCAGTTTTTTATTCATAAATTGTTTCGAGTTATTTTGTTATGCATACTTTGTTTGGAATAATTGTAGAATTTATAAAATCGCATATTTTTGTTGAAGGTGGTTTGTTCTTTCCTGGCAAAGTTATGCAACATTTTATCTTTTTTGTACCTAGGATAAAACCTTGCACCGAAGCGAAATATGCAACTTTATGCAGCTGATTTTTACAAAATTTGTAGGAAAAGATGTGCCTAATATCATGAAAAAAATCTAAGTGGAACTCGGTGGAACTTTTTTTTTAGGTCTTTTCAAAGTTAGTTTTAATTACTGAATTATGGCAACCCCCTTAAAACTAGTTTTAAAGTCGTAACTTGTTTCGAGTTATTTTTTATGCATACTTCGTTTGGAATAATTGTAGAAAATATAAAATTTCATAATTTTGTAGAAGCTAATGCTTAAGTTTATTCTTTTCTGGAAAATGTATGCATAATTTTACCATGAAAAAAAAAATACAGTTGATTTACGTAAGTTACCAGTAATTCACATGAATACCACATGTTCTGACCAAAACCTGTTGGAGAAGGAATAGTTTTATTTAAGCAGACGCACAGAAAAAGTTTTGAAATATTTTAGTGATTTATTGATAGCTCAGTATTGCTGCATTCGATTCAACTCAAATGAAAAAAGCGTGCGATCATGATTTCCATTAGTATTCTAACGAGTAACGTTTAAGGGTTTTAATTATTGAGTTCACAATAAAAAAAGATATAGCTGTTCATATTACAACTATAAATATTCGTACGTGAGCTATGCGTCATACGGTTGCTCCAAATAATATCTTATTGGATTTAATTTTTTGCCCGCACCACCGGTGGTTTAATTCCCATCAGCATGCAAAGATGATTTCGAATCCGTCGGGCTTCTTCTAGCTCTCCGTCCCATTTCTCTTCGCTCAGGCAAGCCAACACTTCCTCCAGATTTTCCTCCGGAATGCATGTTTGTTCGCCGTACACCAACAAGGTTTCGAACATTTTCAGTGCAGTTTCACGACGAATATTAACGCACAGCATTCCCAGGTACATCACTAATTTACTGAGAACCCGCTTGCAGATCCTGGGAGCCAGCATGAGAGCGCAGTATACTGGGATGGAATTGAAGTGTTTTTTACTATGAATGACCAAATCGTTTACAACTGTGAAGATGGCTTCCGGAAAATCAGACGACTTGTCGGATAGTAGAAGTCGGGTATTTGTGGCTGATGCTAAAAGTTCAGATATGAACTGAAATGTAGAAGTCATGAAGAGCGTATCCTTGGTAGTTTTTCCCTGCAGAATTTTGAGAACGGTTGCTCCGAAGAAAGGAATAAATTGTTCATGATTTTTAAGATAATCATTCATGAGTTTTGCAGCACAACTGTGTAATGATTCAGTCGGTGCTCCGACAGAGAGAATCAATCCTTCTGCGATGCTATTGACGTACTCGGGAATGTCAAGCAGCTGGATAAACAGGGGGAATGTGTGATGTGGAAATAACCACAAAATCTCAGTGGTATCCTCCGGAAAGATATCGCAAAGTTTCGTTTTTTGAGCAATATGAGCCATTTCCGGCTTGTTATAAAGCAACGAAACGAATGTTTTCCCGGCTACCGCTCTAATTTTGTCAATACGTTCTACAGATTGTTTAGCTATGGCGATCAATGCCTTTTGAACCAGTATTGATGTCAAAAATTTTGATGGGCAGCATGTAAGAAATTGAAATAAAGCATTGATGCCCGCTTCACGTACCCAGGAGCCAATGTCGCCACGATTATCAATCGCATATTCCTCCAGAGCTCTCATGTAAACGTTGTAAACTTTATCCAGATTAAGAATGTCATTGTCGAAACCAACTGTTTTAACAATATTTGCTAGTCCCTTGATGCAATCGCGTCGCATTTCAGAATGGTTATATCCAACAGCGAACATTTCTGGCAATATGGTCTTCTCATCAAACACTGCCAGAATTACATCGAGTTTCAACTCTAACATGAATTTCGGTAGCGCTCCCAAGACCGAAGCTATTCCTTGGGCTTTGTGTTCCAACTTCGTATCTCGTAGTTCTCTAAGATAATTGTCGATCAGATCAGTTAGCTTTTCGGGATCCTCCGAACGATAGTATGTTGTGCAGAACGCAGAGAAAGCTTGCACGGCAAGCTCTCTAGTAGTAGCTTTTTCGTCAATGACAGACTCATCAAGTAGAAGCTGCCATGATTCTGTTGAAAGAAACAGTAAAATTTTGAATTAATTTGTCAAACAGGAGAGAATCCTTTCTTATGTCGTTTTCGCGTGATGCCAAACCTAACCCAGTTTCCACACCTAATGCTGTCACACCGTTTGACAGCCAGTATCGAACCTAGTTTCAACGTTATTGAACTACAATTCGAGCCAGTTTCAAAAAGCAAAGATTTGGTATTACATTCCTGTAGTGGAATTTGACCTTCTGTTTCAACAGACTTCGCAGCCGATTCACAGTGTACAGAACCATTGCATAGCTGGTGCTACGATTCTACTGACACTACGAATCCTTCCAGCCAGTTTCAATCCTGATTCCTTACACCCCCGTTGCTAAGTTAGAATCCAACACAGTTTTTATGGAAAGTGTTCGTTTGACGATACTACCCTGGGTCAGTTTGTTTTCTCAAGCGAATATGACATTAGAAATATTATTTAGTAGTCCACGAGACAAAAGATTTACATTACTCACCGATTTGTTCGTGACTCAGGGCCAGCTCTGCCTCACTGCAGTTTCGAATAAAACTGGCGCAGCCATGTTTCATATACGATCCACTCATCCCTTTGAATTGACCTCGCTGTCGAAATTTAATCACTAGCTGCCCACCACGCTCAATAATTTGTTTCGAAATGTACATCTCGGTCTCTAAGCCGTCGTTTTCATCACAAAGACGTCGAAGTGATAGAATAACTTCTCCAATTGCTAGTGTGGCACCATGACGAGCATTCAGATCCGTCGTTTCTGTCAAGTCAAACAGTGTTGGTAGCACTACATCTCGCATGTAGACTGGATCTCGTCTGGTAAAATTACTCAAAGCCAGAGCGGACAATTCACGAATGTTTGTATCCCAATGGTTAATCTTTCTTTCAATTAAGTGATCTGAAATTAAAAATTCTTGAATAATCGAATTTCAAATGAAACCCGATATTACCGATTAACTTTCGCCGATACTCGTCAAACTGAGCTATGTAGTCGCTAATTTGAAGGAATGCATTACTTCTTACCGCCACAGAGAAAAAATCCGCCATTGTTAGAATATCGATTCCATGCGGAAAATTCCCCAATCGCCCAACGCTTTCCTGAAAAGCTGCGGAAGCTGCTCTTCGACAGTTGATTTCCCGATCAAAGACAGCCGTTACTAGCAGAGCGGACGCAATTTGTTCAACGAATGGTTGAAGGATAGTTGAATGAAAAGCTCTGGCAAAGGCCCAGCACATATAGCAGGCCGCATCACGAATGTTTTGCCCAACATTTCGATATCCAAGCATTTCGTCGTAGACTAATGCTTGTAGTAAAAGCGGAATAATATCGTTGAGACGATGCGGCAGTAATAGTCCACGGCGGGCCAGTTCGGCCAATGCTAGACAAGCACCGTGCCAGGCGGCATCTTGCTCCATCGGATTGATTAATTCAATGACGGAGGACACCACTTCATCCCCTAGTGTCTTCGGTAGTCGATTCGTAATTCGTCCTATTCCTTTGGCTGAGCTCCATCGAACAATAGTTGCGTTACCCTTTAACCCCAACAAGAGTCTTTCGATGATTTCTTCAATTTCAGCTGGCACTTCTTCATCATCTTCATATTCGGCTTCATCTTGAGAGGAATCATCTAATTTTGGAGCTTCTCGTTGGAATGCTGTCTCGGTTGGTTCCTTAGGAATATTGGATAGAAGTGATCGCGCACCTCGTTGATATCGCCACTTGGCTATTCGAGGTGGAAGCATAATCATTCCGATTCGCTGACTTATTTTAATACAGATTTTATAAATTTTGAAATTCTTCGTTATTTGACCATAATCTTGGTGTAATACAGTATTCGCCAGTTTTTCCGCAAACGGAAGAAGATCCTCCCGTTTTCCATGTTTCAGTACGCATGCGATCCCAGAAAGTGGACCAATCTTTGGGTCACTAACAAGATCCGCCATGTTAGCCCATTCAAGAAAATCTTCTAGATAGACTTTTTTAACATCATTCCTAATCAAAAATTTCGATACCAGATACGCTGCGATCGGAGTACAAGTATCCTCCTTCAGACAATTGATTTTGCAAGCTTCATAAATTCGTAGCATTGTACTTTTACCCCCATCGTTACCATCCAATCTACTTAAATCGAAAGGATTTAACACCAGAATTGATAACCACAGCAAGCACAAAAATCTAGTCTCCCAATTTTTCCAATCTTCCAGATCCTGCTGCTCCAAATAGCTCAGAACAAAACTCAAATAGCGAATTTCATGCGGTAAGTACTTTTGAAAGGCTTTGAAAGTTCGAACCTTGCACATCTGATAGATAAATTTGGCCGCTCTGTGCTTCCCCAACTGGCTTCGTTCGGGGTCCAAAATAAATCCAAGTACTTTCTGAACCAGTTCTTCCAGGCTGCTGTCTAGTAAATGCGGTTGCTCCTGATATTTACCTAAGACTTCCGAATATTCCTCATACATTTCTTCAAATCTATCTTCAGTCAAAGTGGGTGCCGGTAACTGATGCATGAGCTCCAAAATTCGCTGCTTGTCCTGAGCATTGAAGGCATCCAGCATATTTTGCGGCCCATCATCCGGATTTTTGCACTCGTCCGTAACCGATTCCACCATTTTTGAGTTGGATCAGGACTGATTTGTACAGGAAACAATATTATAAACCAGCAGTTGTGGGAAAAATATTTTGCTGCAAATCAAGAAATGAATCAACAAAAAAATACATTCTGACACTAAGAAAAACATACACGCTCTTTGAACATTAATCATGCTTTGAGTTGCGATTACTCAAATTCATAAACTGGAAAAATATGTCAAAACTTTAGTATGGATTTGAATAAAATTTCCTCAGGCCATGCACGCTCTTTGAACATAACTCAAGGTTTGAGTTGCGATTACTCAAATTCATAAACTGGAACAATATGTCAAAATTTGATTATGGATTTGAGTAAAATGAACTCATTGCCATGAGTTCTCTCGCATTTATTCATATATTAGAGTAAGCGTTGAGTTTTTAAACATTTGAGTGAAAAAAAATACTTCTTGCAGTTCAGTGCGTTGTCATTCTCGGAATATTCTTATCGGAATAACATATATTTTTTCTAATTTTAAGTAAAAAATACTCAAATTTTGAAAACTTCGTCCCTTAACTCAAAAACGAGTAGATAGTTAGTAACTCAAGTTTAAATTATGTTCACTTCTCATGAATTTGAGTGGTGTGTCACACAATTTTTAGTTATGTTCAATGAGGGTGTAAGAATATCACAGTTGATCCAAAGATATCATATTAACAAGATATCCAGCTCTCACATTTTCCGAACAAATAACGCGTTTTTTTTTAACGGCCAATAAGCCATCCATCAACATTCATTTTGAAGAGTAATTTCGAATCGCTCGGCACTCGCTGAGAATAAGTCATAATAGTAAACGGTAGAGAAAAGTTTTCTCTTTCGTCTGGCGTTAAATTTAATACTCTATTTTTCATAGCTCGCCAGCAATTTCTTTCAAAAGTGTAAGTTGAAAGGTGGTTCATTGGTCGTTATAAAAAAACGCGTGAAATAATTGGCAACATCCTTTTTGGCGAGCATGGCGCCTGTCGAGAATTGATGATGTAGTGGCCACCCTAGCGTCGTTTTGTATAACATCCGGCTGCACGGTAGCAACCAGTGTTGGTGATTGCCGAAAATTTCACAGAAGCTGCTATATTGCTATCTATATTGTATACAACATTTTCAATCCGGTAGAAGATGCTACAAGAACTCGAGTTTCTCAATGCATGAACCGCGAGAGAATTTTTCTACATACAAAAATTGCAGTCTGATAATGATCGCCGCGGTGTGGAATTTACCAAGAGAGAATCGCAAGTTGACAGTTATCGCAGAAAATCGAATCGATGATTCGACTTGATGATTCTCATACTAGGTTGGAATATTTCAAAACCCTTGTGTGGAGCATTCACATACATTTTCATAGACACAACTTATACAAAGATTATATGCACATAGTTAGAATAAGCGGCAATAGTAAAATGATTCTATCGCAATTATCAACCGCCTGTATAGAATCGGATCGTGAAACGAGAATAAGCGACCGTTTGTTGCTTCAGAGAAGATCCCCACTGCGGCGTGCCAACCTTTGATTCTCAGAAATATCATCGAGAGAAATTCGCTCTCGCACTGGTGTCGATTCTATGTTAAATGAGCCATGCCGGGTTTTTGTTGTTGCGATGATTTTGAATTCTCTTTGATGGCACTGATTCAATCGTGGAAGAGTTGCCAGCGAACGTTCTTTGATACGATAAAAGCCATCCTTGGTAGCAACCATGTTTATTTGCATTTTCGCTATGACACTCTCACCGCAAATATTAGTAATTGGTCGCGCTCGCTTAGGTTGCCCGTTCTCAGCACTCCGAGAGCTGTCCTTGGCCAGCATGTGCCCCGTTGTGGCTTCCGAAGAGTCATCTTTCGCTCGTCGCATGCGTTTCGTTTCGCCCTTCTTAGAGCCAGCCATGGCTTTCCGAGTCCGTTGTGGCTGCTCGCTTGCAGTGTCCTGCTTGTAGTTCGATCCCTCCATCTCGAGAACTGTCACAAGAATGAGCTGCCAGCGTGTGTTGTATGAATTCATATTTTCGTTACGTTTGACTTCTTCTTATTATTATGATGAGAGACACAACTTCCCCTTAAATTTAGATTTTAGAATGATGTCATCTGGTTTATAGCGTAATTTAGAATATAGAATGATGTCATCTGGTTTATAGCGAACAGAATAATAGGGATTTCGATTATTAATTTCAAGCATATATTACTTTATTTTTATTTTATTTTATTGTTATATCTCGTATATTCTACAGCGCCCTCGTATCTCGTCCATAGGGGAGAGAAATGTCAAATTCATGCGCGCTAAAAAAAGCAGCACTGCGCACCTATACAATTGACACAATATGTTGAATGTGATACCGTGTGATGGCGTTTCTGAACTGAAGATTGATTTCGCTCCAAGCTGACAAGATCTGGTTGAACTCAGGGCTGCCACATATACACACTGAAAATAATTTGCACGCTAGCATCATGTGCAAAGCATTTGAACTATCACTATTTGTGGAACACATGAAATTCATGAAAATAAACACTCAATGCTAAATGGAAAATAATCTGATCTTGCATCTAATGGCGTTTTCGTTTTTAATTTGCACTACACCGGTGCAGTGCTACACTGAGGCATGAATAAACGAACAAAAATGACGAAAACATAAACAGTAACCATTGACTACAATACACGATTCCATTGCACAGAGCTACACCAAACTTTTGATGAGTGCTACACCAGTGGTATCGGTGCAGAAAAAGTGTAGCACTGGTGTAGTGCAATTGGTAAAAACGAACGGTTTCAGTGCAGCTTTCGCTACACCAGTGTAGCGCAATTTAAAAACGAAAACGACATAAGTGAATTTGCACATGAATTCTTGAAACAAATGGCTTTGGTTTTGTATTGAAATGAAAAAGCACATTAAATTGAATTTCTGTTTACATATGAATCGATCGTACAAATTTTTATCAGTGCAGATTAATCTGTATTCAAAGATTTTTCTGATAAATTTGTGACCAAGATTCTGTATATACAGATTGCAGATTTTTAGTAAAAAATAAAGATTTATACAGATTTTTAATAGCGCGGATTGAAAAATAAATAATGATCGAATTAAAATATATTAAATAACGTTTTTTTTTTCGAAGTTAAACCATTTTCCTTGAACTTGAAGCTCAAAGTCAATTCTAAAAACAGTATAAAACTTACATAAAACAGAATATCAGGGACAGTAAACACAGATGTTTCATCTGCTAGTAAAGATTATTCCAAGGAGAACAGACATCCAAGCTAGAACAGGGTTGTTACGGTCGCGCGGATTTCGCGGTTTTCGCGGATTTCGCGATTTTCGCGGATTTGGCGCGGTTTCTGCTAAGATTTTGATGCTATGGCGCGGATTTCGCGCGAATTTCAAAAAACATCATTCCACAAAATTCTTTGCAAATTTTTTAAGTTTGTGAGTTTTATGAAACCCCATTAAAAATTAAAGATGGGTGAACGTTTCAGCAAATTGGTCGAGATAGCCGAATTTTCACCTTGATAAAACTAAAATTTACTAGAAGGCGGTTCTAGCCAATGTTTTCTTCAGTGGACAAAATTTCGATTTTATGCTTTTCGACCTCGAGTGATACAAGTTGCTATTTCAGCATTTTGCACTCAAGAATATTGATGTCAGAGGGAAGATATCGTCTCAGTGATAATACATTCAATAATGCAAAGAATGTAATAAATGGAATGCGATTCTTCAATAATATGGTAACAAATTTTGTGTATGATAAAAATCGCATTCTTAAAGCAAAATTTGCACGACAGGCTTACGAAGTCTGACAAGAAAAAAAACGAAGAAGTTCTGGGATTCTATCCGTGGTGATAAAAAATTGTTCTAATAGTTTGTTGGTTCTAGTTTGTTGGTTTTCTAGTTTGTTGGTTTTGTGCACTGTATCGAAGCTGTTTGAAATTATAGTTCTGGATTTTATAACACATAGTTGCTCTGACTACATATTTGAGACTCAACATGGATGCATGCCAAAGCCTTCAACTTCCATAAATTTAGTAACCTGCACTCCCTTCATCATACGTTCTTTACAAGCACGACTACAAGTAGATTCTATATACACCGATTTTGCTGTTTCGTTCGACAAAATCAATCATCACAAACGATCTCCAAGTTAAGTAGACTGGGATTAAACGGATTATTTTTGAATTCGATCATATCTAACTAGTCATGGAATGATATTGAAAATAGGAGCCTGTACAACCTCACCATTTGCTGTTATCTCTGGAGTTCCTCAAGGAAGTCACCTTGGACAGTTATTAATTTTATTGTATCTCAACGATCCAAATTTTGATTTCGATCAAGTGTATGAAACTATCGTTTACCGATGACTTTCATATTTCATATTTCAAAATGGTTTTAAATGCTACTAAATGCTCCGTCATCTCTTTTAGTAACAAAAAGTCTGTATTCAAGTCCGACTATAATATTTCACAAACTGTTTTCGAACGCGCATCGTTTGTTGAGGACCCGGGTGTTCTTCTAGAATCAAAGTTAAATTTTAAAGAGCACATAGAGCTTACTATGTTCTAAACCTCTAAGCTATTAGGATTCATTATTCGCGTTACTAAAAAAATCTCTGATGTACATTGCTTGTAAGCTCCGTACTGCGCTTTAGTTCACTCAACTGTAATATGCTGCGGTTATCTGGTCACCTTATTACCAAAACGATATCCAACGCATTGAAGCGATTCAACACAAATTTGTCCGATTAGCTCTCCGACGTCTTCCATGGAGATATCCTTTGAACTTATCGAGTTACCATAACCGCTGCAAACTGATTGGGTTCGATTTATTTGTCCATCGAAATGTTTGTAAGGCTAGTTTTGTGGCAGACCTACTTTAATCGCAGATCGGTTACTCCGAGTAATTGCAATTGTTACAACTTGCCTTCGATGTCGTAATCTTTGATCCTAATTTTTTCAGATTCCCTATGTTGGAACTAATTATGGATATAACGAATTGCTAGCATGTGCCGCATATTTAAAAAAAATGTTTCAATTCTTTCGACTTTCATTTATCACGTAATATTATCAAGAATTCGTTTCTTATGTTACTGTATCATTAGATTTAGTTACTATAGAAGCACTAGATTTAAGGAAATGTATCATTTGGATGATTTTAATCTATTAATGCGAAAGATGAGGAGGTTTTATGCCTGCTGGAGAACAAGTTTGACTGTAACTAATTCCAGTGGGCTTTTCCCTGATCCAAATAAAAGAGCAAAAGATGAGGAGGAAAAGAAAGACATTTAGAGTAAAATCTGACAACAGAAGAAGGCGCTATTATACTTGAAACTGAAAGTAAAAAGAGTAAATCAGATCATCCTGATGTGGTCTACCATAAATTTCTTATCAAGAAGGAAATGGCCGAGCAAGAAGTTCAAGCAAAAAAAATGTCATCGCTGAAATCTGTTTAACTTCTTTCAATATCCCAATTGTAAGCATTTTTATTTTTTATTAATTAACTAAGCATCGAAAAAGCTGTAGAATAAAAATGCAATCATTTTCATGGGATTTCTTGAAGTGACGTGTTGTATGCGGACTTATTTATTGCGTTCATATGACAAACTTATGCAGATATTTAAATTATATTTAAGTGAATTTTCAAGTTCTGCGGAAATTATCACCTGCATAAAAATGGTTGTCTAACGCTTCACTCGAACATCGCGCGTTTCAGTTTTCAATTTCGCGCTGATTTAGCACATTTTAGTTTTTGACTTCGCGCGGATTTCGCGCGTTTTGATTTTGAAATTTTCCGTAACAACCCTGCTAGAACAAACTTTTTCAAGAAGCTGTGTAAAGCATACAAGTAAAAATCCGTTCAAAATCACCATTGTGCATGACTTTGCACTCATGAATTACCATTGTATCAAATATACTATATATCAATATGGATCACTTTATTTGATCTTCGAACTTGATCAATGGCCCGACAGTAGCTTTCAAACGAGCCCAAGTTTGTTAAAATCGATTCAACCATCTCTGAGAAAATTGACTGCGTTCAAATATCTTCGAAAAGTGCACACACACACATACGCAAACACACATACACACACAAACACACACATATACACACACAGAAATTTTCCGATCTCGTCGAACTGAGTCGAATGGTATATAACACTATGGGTCTCCGAGGCTCCGTTCGAAAGTCGGTTTTTCCAGCAATTTTAATACCTTTCTATAGAGAAAGGCAAAACTTCCTAAAACTATTGCTTAGAATTTATTTAGTTTGCTAATGACTCATCCCACGAAGCATTAAAGTCAATTTGAACAAGAAATCATTATGTGCTGAATGAAAACATATGTCTGATTTATTCGTAATTTGTTTTGTTTCCATGGCATTTTGTCGGAACTAGTCGACGCTTATTAACTAAGGGCAGACCCTGTCAGCTTGGAGCGATCTCAATCTTCAGTTCAGCAACGCCATCGCACGGCGTCTCATTCAACATGTCATGTCAATTGTATGGGTGCGCAGCCCTGCTATTTTGGCGCGTACGAATTTGACATTTCTCTCCCCTACTTCTATGTATGAGATTCGATGCGGACTCACCTGAGGGCGACATGCTCGCAAAAAAGGATGTTGCCAATTATTTGTTCGGGAAATGTGAGAGCTGGATATCTTGTTAATATGATGTCTTTGCTAAGGGTCAATTAAATTACTTTATCACTGAGCCAACTGGTTCACGATTACTGACCCAATATTATTCAATGGATTGTATGCACACAGAGAAATAGAACACATTAGATTCTAACATATTGAGTCTTTAAACCAACTTTAAACAATTGTTTGAATCAAATAAAAATGTGTTTGAAATAAAATTTGAGTCAAATAAAACTCCTTTTGAATCAAATTTAGAGTGACATATTAGATTCAAATATATTGAGATATCTATTCAAATTTCAAAACTTTATTGAAACAAATCAAAAATAATTATGATTCAAATGCCTTTTACAGTAAATTGAATATGTTGTTGGATAGATTCAAATAAAAAATTATGTTGACGAAAATCAGGTGGAAATGAAATATATTTGAATTCAAAGCACAATATATTTGAATTTAATGTTTCTTTTATCTATTTCTAATAATAATTCTTTTTGATGTAAATATCAAATCGATAGTCCCACGACAAAAGGGCCTAACTGCAAATGAGTGCATCTCTTTGTTTACTTTCTCTTTTGATTATTACGAAACCATTATTACAAATTCTCTAAAGTTTCCAATATAAATCGAAAGCTTGTAGTTTTACCTTGAAAGTTTTGCAAAGAGTAAAGCGTCAAATATGAAATCAGTTCGGTAAATCGTAAAAGAAAAAGTAAACAAAGAGAAACTGTCATTATCAGTTAGGCCCTTTTGTCGTGGGACGGTCGAAATGTATTTGAATCAAAGGAAAATAAAAATAAGCGCTGATTCAAAATAAAATATCTTTGAATTCAAAGTGTAATACACATTCGTATCCGAGCAGTCGTCCGCGATACACTTGTTTTTTTTCTGCTCCGTATCAGGACGGTATTAATTACAAAATCTCGAGTGCGAAGGTGTTTCCCTAGCAAGGGCTAGCGGAAACATTTCTGTTGTGAGATCTTTCTTAGATCTAATAAGTGATCGGCAGTGATACACACCGGCAGTGATACACACCGGCAGCAGACAGTTGTGTGCTTCAGCGTTTCTACCTGTCGCTTGAATAGCATCGGCACCAGCAGTGGTTGATTCATCAAGGTCACGCGAGGGAAACAATCGAAGCGAACTCATCTATCGGCTCAACAAACCATACCGGTGAAGTAGTTTTTTCCTTATTTTTATCTTTCTATTTCTTACTACCCTATCTATTTGCTCTATTTATCTTGTTGTTGTGGGAGATATGTCTTCCGATGGGGGGAACCCCGGGGAAGATGATGATGTACCTGAAGAGGTGGAACATTTAGATGAATACTCTTATGGTGACACATCTTACATGGATATCCCCGCAACCCCTTTGGAAAAACCACCCCTCCGTCGGAAGGTCTATCAGGATGACGGATCGGTTGGCCCGTGGGTGGTATACTTCCGGCCCATAGCTAAATCTCTTAGAGTCCTTAATATAGCTCGAGATCTGTATAAGTACTACTCGGCAGTGAAACACATTGACAAGGTGTCACCAAATAGACTGCGCGTCGTCGTGACTGATCTGAAACAAGCAAACGATATTGCTAGCAATGAGATCTTCACGAGGGAGTATCGCGTCTACGTACCTTCTCGGATGGTGGAGATCGACGGTGTGGTTCGCGAGGAGAGTTTAACGGTTGAAGATCTTATGAAGGATGGGATTGGCCGCTTCAAGAATGTCGATCTTCAACCAGTGAAGATATTGGAGTGCAAGCAATTGCACTCTAAATCGGCACAAGATGGGAAGTACTACCCATCAGACTCTTTTCGTGTGACCTTCGCCGGTTCTGCACTTCCGAATTACGTTTTAGTGGGAGGGGTTCGTCTACCTGTCCGGTTGTATGTACCGAGGGTAATGCACTGTTCGAACTGCAAAAAGATGGGACATACGGCACCATACTGTTGTAACAAACCACGGTGTGGTAAATGTGGCGAGGGACACGGGGATGACTCATGCAGGAAAACGACCGAAAAGTGTATTTACTGTGGCGAGAATCCGCATGATCTTTTTGAATGCTCCAAGTACAAACAACGCGAGGAAAAGCTTAAGCGAACCGTAAGGGAGCATTCTAAACGATCTTACGCGGAAATCCTCAAACGAGCCACTCCCCCTACCCCTAACAATCCGTTTGCTCTTTTGTCGACTGACGCTGATGCTTCTTATGACCCCGGCGTAGGACCTTCTTCTCTTCAGCTAGGAACAAATAGGAAAAGACCAATTATGTCCTCTCCTAACCTTCCTCGCAAAGGTCTAAAAGTACTACATCAAAATGAAAATAAAACATTAAAGTTCAACCAGAAAAATTCCGTTGAACCCAAGCCAATACCGCCTGGATTTCTAAAATACAACCAGGAATTTCCTGCGCTTCCAGGGACACCGAAAAACCCAGGTGATCCCAAAACACAACCAGAAAATCCGACAAACTCTGGATTACTAAAATTCTCTGATATCGTGGACTGGATATTAACAGCCTTCAATATAACTGATCCTCTTAAAAGTATTCTAACGGCTTTATTACCAACAGTAAGAACATTTTTAAAACAGTTGACAGAACAATGGCCCCTCCTTGCAGCGATCGTATCTATCGATGGCTGAAATACCTACAGAAATCGAGAATATGATCACTATACTGCAGTGGAATTGCAGAAGTATCATCCCAAAATTAGATTCTTTCAAATTTTTGATAAATTCGCGTAACTGCGACGTATTTTCATTGTGTGAAACATGGCTCACTTCAAATATAAACTTTGACTTCCACAATTTCAACATTATACGCCTGGATCGAGGAGACTCCTATGGAGGGGTTCTTTTAGGGATCAAAAAGTGCTATTCGTTTTATAGAATTAACCTCCCCTCGATCCCGGGCATTGAAGTTGTTGCTTGCCAAATCAGAATTAGAGGCAAAGATCTTTGTATAGCTTCTATCTACATACCTCCCAGAGTCTCGATAGGGCATCGACGACTGGCAGACATCATTGAGCTTCTTCCCACCCCGCGGTTAGTTTTAGGAGACTTTAACTCGCATGGTACGGGGTGGGGCTGCCTATATGATGATAACCGTTCTTCGTTAATTTATGATCTGTGCGACAACTTCAATATGACAATTTTAAATACGGGTGAAATGACACGCAATCCAAGACCGCCAGGCCGCTCTAGTGCGCTGGACTTATCCCTTTGCTCGACATCACTACAGCTAGATTGCAAGTGGAAGGTAATCCCTGATCCCCACGGTAGTGATCACTTGCCGATTTTGGTTTCAATATCCACTGGTGCACAAACACCGACATCAGTCGATATGACATATGATCTCACGAAAAACATCGACTGGAGTTCCTACTCGACCGCGATATCCCAAGCTCTCGAAACGAAACAACCAGATTCGCTAGAAGAAGAATACAAATCCCTAGCTGACTTGATCCTCAACGCCGCGATTCAAGCCCAGACCAAACGAGTACCCAAAACTACAATCACTACGCGACCCTCAACCCCATGGTGGGATAAAGAGTGCTCGGAAATATATAAAACAAAATCATCCGCGTATAAAAAATTCGGGAACAGTGGCAAGCGCGAAGACTACGAGAAATATGCATCACTAGAAAAGACCCTGAAAAATCTGATTAAAGCAAAAAAAAAAGGTTACTGGCGTCGGTTCGTCAATGGCCTATCTAGGGAAACATCGATGACCACTCTGTGGAATACAGCCCGTCGTATGAGAAATGCAACCACTAATAACGAATCCGTAGAATATTCAAATCGCTGGATATTTGACTTCGCCAAGAAAGTTTGCCCGGATTTTGTTCGCGAATCGAATGTCTATCGCGTCGCGTCCTCTCGATACAGTGAAAACGATTCCCCCTTTACGATGACGGAGTTTTCTCTAGCCCTCTTATCGTGCAACAACAATGCCCCAGGGTGTGATAAAATTAAATTCAACTTGCTTAAAAATCTTCCCGATATCGCGAAAAAACGTCTGTTAAACTTGTTCAACAAGTTCGTCGAACAGAACTTTGTTCCTCAAGACTGGAGACAAGTGAGGGTTATCGCTATTCAGAAACCGGACAAACCAGCCTCCAACCACAACTCGTATCGGCCGATTTCAATGCTTTCCTGTATTCGGAAACTGCTGGAAAAAATGATTCTGTTTCGTCTCGATGAATGGATGGAAACAAGTGGCTTGCTTTCAGATACACAATTTGGCTTCCGTAAAGGCAAAGGAACGAACGATTGCCTTGCGCTGCTTTCTACAGAAATTCAAATGGCATTCGCTCACAAGAAGCAAATGGCATCAGTATTCTTGGACATAAAGGGGGCTTTTGATTCAGTTTCCATAAAAATTCTCTCGGAGAAGCTGCACAAGCATGGTCTTTCCCCACATTTGAACAATTTTTTGCACAACTTATTATCGGAAAAGCACATGTTTTTTACACATGAAGACTTGACGACCTCACGAATTAGTTACATGGGCCTTCCCCAGGGCTCATGCCTCAGCCCCCTTCTTTATAACTTTTACGTCAATGACATCGATGAATGTCTTGAAAATTCTTGCACGTTAAGGCAACTTGCAGATGATGGCGTGGTGTCTATTACAGGATCCAAGTCTACCGACCTGCAAGGACCATTACAAACTACCTTAGACGCTTTGTCTACATGGGCTCTACAGCTAGGTATCGAATTCTCCACGGAGAAAACTGAGTTGGTAGTATTTTCCAGGAAGCGTGAACCTGCACAACTACAGCTTCAACTAATGGGTCAAACCATAGCTCAGGCCTTCACATTCAAATACCTCGGAGTCTGGTTCGATTCCAAAGGTACCTGGGGATGTCACATTAGGTATCTGAAACGAAAATGCCAAAAAAGAATCAACTTTCTCCGTACAGTGACCGGGACTTGGTGGGGAGCTCACCCAACAGATCTTATAAGGCTGTACCAAACAACGATATTGTCAGTGATGGAGTATGGATGTTTCTGTTTCCGTTCAGCCGCGAAGATACACTTTATCAAGCTGGAGAGAGTCCAGTATCGTTGCTTGCGTATTGCCTTGGGTTGTATGCAGTCGACTCATACGGGGAGTCTCGAGGTACTAGCGGGAATTCTACCGCTGAAAAACCGTTTGTGGGATCTCTCATATCGACAACTCATTCGATGTAGCGTCTTAAACCCGTTGGTTATCGATAACTTTGAACGGCTAGTCGAGCTTAATTCTCAGACCCGATTTATGACATTGTACTTTGATTTCATGTCACGTAACAATTATTCTTCTTCATATAATCCTCACAGTGTTCGTTTCTATGATACTTCTAATTCTACGGTGTTTTTCGACACATCCATGAAAGAAGATATTTATGGAATCCCGGATCACGTATGCCCTCAAGTGATCCCAAATATTTTTAATGACAAATTTAGAGAAGTCGACTGTAATAAAATGTTTTACACTGACGGATCACATCTCGACGGGTCCACTGGCTTCGGTATTTTTAATGAAAATTTCACCGCCTCCTATAAACTCAGTGATCCGGCTTCAGTTTACGTCGCAGAACTAGCTGCAATTCAGTATACCCTTGAGATCATTGAAACTTTGCCCACAGACCACTACTTCATTGTATCGGACAGTCTCAGCTCTATCGAGGCTCTTCGCTCAGTGAAGCCTGGAAAGTACTCGCCGTATTTCCTGGGGAAAATACGGGAACAACTGAGTGCTTTATCTGAAAAATCATATCGGATTACCTTGGTTTGGGTCCCATCACATTGTTCCGTAAGGGGCAATGAGATGGCGGACTCACTGGCCAAGGTGGGCGCATTACAAGGTGAAACCTATGAAAGACCAATCTGCTTCAATGAATTTTTCAGTCGTTCTCGTCAAGAGGCACTCGTCAGCTGGCAAACCTCCTGGAATGATGGATATCTAGGACGGTGGTTACATTCCATTATACCGCAGGTATCGACGAAAGCTTGGTTCCGAGGGTTGGACGTGAACCGGGACTTTATTCGCACAATGTCAAGACTTATGTCCAACCACTCTTTGCTCAAAGCGCATCTTCATCGTGTTGGCCTTAGTGAGAGTAATCATTGCGTTTGCGGAGACGGTTATCATGACATCGAGCATGTTGTTTGGGTGTGCTCCGAGTATTGCGACGTCAGACTCCAGCTAATTGATTCCCTTCGGGCCCGAGGTAGACCACCTTATGTTCCAGTCCGTGACGTTTTGGCAACCCGAGATCTCCTTTACATGACCTACCTCTATAACTTCCTCAAAGCTATAAACGTGCAAATCTAGTGCCCTCTCTTTCTCTTTCTTTCTTCTACAGTGGTCCTACCCCAAATGAACTAAACACTGGTCAAGCTGAATTGCTGGAAACCATCCATAAATGACACACCGACATCAAAGTACACCAACAAAGCATCCGAGTCTAGTACAGTCTCTTCCTCGTTACAATCTGGAGAACGTCAAGAACTCGGAAATGAAAAGTGTGTTAAGAAGATGCAAGCTATTAATGAATGATTTGTAATACCAAAATATGTTCAAAATCAATACAGTATAGGTCCCACCCTCCTGACACTCCTTTACTAACTTTAGGGGAGCAGGTCGCCCCATAATACGGCTTCCACTCATATCCACCTAACAACAAGATAATCGGCCACGTTAAGCTAACGCAAATGAGCCCAATAAAAATTTTATTATAAAAAAAAAAAAGTGTAATACACTAAAATTTAAAATAAATTTTTCTGCGTGTGGGACACTGTAATCTTGAGTTTATCTTTGGCAAAACTTTCAAGCTAAAACCACAATCTTCCGATTCATATTGGAAACTTTCAAGAAATTGCAGTAATTACTCAATAATAATCAAAAGAGAAACTAAACAAAGAGAAGCTCTCACTTGCAGTTAGTCTTTTTTGTCGTGGGACTATCAAACTTTTGTTTTGAACACCCGGGATTGCGTGTTCTGAAAATGGGTAAGATCTTGCTCGTTTTTGAGTAACTTCTCCTAAGTGTACCCCTTCTTGAACCACAGTTGATTTTTGACATTTGTGAGGCTTCAAAATGTTTTTTTTTTGGCTTTTTGTTTACGTATTATTCATCTCTTCCCTTCCCCCCATTGTTTCTAATTTCTCGTTCATACGCGAATTTCGTGATCTATCTGCTCCACAATCTTTTCCATCACCGTCATTCGTGGTCCAATTTAACGTGCAAGGTGTCGGATTACGACACAACTTTGATCAAAACTTTCAGTGCAAATACGTTTAATTGTAACTTTCATCAAATTCGAGTGCACTGGAAGCTTCATCCAATATAATATTTAATATAATTTTGGTGGCGTGCATCTGAATCTGAAAATTATACATGTGAACATAGAAGGAATCTAGAATTCGTTACACAAATTACTGTAACTAAGATTAATATATCGAATTGTGATTAAAAACACCAACCAAACGGTCGAAAACCAGTTTCGAAGTCAACAACAACGCTGGAAGGTGTCTCGTGACACCCGATTCAACTGAACGAGGAAAAGAAGGGGGATGGAAATTGCGGAACTAAAATAATCTGTATTGTGGCTTTTGTTTGGAAAATTGCTTCCTGTTTGCTACCGGGGTTTCTGTGCCATCGTTATTAGGATAGGCAAGAGTCCTTATATTCGCCTGCTCAGAGGTAAACTTTTTAATCTATTCTATACCATACAAATTTCTGTAAGAGATATAGCTAACAAAATATCCGGCTGACCGAAAAAGCAATGTGAAACAACGTAACATTAGCGACTGCAGTACTCTTTGTGCCTCGCTGCGTTGAATGGTTCTCGAAAAATATGACGCACCTGCTCTTAGCAACTGCATTTCAACATCGCCAAATTTTCTTTAACATAAATTTAATCGTAATTTCTGTGCAGTAGATTACCAAATAGCGGATTGTGGTTTTATTTAAGGTTTATAATATTTGGTTTTCAAATCTCGTATCTCTCTTACATGCTTTATAAACTTTTATGCGAGTTTATATCACAGAGAACAGACATCCAAGCTAGTACAAACGTTTTCAAAAAAAACTGCAAAACATACAAGTAAAAATTCTTCAAAAATCACTGTTGCTCACGACTTTGCGCGCATGAATTATGATTAATGCAAGAGCCAGACGCAAGAATTACTAGGCTGCTCGAAGCGCCTCTAAAGGAGAATTGCTACTTTGTGATTTCTTTTGAAAACAACCGTTAAATTTTTTACACACATTGAAATCTATACGTAGATGTATGTTCTCTGTGATATAATCTCATCTCGGTTAGAATTAAGCAAGGTCATATTTTCAAAAATCTGTGATCAACCCAAAACACAGTCTGTGCACGTTTCCCGTTAATAGCTGATCGGAATTATTTTCGTCGGCAAAAAAAAGGTCTCGCTACCTCCAACCGCTCTGTAGGATATTCATTTTTCCCCCGTTTTCCCTAGCAAATTGAGGGGGCAAGTGGCTTATACTATTCGACTCAGTTCGTCGAGTACGCAAAATGTCTGTATGTGAGTATGTGTGTGTTTGTAATATGTAACTTTTTTTTGCACGCACTTTGCTCGGAAATGGTTGAACCGATTTTCATGAACTTAGATACAAATGAAAGGTTTTTTAGCCTCATACAAAGTTCGTGATTTTTACGCGAATCCCACTTCTGGTTACGGGCAGGATGACGTGCAAAAAAATGAAAACAAGTGTACTAACTTTTCTAGGAGACGGCTGAACCGATTCTTACAAACTTAGATTCAAATGTAAGATATAATTATCCCATACAAAGTTCCTGAATTTTAATTCGATCCGACTTCCGGTTCCAGATTTACTGGTTGATTATTGTAAAATTTCCTATTTCAAATTACTTCCTCAATTTCCTTAGAGATGGCGTGACCGGTTTTAGCAAACCTAACTTCAAATAAAAGGTTTCATGGTTCCATACAAAACTTCCGAATTTCACCCGGATTCGATTTCCAGTTCTGGAATTTGTAGGGTAAAGTGTGTTAAAAATTTGATACCGCCACTAAAAGCGACGAAACAAAAAATGTTAAAAAAATTTAGTTGACCACTAAATCAAACAAACCAATTTCGGCTATCCCGATTTTTGATTCTGGAAGCACCGGAAATAGTGATCATATATTTCATATTAGGATCCGACAACCGATTCTGGAATTACAAGGTGAAGATTGTCAAAATATGTATACCTTCACTAAAAGCGGCAAAGTTAAAAACGTAGAATTTTTTCATATATATTATTTATTTATATCCGGCATTAACCTACTAACGGTCGTTGGTCGGGTAAAATAATTTCTAAACTTGCCTCAAAAATATTCCAATCGGTAGTCATTGTCAGTAGACGACCAAACAAATTAATTTCAGCTTTTCTGGTTCACGGTTTTCAAGTAACGACCTGAGATTGTAGCCATAGCCTCAAAAATAAATCCCAGTCACTTTTCTCGAACCAACATCATTCGTCTTCATTGAATTTATTATTCACTTATCATTTATGTAAAATCGAATTGATGTTAGAGTGAAAATTAAAACTTGATTCTATTTACCTATTAAAAAGTTCTTATATCAGGGCCGCTTTAACATAGGGGCAAGTGCCCCCAAGCCGGAAGACGGACAGTACCGAGCAAAAAAAGACATTTAGCTAGAGAGGCACACAATAAAAAGCTGCGCTGAGGTGACCTTTGTTTTTAGCAATTCCCACGAAAAGTGAAATAATATTCTTCCTTGTAATGCCGGGAAACTTTCAGGTATGATCAGACTGTTAAGATATGTTGCGTTTTTGTTGAATTAGCCAATCTTCCAACCAATTAATAGATTGATGGCTCTGGTGTTCTGGCAAAAAGAGCGATCACGCAAAGTCTTGGAATTACATATTCCTTTTGTGGAATTTGATATGCTGTTTCAACAGGCTTCGCAGGCGATTTTCAGCGTACAGGATCATTGCATGACTAGTGCTACGATTATACTGACTCTAAAAATTCTTCCAGGTGGAGGCTCGGACTTATGACAAGTGACTTGTAAGACCATTATCAGCATTGAATCCTCAGACAGAACTCGGTTTTCCGGAGAAAAAACCGCAACCAGGAAGACCAAGACCGCGACGCTATGGTACTGCTGTACCGCGCAAATCCATCCCAGTCACATCAAATGAAACTATAAAATTACAGACGATTTCTCATAAACTCAATGACGAACTCTGGCTACTACTCTACTACTGGCTGAGCGATAGTCCTGGGGTGTCATTTGCTGTATCAAGCATACGTCTTCACATAACTCGGTTCATTGCTGCTCAAGGCACAGAGTTCCGCTCCTATTCGTCTTGTCCCAGTCGGATTAGGTCAAGAACCGTTTTCACTGAATTATCGTCCGACATCCTAATGACATGCCCAGCCCATCGTAGATGTCCGATCTTAGCTGTCCGTAAGATGAGTGGTTCTCCCAGCAGCTTTTGCAATTCGTGATTCATACGCCGCTCTAAGTTCCGTCTTCCATCTGCACCTCGCCTGGTCCTCAGCATTTTTCTCTCAAAGACACTGAGGATGCGTTGGCCCACTGTTAACATAATCCAGGTCTTGTGGCCATAGAGAGTAACCGGTCTAATGAGTGTTGGCGGTGGCGTACTTTTCTCGACCGAAGAATTTTTCTGAGTCCAAAGTACGCTCGATTTCTATTGGTCATTATCGGCAGTCACCAGTAAGCCCAAATACATGAATTCGTTAATCACCTCGATATCGTCACCCTCTTTCAATATTCGTGGAGGCATAGTATTTCTTCTCTATAGAGCCTCTCCCTCTCATGTATTTTGTTTTTGACACATTTATGACCAGTCCGATACGCCAAGCTTCAGCTTTCAGTCCGATGATAATTTTCATTATTTTCTCAAGGTTACGTGTCACAATATCAACGTCGTCAGCGAAGCCAAAAAGCTGTACCGACATTCGGAGAATCGTGCCCCTTTTCGAATCACACCTTCCAAAGCAATATTAAACAAGATACAAGAGAGTCCATCACCTTGCCGTAGCTTTCTTCGAGATTCGAAGGGACTCGATAGCGTCTCAGATACTCGGACGTAGCACATAGCTCTATCCATCGTTGTTTTGGCCAATCACCTCAGTTCATCCGGAAAACCGTATTCGTGCATGATCTGCCATAGCTGTTGTCGATCGATTGTGTCGTATGCCGCTTTAAAGTCAATAAATAGGTGATGCATGGGTACGTTGTATTCACGGCACTTCTGGACTACTTGTCGTATCGCGAATATGTGATCCTTAGAGGCGCGGGCTCCAGTAAATCCCGCTTTGTACGGCCCTTCGAATTCCTTAGCTATTGGTGATAGACGACGGCAAAGGATTTGGGAGAGTAGTTTGTAGGCGGCGTTCAACAATGTGATTGCGCAGTAATTGTAACAATCTAGCTTATCACCCTTTTTGTAGACGGGACATACCACTCCATCCATCCATTCCTGCGGTAGAATCTCCTCCTCCCAAATCTTAGAAATCATCCAGTGCAGCGCTCTAGCCGGTGCCTCTCCTCCATGTTTGAGCATCTCGCGTGGTAACTGGTCATTGCCCGCGGCTTTGTTGTTCCTCAGCTTGCATATCCCCTCTCTTATCTCCTACAGATCAGGTGCTGGGAATCTGTCGTCCCAGATTGATTCCTGTGTCGTTCTCTGTACCTTGCGCTTCTCCATTCAGATGCACGTCATAGTACTGCTTCCACCTGTCGATCACCTCACTTTCGTTCGTGTGAATGTTATCGTTGGTATCTCTGCACATTTCGGCCTATGGTGTGTAGCCTCTACGTGAGCGGTTCACCTTCTCGTAGAACTTCCGTGTATCATTTGCGCGGTACAGCAGTACCATAGCGTCGCGGTCTTGGTCTTCCTGGTTGCGGTTTTTTCTCCGGAAAACCGAGTTCTGTCTGATCCACGCCTGTCTGTATTATTCCTTGTTTGCTCTTCTCCTTGCAACATTCTTCTCTTCGACCAACTACTGGCATTTGCAGTCAAACCAGTCATTTCCTCGATTCGATAACCTCGTACCTAGTGTTTGTAAATACATTGGAATTTTGCCATTTTAGAGAGATTTCATTTTTGAATCTATGGCTACAATTTTCGGTTAATTGAAAACCGGGAACCAGGAAGACCGCAATTAATTTGTTTGGCCGTCTACTGACAATGACTACCGATTGAAATAGTTTAGAGGCGAGTTTAGAAATTATTTTACGTTTTTTACTTCGCCGTGTTTAGTGACGATATACATTGTTAAAATATAGCTTGACTTGTAATTCCGGAACCGGAAGTCGGATCCGGTCGAAATTCAGGAATATGAGAATATAAGACCTTTCGTTTTAAGTTGGTACAAATCGGTCAAGCCATCGCCGAGAAAAGTTAGTGAGATCCGTTTTGAAATATTTAACCACTATTTCCGATGCTTCTGGAGTAGGAAAACTGTCTACTGATAATAGCTACCAATTGGAGTAGTTTTGAGGCCAGATTAGAAATAGATTTACGTTTTTTGTTTCACCGCTTCAAGTGACGGTATCAAATTTTTAACACATTTTATCCTATAATTCCGTTACCGGAAGTCAGATTCTGATGAAATTTCAGTTTTGTTTGGGACTAAGAGACCTTTCATTTGAGGTTGATAAAATCGATCACGCCATCTCTTAGAAAAGTGAGGAAATAATTTGAAATAGGATTTTTTCACTAATCACTCTGTTGTTCCGGAACCGAAAGTCGGATCCAAATACATACACACATACAGACATTTTGCGTACTCGACGAACTAAGTTGAACGGTATATGACACTCGACCCTCTGGACCTCAGTTCAAAAGTCGGTTTTGACAGTGGTTGCATAACTTTTCTATATGAGAAAGGCAAAAACAAACTTAAAGGGCGCTCTTAGTTTTTTTCATCATAATTTTATTTTAAACTTAAACATAAAATCACTTTTATTGATCATTTGATTTGTGTGATGTCTATGAAATATTGATTTATTCAGTTGATTTTTAGATTCTTAAAAAGTGTTTAACTTTTTTCCAGTGTATTTTTTTGGAACAAGCTCATCAAGCTTGTTTGCCTTTTTCGCTCTCGGATGACGGTTTTAAGGAAGTCAGGCACATATCAGGAATTCAACTTCAGAATTCGTTAGCACAACTCAAGATATGAATTTCAGATCTGGATTCTGCAACACAATTTTAGATCTCGACTCCAAACCTGATTTCTAAATTAAATTCCTGAACTCAATTCTTTTTCAAACCATTCAAGATTTTTTTAAACAAAATGAAATCACTGCTCGATATTCTTATAGACAAATCATCTTCCTAGAAACGATTTCACTATATGCTATAAAACTTTAGAAATAGGTCATTCATTATTTCTGCATTTTCGTATGACACTCTATCACAGATAGTACCAATCAATTTCGATTCCCTATGAATGAGAAAAACGTGCTTAAGTGTGCTTTTGGCTCATTTAAGCTCATAAATCAATATTAGCATCATATCATGCAAAAATGTGTAACGAAACTAAGCAATGAGGAATTTTTTTTTCATGGAACGCAAAATACAACCACCGGCTTGCCAAGAAATGCATCCACAGAGCCCTTGACTGTCATAAATCAACAAAGTCACATATTTATTTCAATATGATGCAAGCCAATCGAAAAGTCCTACTACAGATCACAAATATAGCATCGCTTGGTGACCGAAATACCGACACAACTACCTGTGTAATCACACAAGCTGCAGCAGTTTTCCGTTGGTTAGGAAGCGGAAACAGAAAAATAACCCAATGCCAAATTGATTATCTGCAGTGGCATCCAATACAATCTGCACCGCGTACCAGTGTTGGTACCATGGAACTAAATCGATATCCAAAAATGTCTCCATAAATTTTGCATTTGCGGTTGACTGCACTGAACTATTATCATGTATCTACACTCAAAATAATAATCATGTTATAGTTACGTGAAAAGTTATGTGAATATGTTCCACCCTACTTTTCACGTAGGTTTTAATGGGCTGGCATTTAAAAGCTGTTTAATGCATGATCCAGTAACAGTTACGTGTTTCATAGGTAAAATGTAATGTACTGTTCATATCACAGTCACCTATCAGTTCATATCAAATTTAGATAGCAGAGAATTACTATTTTATATATTGGTTGAAGTCAAAAGGGAGATTACAGATTTTTATAAAAATCTATGAAATGGAAAATACCATGAAAAATAAAACATTTATTTCAGAAAATTAGCATATAATATCAATAGCTTAAAAAGCGACTAATAACGTCGCGGTATCTCAAATCGACAAGCCTCCAGAAATCGTTTTTGTTGTCACTGTCATCCAGCCGAAGTCGAATGGTTCCAGTGTCTCTAGCTTCATGCCGATTTTGAACTCGTTTTTCGGTGGATCAACGGCCTATTTTAAGCATTCGGCAGGAGCGTGCACACTTCTTGGTCCAGTCGAACACATGGAAACTTTCATACTGGAATGGTCCGGTCGATGTAGTTAAAAATTGTAATTAAATACCATTTCTCGCAAATGTTTACTCTACTTACACTTTGAGGGTCACTGTTCGCCATTTTCAAAATCGAGTTTTTCACAATGGAAATTAACGTAGATTGTTTGACGTTTGGTAAATTCACGTAAACCTTATGTGATGACTATTCATTTTAGGGGATGTTCGTATAACATTCATTTTCGTCACGTAAAATATTCAATTTGACATTTAAAACCATTTTACGTGATTTTTCATGTGAATCGAACGTGAATTTTTATTTGAGTTTACAAACAGACTCGTGGAACCTTCCGATTGAATGAAATTTGATTGTTTAATATAAAGAATTTTTCAGTTAAACTTCCATAGAAATCAATGAAATCTCAAGAAAACGTATATACGAAGCTGCTTTGAGTAGCGATTAATAACATGCAATATCTTTTTTGCCTTTCTTATCACTGTGAAAACCGACTTTCGAACCGAGGCCCGGAAGGCTGAGTGTCATGTATTCTATTCGACTCATTTCGTCGAGTACGTTAAATGTCTGTGTGAGCGTATGTGTGTATATAACGTTTCTTTGACTTATCTTTTCTCAAAGATGTTGGATGATTTTCACAAACTTACACAAACCAAAGTATGTCAAAAATGTTATACCGTCACTTAGAGCAGCAAAACAAAAAACGAAATAAAATCTAAGCTGGCCTCAAGACTACTTCAATCGTTAGTTACTATCAGTATATAAACAAACAAACCGACTCCGGCTATTCTGGTTCCCGGCTTCCGATTCCGGAGCCACCGGAAATAGTAATATTATTTTCTCAAATGGATCTTACTTATTTTTCTCAGCGATTTTTACAACCTTAGGTTCATAAGAAAGGTCCTGTGATCCACGACGGAATTCCTGAATTCCAACCGGATCAGACTTCCGATTCAGAAAATAACCCTTTATTGTGTTAAAAATTTCATATAATCACTTAAAAGGGTGAAAAAACGTGATTTTTTTTAAATAGAGAATCGAAGATAATTCTTTGGAAGTATACCACAGTATTATATATGATAGTATTATTGATATGAAAAAGGCATCATTACACCACTAGATGGATTAAAACAAGTTAATATGATGTGTTTTAGTCTTGTTAAGACGTAGAGTCGTCTTGAGCTAGTTTTAAATTAGATCAGTATCAAACGGGGAAAACAGATTGGAAAAATGACATGTGAATGCAACTATGTGATGAAAACCGCGAAAAATGTTACCGCAGAGACAGGACACGAACCCGTAGTTAACTCCTAACCGAGGGCAGCAAAGAGTAGACAAAAACAAAATCTCAAATAAAATGGGAAAGTAGAAGTGAAGATTGGTAATATAATGCGGTGTGTGTTGAATTACTGTTCAATGTGTTTCCATAGAAATAGGACTGTAATTGAATGCTGTGGTGCCCAAGTAAAGCGAAGCATGCTTGGCGTCTTCTAATCAACTGGGCTATCTCTTCATGTGTTTTCATATGCAGGATAGTTGAATTAGTAAAGCAATTTCCCCGGTTAGGAGTTAACTACGGGTTCGAGTCCCGTCTTTGTGGTAACATTTTTCGCGGTTTTCCTCACATAGTTGCACTAACATGTCATTTTTTTAATCTGTTTACCCCGTTCGATACTGATAAAAAATATATTTTTTCATGTTTTTACCCTGAACGAGTTTTGACTACTCAAAGGCTTCTACTAAGTTTAGCTTCTAGCCTACCGAGAATACTTTGCAAGTCTATCGTGTTTTGTATTAATATATGCTTCCTACTAAAATGTTACTTCCGAAACTCGTAAAACTCTGGACAGCCGGTTGTCGGGAGGTTCGCTATCAATTCATACATTTAATTCATTGTGATCTGTTCATTTTTGCCTTTCTCATATAGAAAGTCTATCACTGTGAAAACCGACTTTTTAACCGAGACCTGGAGAGCCGAATATCATATACCATTCGACTCAGCTCGACGAATTGAGCAAATGTCTGTGTGTGTATGTGACGAAAAATGTGCACTCGATTTTCCCGACGATGTCTGGACCGATTCTCACAAAGTTGAATTCAAATAAAAGGTATAATTGTATCATACTAACGCATGTTTATGTTTCGTCTTCGACTCATCAGTGCATCAGCAGATTATGTCGAACTGCTGACGCATTCGTAACCGAATGTTCGAAGTGAACACACTCCTGTACTCCCATACTAAAAACAATATGAAAAATTGTGACAGTGGAGGTGTCTCGGAAGAAGGCGAAGTTTCAATGAACGAAGAACGTTTAGAAACCGACTCTGAATCGGAGATGCCGCCATCTCCTCCTCCGATTCCTCCTTCTGAGATATTGCCCCCTCGTCGAAAAGTTTACCAAGACGATGGCTTAGGGGGATCCGTGAGTGGTATACTTCCGGCCCATATCGAAGTCTCTCAGAATCCTGAATATTGCCCGGGACCTGACAAAGCATTACTCGGCAATAAAATCTATTGACAAGGTTTCGCCAAACAAGTTACGCGTTGTTGTGTCCGACCTGAAGCAAGCAAACGAGATTGCTACCAGCGAGTTGTTCACGAAGGAGTATCGCGTGTACGTCCCGTCTCATATGGTGGAGATCGACGGTGTGGTCCGTGACGAAAGTCTGACGATCGAAGATCTGATGAAGGACGGGGTAGGCCGTTTCAATAACCCCGATCTTCAGCCAGTGAAAATTTTGGAGCACTTCCATACTATTTGGTAGTGAGTGAAGTTCGTCTACCTGTTCGGCTGTATGTACCGCGGGTGATGCACTGTACAAGCTGTAAACAGCTAGGGTATACGGTAACCTATTATTGCAACAAACTGCGATGCGGCAAATGTGGAGCGGCTCATAAAGACAAACTCTTCAGAAAAGCACATGAAAAGTGTTTCTACTGCGGGGAGGAACCTCATGAACTATCGGTGTGTCATACGTACATACAGCGTGCGAAGTAATTGAAGCGTTCCGTGAAAGAACGCTCTAAACGGAAATCTTGAAAAGAACCACTCAATCGAACCCTGAGAAACTGTTTGCACAATTGAAGAGGATACCTCTGACGACCCAGGCGAAAAACCCTTCCTATACGCAGGTTGAAGGAAGCAGGAAAAAACATAATCTGGCTTTTCCTAAACTTCCTCGTAAAGGCCTCAGACTGTCCTCTTCGTCACAAAATGATCAAACAAAAACGAAAAGTGCTGACTCAAAACCGAAGCAAACACCTCCTGGTTTCAAAAAACTTAGAGATCATACGGTGTACCCAGCACTTTCAGGGGCATCAAAAATCCCGACTGACCCCAAATCACAACCAGAAAATCAAACAAACGCTGGATTATTGAAATTTTCTGATATCGTGGACTGGATATTAACAGCCTTCAATATTACTGATCCTCTAAAAAGCCTCCTAACTGATCTACTGCCAACAGTAAGGCTCCTACTTGTAGCGATCGTATCATTTGATGGATAATTTACGAATGAGAATTGAAGATATGATCATTGTGCTTCAGTGGAATTGCAGAAGTATCATCCCAAAACTTGATTCTTTCAAACACTTAATACACACTGCGATGTATTCTCCTTGAGTGAAACTTGACTGACATCTAACATCAACCGCGACTTCCATAATTTCAACATAATCCGCCTGGATCGAGAAGACTCTTACGGAGGGGTAGTTTTAGGGATCAAAAAGTACTAATTATTTTATCGTATTAACCTCCCCTCGACACCGGGAATTGAAGTTGTTGCTTGCCAAATTAATATTAAAGGCAAAGATCTAGGTATAGCTTCTATCTACATTCCTCCCAGAGTCTCGTTAGGGCATCGTCGGCTTGCAGCCATCATAGAACTTCTTCCTTCACCGCGGTTGGTTTTAGGGGACTTTAACTCGCATGGTACAAAATGGGGCTGCTTATATGATGATAACCACTCTTCGTTAATCCAAGATCTGTGTGACAACTTCAATTTGACAATTCTAAACACGGAAGAAATGACACGGAACCCTAGACCGCCAGCACAACCAAGTGCGCTGGATTTATTCCTTTGCTCGACTTCGCTACAGTTAGATTGCAAGTGGAAGGTAATCTGTGATCCTCACGGTAGCGATCACTTGCCGATCATGGTTTCTATCGCCAACCGTGTAAGACCATTGGAAACAATCAATGTTTCGTACGATTTTACACAAAACAATGATTGAAAATGTTACACGAGCTCGATATTTGAGAGACTAGAAACATCACAGGAGCTTCCTCCGGAGGAAGAGTATACAGAGCTGAAAACGAAAAAAGCCTCAGCCTTCATACCGTTCAGAAGCAACGGATCCCAGATAATTATCGGAAATACGCGGCGGTAGAATTTCATATGAAAGGCTGATTGAAGCTAAGAAACGCGGTTACTGGCGAAGGTTTGTTGACGGATCAACGAGAGAAACAGCGATGAGCACTTCTTGGAATACGGCCCGACCCATGCTCAATCGATATCCCGCGAACGAAAGCGAGGAATATTCCAACCGCTGGATATTTGATAGTTTATCTCGATTCTGTTCCGGAACAGAAAATATCCCGCGTTACGACTTCGAATACAATCGAAACACCGTTTTCGATGGTAGAGTTCTTTTTTACGCTCTTGTCATGTAACAATAGAGCCCCGGGGTTAGACAGAATTAAATTCAACTTGTTGAAAAATCTGCCTGACTCTGCCAAAAGGCGCTTGTTGAATTTATTCAACAAGTTCCTCGAGGGTAATATTGTTCCACATGAATGAAGAGAAGTGAGAGTTATCACCATTCAAAAACCTGGGAAACCAGCCTCCGATCACAATTCGTGTCGGCCGATTGCTATGCTTTCCTGTATTCGGAAATTGTTGGAGAAAATGATTCTCTTCCGTCTAGACAATTGGGTCGAGACAAATGTATCGCTTTCAGGTACACAATTTGGGTTCCGCAGGGGAAAAGGAACGAACGATTGTCTAACGTTGCTCCCAACAGAAATTCAAATGGCATTTGCTCGTAAAGAACAAATGGCATTAGTTTTCCTCGACATCAAGGGTGCATTCGATTCAGTTTTTATTAACGTTCTATCTGAGAAGTTGCATCAGCATGGTTTTTCACCAGTTTTGAACAACTTTTTGTATAATCTATTGTCCAAGAAACACATGCATTTTGCGCATGGTGATTTGTCGATAAAACGATTCAGCTACATGGGTCTTCTTCAGAGCTTATGCTTGAGTCCCCTTTTATACAACTTTTACGTAATCAACATTGATGAATGTATCAACACATCCTGCACACTAAGACAACTTGCCGACGACAGCGTTGTGTCCATTATAGGACCCAAAGCGGGCGATCTGCAAGGACCGTTACAAGATACTCTTGCCAACTTATCAACATAGGCTCTTCGACTGAGTATCGAATTCTCTACGGAGAAAACTGAGCTGGTTGTATTTTCAAGGAAGCGAGAACCAGCACTAGTACAGCTTCAACTAAAGGGTGAAACCATAGCTCAGGCCTTCTCATTTAAATATCTCGGGGCCTGGTTCGACTCCAAAGGTACCTGGGGATGTCACATTAGGTATCCGAAACGAAAATGCCTACAGATAATCAATTTCCTTCGTTCTCGATGGTAATTGAAAACTATGAAAAGCTTGTCGAGCTTAATTCACATACCCGTTTTATGTCCGTGTATTTTGACTACATGACTAAGAATATAAATCCTTCTTCGTTTGTTCCCAACCGTGCTTATTTTGTGGATACTTCTAATTCTACTGTGTTTTTCGACACATCCATGAAATAAGAAATTCATGGAATCCCGGATCCTGTACGCCCTCAAGAGATCCTATTGGCTTCGATACATTCAATGAAAATTTCACCGCTTCCTATAAACTCAGCGATCCGGCTTCAGTTTACGTCGCAGAGCTAGCTGCAATTCAGTATACCCTTGAGATCATTGACACTCTGTCCACAGATCACTACTTCATTGTATCGACAATCTCAGCTCCACTGAGGCTCTCCGTTCTGTGAAGTCTAGAGAGCACTCACCGTATTTCCTGGGGGAAAATACGAGAACAATTGAGTGCTTTATCTGCAAAATCATACCAGATTACCCCTCACGGTCCCCTCACGGAAATGGCAGTTCAATTGGAACTGCTCTAAGCACTGATGAGTCGAAGACGAACGTGAAGAAATGGTAATCAATGAAGTCATTATGTAATCATGTGATGATTCTATGGGAAATAGGAGTAACTTTTTATTTGTTTTTTATATAGAGACGCGTGATTCGAAGGGACAACAATTATATTCAATGATAACTCATGAAATTTCCTCATCATCATTAGTGATTACAGAGAACGGTTTGCCAATTAAAAAAATCAATTTAGACCAATATAATACTAATAAAATCATCATTTCCTAAACAAACAATAATCAATGGATTGGTTTGAGCAATAGGTTTATGTGTATTTGGAGAAAAAATCACGTTTCGTAATAAGAAATGCCTTGGAAAATATAATACTACAATGTTCATGTTGTTTGTGAACACGTTTCTGACTTGTGTCTAAATATTGTATTATATTATAATTAATTAAAATATATTATATTATATTATGTTATATTATATTATTTTGTAATCTATTATATAATTTTATGTTATATTAATTTCATTACACTATGTTTCATTGTATTTATCAATATAAAACATTTTGCACGGGGGCGTAAAGAGGAGGGAGCATCAGGGGATCGGACGAATTGATGACTGGACGAGGGATTGTGGATAGCCAGCCCAAGTCACTTGAAGGAAACTTGTTTCCTTCTGAAGGTTTGACATGAGTCTGACGCGCCCTTCTCAAACAAACCATCAGGCGGGTTCAAGCATGTATAGCGATATGCTTCATCCATGCACTGGATATTATGGTTGGAAGAGCATCTTTTATTTCCGCGGAATACGAGTAAGTGACTCTACTTACGTATCCGCCCAACCCTTTTTGTTCGCTTTTCGGTAACAGCTATAGTAAGAAGGTGAATGGATGAGTCATATCGGGGCTACTGTAAGTCTACCCGCATCCACTGGCAAGTCCTTGAACTGATGGTGGCTTCACTTCACATCACATCACATCACACGTTTCTGACTTGTGTCTAAAATATAGTACAGTAATTAAAAAACAAACAATGTTTAGGTAGCGTATACCTACATACGTATAGACAATGCCCGCAGGACTACATCGAACAATTCATTTATCATGTCATTAGTGCAGTCAAATACTAATGAAATTCTTATACGTCATTAGGACGTCTAAATATAGATCCAACATTGATTTTGGTAGTGTTCTCTATTCACACTTTTAGATGTCCAACCGCGATAGTTTGAGTTGAGGTCAACCCAAACCTGAGGGAATTGTGTGACAAAATCGTCCTACACAGCGTCAAGAGCCGGCATTCATAAATGGCCCCATGGCATCGTGCAGCCGAGCGCACGTTATCAAGGCGGCGTTGGTGCTTGGATTTCTGCTGATTTTACTTAATTTGCTCGCGTCATGGTTTGACTCCACACCAATAGGATTGCCTCGAATGGAGTGAGTTTATTCGACAGCTCTCTTCGCCAAACTTTGTATGACTAATAATTATTGATTTTTTTTTGCAGCACAACCCAGTGGCCAAAACGCACAAGAACCAGTTCCGAGCGACTTGTTCAGTCAAAGCACCAAAAACCAAACAATCACAGCACCAATGGAACCCACAACAAAACTAATGATCACAGAAATATATTACCCACAATCAGTCGAAACGGACAGCAATCGGAAACAACAAACTTAAGCACAAATTTGAATCTCAACGAATCGAAATCTCAACCACAATTCAACGAATCTTCTCTAACGGATGAAACGAGCTTAACTCCCAAAGCAATGCTATTGAGTACAGGATCTAATTTACCGTCTATAGCAGTGTCGTACAACGGTATCAATTCCACTAGTGTAGACAGTAACAATTCGAATCTCGAAAGAAATAATAAAAGCAATAGCATGTTTGATGTTAATATTTCGACAACTCACCAGCTGAATGAAACCAATATGCACATAGACAGTGATACTGGTATCATCCATGGTTTAGTGCGAAAAAGGGGACAACATAGCTGTCCCCCAATACCGCCAAATTTAGGTGAGATCTTTTTAAAAAAAATGGTTTGTTATACATTCTAATATATTTTAGATGGACCAATCGAAGTGGATGTTTCGTATGAAAGCACAACATTGGTGGAGCAAAAATTTGCTCCAAAACTACAACCTGGTGGTCAGTACACTCCACGCGAATGTAGCGCCAGGGATCGAGTGGCAATTATCGTCCCCTACAGGGATCGGGAACAACATCTGCCAGTATTTCTGAAGAATATCCACCCGTTTCTGATGAAACAACAGCTGGAGTACGGAATATACATCGTGGAACAATCCACCGGATCATCCTTCAATCGAGCCTCCTTGATGAACATCGGTTTTGTGGAAGCTATGAAACAGAAAAACTGGGACTGTATGGTATTTCACGACGTAGACCTGCTGCCGCTGGATGATCGAAATCTTTACACTTGTCCGGATCAACCGCGACACATGTCCGTGGCGGTCGATACGTTCGGTTTCAAACTTCCCTATAGCACTATATTCGGTGGCGTGTCGGCAATGACCGTGAAGCAGTTCCGTACAGTGAATGGATTTTCCAACTTATTCTGGGGTTGGGGTGGCGAGGACGATGATATGTCCAATAGGTACAGTAAACCTCAAACTGCCTGCTAATCAATGCAAAAACACTAATTACTTTTCGTATTTTCTCGATTGCCTTCCCCAATAGACTGAAACACGTTGGCTTTCACATTGCACGCTACCCAATCAATATAGCACGCTATACCATGCTGAGCCACAAGAAGGAAAAGGCCAACCCGAAAAGGTACTATTCAAAACATTGTTGCTTCATATTGAAAGGTTAAACTGTCTCGTCTCATCACGTGATGTTGTTCATGCATTTTTGTAGGTACGAGAAGCTTTCCACTGGAGCGAAACGTTACGACAGTGATGGATTGAACTCCCTACACTACCGCCTAGTCAACTTAATCCGCAAGCCACTGTTTACATGGGTCCACGTCGAACTATCACCAGATGTAAGTTGATATGCTATTTAGTTCACACCCTGCAATCTCTGTTGTTTCTTAGTATAATTTTATAATTGTATCCATAATTCTTATTATTATTTTAGTACCCGATCTATATTTTTATTTGCTATTACGATGAAATGATAATCTCTTTGCTATAATATTTCTATCGTTAAACTTTTGCGTGGACGAATATTGTCCGATCTGAATTCACTAACTAGCTGCAATTTTTGATTGTTCAGTTTTATTCTCTATAACCACTAATTCATATCGTTCCGACGTTTACCTTTCCACGCCATTTGCTTGTATGATATATGAATTCTTCAACTCTTCATCTGGAAAACAATGAAATATTATAGCAACTGATGCACGACTGACTGCAGTCTAATGAGGGTTTTCTATACGGTTCTTGCATTCTCAATTAGGTTTTCTAAACTAAGTTGCAATAGTCCGATTTTTGCTTAACGACGTCTTAAATTCTGTCGTTGTTTGTGTATGCAGAAAAAATAACTATCCTAGTTCTGGAACGTGAACATGTTGCATAAGTCGTGTAACAAACACAGTTACTCCAAATTGATTTCGTAAACCCATTGCTATAAGTGGCCTAGCGCCTTATAAATTATCATTGCGTATGTATAAACATTTATGGATCCACGGAATTTTCTCGTTCAGTTATAACTTTCCCTTGGGCAACGGGCATAGTGTGATAAGTACGACGATCACCTTTCATGCAGCCTGTCTGAAATTTCAAAAATCTATTGACAATGGTTACTTCTATCACGTTGTCTTTAAAGATCTTTGTCGTTAATCTAGGATGGATTTATATCAAATCGAATCGACTTTTTCGTACAAGCGCTCGTACTTAAAACCTTTCGTTTCGAGTATCATAATGCGACCACTGCACAGTGGTATATCCCAGTGGTCCCAATCATATCAAATCACTCGTTTTTTGTTTGTGCTTCAGGGGTAAATTTTAGAGCTTTCATTTCTTCAGTGGATGTTTTGCCTGGAACAGTCCGCTTTTTTATATAGTCAAAGTTGTTATTAATCCATCTACAAATAAGTTTAAATAACTAAGGGAGAGTGTACGGTTATCGGCATTCTTTTATTTTAAATTTAACATATAACTTATGACTAAGTGCATAAGTAAAGACTGCAATTATTCAAAGGAAAAACGGAATTTATTCTTTTCGAAGAAGTTTTTGATAAAAGTTTTCATTGTCTGATGGTCAATGATTTGGACGCCACATTTGGTGTTGATTGGCCGATCACCACGTTTTTTCTTAGCCGGAATATCTGCTGTATGCTTGGTCAATACTTTGGCTTGCTTTGTATCTCTGCATTGCACTGACAAATTTTCACTATTTGTCGAAACATCATGGGTAACTCAAATCGTTAGACATTTTGAAAATGACGAGAAAAATCTTTGATTGCGAAAACTTTGATAGCATCCGGTATTAAATCATGAAATAGATCATTTCAAGGCTCACATACAAGAAATACTGGCTACCTGGGATAATACGCTTCAAATGATTAAGAATAAAATTTAAAGTTTTCTTAACACTCCGAATACCAAAAGGGGTAAAAAAGCAGGACCGCTAATTTTGACTGACTATATCTTAGCCATTTTTGGACCGATCTCCAAATTTTATTTACTATTCACTGTTATTATAAAAAGTTCCAACTAAAGTCTGTTGAAAAAAGTGGGAACGCTTACTTTTGCTGGCCAGATCTCAGCTGTTAGAAGTCCGATTTTAAAATTCGTTTATCAGATACGTCTATCACAACATAAATGTAACATAAATTTTTTCAATTACACTTTGGTAATGAAAATTATGATCAAAAATATCTTTAAATTCAAAGCGACGACATATGCATTTTTATATACCGAGAGGTTGCATTTGACATCAGCTATATGGTTTAGAAGAAATCAATTTCAACTTTACTGAAAATGTCTCAAAAAATTCGATATTTTCACAGAAATTTTAGTATATTAGAAGTATTCGAAGAATGCTAAACCAAGCTAAGCATGTTTGTGCACCAATCGATTGGATTTGATACAAGCTATAATGTACGAGACAAATAGTTTCAAATTTACTAAAGATAACCCAAAAATTAGATATTTCAGTTTAGTTTTAGGTTTTTGTGACTTAGCTAAGCATGCATTCAAGAATGTTCGTGTACCAACCGACTAAATTTACTTTCAGCTAAAAGTTCAAGAGTGAAATAGTTGATATATTTTATATTTACCAAAAATCTAAAAAAAATCGATATTTTCACAGAAGTTTTCAAAATTCAAGAAGTTGTAGGCACGTGGATTTGACGTAAGTGCACGTCTAAAAAATTTTGCTTACCAACTCAATGAACTTAGCAACGTGTAAAATTTTAGGAGTAAAATCTTATATTTACATCAAAATCTCAAAAAATCAACATTTTCGTGCAAGTTTTCGAATTTAATATATTGGAAAATGTAAAACAAACATCTATGATCTTTTATGTAAATTTATTATTTATTGGTATTAGCTTAAATGGGGAGAAAATTTCATTGAACTCGATTGAACTCCGAAACTGGCTAGATCTGAGATTTGAGAGGAAGAGATTCTACCGCAGGAATGGAATGCCGCCTAAAAGGTACCATCTCAAATCCTTTGCCGTCTTTTTTCAATATGAGTTTGTTTTCAAATCCAATCGATTGATGTACAAAAATGCTTAGCTGTATTTAACATTCTTCGAATACTTCTAATATTCTAAAATTTCTGTGAAAATATCGATTTTTTTAGATTTTTGAAAATATAAAATATATCAACTATTTCACTCTTGAATTTCTTCTGAAACATATATGTCAAATGCAATCTATTGATATATAAAAATGCATATGTCGTCGCTTTGAATTCAAAGATATGCCGAAAAAAAGAAGTTTTGGATAATTTATTTACGTTCCATAACTTTCATTAACAAAGTGTGATTGAAAAATTTTCTGTTCCAATTATGTTGTGATAGACGTATCTGTCTAATGATAAACAAATTCGGACTTCTAACAGCTGGTATATGGCCAGCCAAAGTAAGCGTTCCCACTTTTTTTCAACAGACTTTAATTGGAACTTTTTATAATAACTTTGAATAGAATATTCGGTATTCCATAGTTTTAAATTGATTTTATTCCGAATGAATTTATCTTCCTAATGGTAAATTTTTTTTAAATCGGTCGAAAAATGGGGCTAAGATATAAGTCAGTCAAAATTAGCGTTTCCACTTTTCATGGTACATACTGACGAGCCGCATCGTGCCAATTGTTGAAAGCATATATGTAATGAAAAATAATACAATGCTTAGAGAACAGTTAAGAAAATTATAAAATTGTTTTTCTTTTGTTTTGCACACAAAAATATAAATAGATAAGAAGGCTTGTTCCAGAGTTTAGGCGTTTCGTTCGTCTACTTGTCACAGTGCCAAAATCATCTTGTTCCAATGAACAAAGTTTTTCGATTCTTCGCAGGTTAAAAACGTATGTAAGATGAACAATGTTGGAATAACAGCTCAATAACGTTGTTATTTTACATGTCTATCGCGACATAACCGACAAACTCGGTTAAGAAAAATTGTTATACGACTTTATTTTGCGAAATGCAAAGCGCAGCTCTGTGTTTGCATTCCTGAGTAAAGTCTAATATCAAAATGAGAATAAATTGAAATCATAATCAGATCATCTGATTGAAATCCTAATATGATATCGACTCATCAACTTTTCAATTAATATCTCATTATGTTATCATTTTGCTGTTTAAAGGAAAAAGTTTTGTGAAACTCAAAAAATGAAAATATTAAAATCAACAACTTAGTGAATCCATTGAAATTGAGCAAATTTCAAATGGCAACACAAAATACAAAGTTAAGTTTCAATGGAAGAATTATTACTTCAATCCTATGTTACCTTTTACAAAAATGCTTCGACATCCTGCAGTTAACCGCAACCATAATCGCGAGGAAATGATTTTTTCAACCTTTTTCCAACTTTTATGCAAATAATGCTCCTTCTTTTTAACCACGAGAATATTGGTGGCAAACCACACGTCTGGGAGGAATTAGATAAATTGGCGATCATCGGTACCACGTTTGTCTGAAGCAGGTCAATCTGAATAGTGGCTTTGGCATTCCCATTTCGCTGATCGTCTGCCGTAGAAGGAGCTTATTTCAGAACTTGATATGAGAAATATATTTGACGTCATCGATTTCCTTCTAGATACTTTAAGTATTCGATCCTGTAACAATTTTTGCGTTCAGTTTAAAAAAATGTTTCGATATTTGTAGTCATACGACGTCGCGAAGTTCATTCCAAAGTTTTTAGACCATTGTTTTCAGTGCATCCAGAAATCCTGGATAACCTGGATAACGAAAATAATCTACTCGCCAAACCCGTTCTGAAAATACGCATAACTTTATATTCAACAGTATGGCAAAATTCATTGTTTACGAAGTTAGAACATCGAACATTGAATGTCTCAGATTTCAGAACCTAGAGCTAATTCTTAATAATACTTTAGTGGCTTAGAGGAGCTATCAAGAAAATATATGTTTAATGTTTATATTCCTAAGTAGTCCACAAACTGTGTCGAAGAGTCTTCGACAAAGACACTCTTCGAAACAATTCTCATTCCTAGTTATAAATGCTTGGAACTTCATATACTCACTAACGCTAGATACTATGAGAAGTAGTTTATCAATCATCTAATAGATCTTGGAACTTTAATACACTTTTCTAAAGAAACCGTTTAACTAAATTTTCATAATTTTTGAGGACTAACTCTGCAACAAATGATCGTCAATTTTAAGTTTACACAAGAACTTAAATTTACTGAAGAGATTCTATTCTATCTGTGGTCAGAAGCGAGATAATCGTTCAATCCCAATTAGTCGAAAAAACAAATGGTCTGGGAAACCTTATTGCCGGATTCCTAATTCACGTTCCCTGTGTGGTAGAAGAGTTCACTGTAAAACGTTCGGTCTTCAGAGCTTTCAAAGTAATTACATGTGCGAGTTGTGTGTGATCAAGTAGATAACTCAATTTGATGTTGTAATGTTTGAATCAGGGGTGGAAATTAGCAAATTTTTTGATTCACAGTAAATGAAAATAGTTACTATTGTCTTTTCATATCACATATTTTTTGTAGATTCTATAATGAATTTTGACTTAGAATTTAAAAATGACTTAGAATTTAAAAATGTTCCAATTTCATTCCAACAGTTCCCACAATTTAAATCATAATCGCAATTTCAGTTTTGTTACCAATTTTTTTAATTCACGGTGTTCGTTTTTTTATTCACAATCGGAAATCGGAAATGGTTTGAATGCTACAGCTTTGGATATGAGAAGGACAAATAGAACATTTTTATGCTGTGCTCAAATAGCCACACTGCTATTCACAGTGGATGCGGGATGAAAGCAACGAAACGAGTGTGCATTGACAGAAACCTGTATACAACTTTGTGAAACAACACTGCTTGTCATATAACCGAACATTTTCCGTCTTCTTATAGCTAGCACTTACAGTCCATTGAAAAAGCACCATAGGGGGAAGTACATGAAATTTCCGAAATCGTAAATTTTTTTTGATGCCAAAAATCTTAAAATTGTATGAAACGTCGAGATTTAGTGTTGACTTTCTGGTTCAATTGAAAAAAAATTTCTATTTTGGAAATTTCATGTACCCTATGGTGATTTTTCAAGATCTATGAAAATTCCACTAAGTGGACTAATTGCCTTTCTCTATAGAAAGCTATTAAAATTGCTGGAAAAACCGACTTTCGAACGGAGCCAATTTTAACAAACTTGAAAAAATTGAAAGCTACTGTCGAACCATTGATCAAGTTCGAAGATCAAATGGCTGTGACTTCTGGTTCCGGAGATATGATGGTATAAGTGACGTAACCGCCAAACACATTGATTTTTACCGCTCTTATATATGAGGGTGCCAATATTTTGGGATCACCTAATTTCGTAAAGCTCTAGTGCTCAACCTCTAAAAAATTCCTCATGCAAAATTTGAGCTAAATCAGACATGGGTAAAGGGTGCTGTCCAGCGGTTAAATTTTTTTTTCGATATGACACTAAATCTCGACGTTTCATGCAATTCTAAGACTTTTGGCATCAAAAATTTTGTTTCGATTTCGAAAATTCCATGTCAACATTGTAAATAGATGGTAGAAGGTTCGTTGGATAAGTGAATAAAACTAGGTCGCTCTCTTGTTGATCGTCTAGCAAACAGTAAACAACGTTAGCATAAGTTGGAAAATTTTAGTGGTGACGAGGATAAATTGTTTTTTTTTTCGCGAATGGAGCTGTGCTTATTGTTCCGCTAATATTATTTGTTCAGCTTCTTGCTGAACAGTGCGGCTTTGGGGAATTTCGTGATATGGCTATCAATTGATTTTCGGCGTTTATGAGAAAAAATTACAACAACGTCTTTTAGACGAAGAAGATTTGAGTGTTCGTACGGCAGAAAAACTAATCAAAAATCGAGAACTTGCTACATCAAGAGCGCAACTTTTAAACACGGAAGAAAGTATAAATTCAATAAAAAATCGTTTGGGAAGACGAGATAATAGATTCGAAAACAGAGTTGGCGATAATTGGACACGGGGTAGATCGAGAAGTAGAAATGGCCGGGCGAACAGGTTTAAACTACAGTCTCTCATGGTAACAGACTGGCGAATACCTCTTAGGGAGCCAAACGAACCGTCAAACTCCCATGCTCTAGCATAGGAATTTGACGGTTCGTTTGGCTCCCAAAGAAGTATTCGCCGGTATGTTACTATGAGAGTCTGTAGTTTAAACCTTATGCAAACAGAGGTAGATCACGGTCAGGGCGTAGGTCATCTAGCCAAGGAAGATATGCAAATTTTGTTTGTAATTTTTGCAAACAAAAAGGACATATTCAAAAATGTTTCTATCGGGTAAAACATCAGTAAAAAAAAACTGTAAAATTCGTCGAGGACAATTCTGGGAAGACATACAAGGTACATGACTACTTTAAAAGACTTCGGGTTGATTATAACAGTGATTCGTCAGATCGCGATCGGCTTTGCATTGATCTCGGCCCACAGGGGCAAATTAGAATTGCCGAGAAAATTGAACGTAGTCGCAAAGCGATAGGATAGAACTTTATGAATTGAATTGTATTATTCAGTCGAGAAGTTATAGTAAAACAGTTTTCATTCTAAACAGAAATGATATTATGTTAAGCAAGAATTATTTAGAAGTTTAGTAGACTAATCGAATTGCCCTTTAAGGGTATGGTATTGTGATGAACAGAAGTATTTATCGGATAATATTTACCGTGTAAATAGTAGACCTGAGAAAGATGGTCATTGAAGATTGAACCCTCCTTATATACAAATGTCAACATTGTAAATAGATGGTAGAAAGCAGGATGATAGACAAAGGGTGTGAGCATAAAGAATTTTTAGCTGTGTTAGTGAACGGCGAGAAAAGAGCCAAAATGATATGACGTCATATAATTTTAAGGATTGAAGTAAGTTTTCGAAGAGGAATTGAAAAATGCGGCTCATTTTTTAAATTTGAAACCGATCGTTTTGTATTATATCAAACATTTATTTTCAATTGTTTTGCCATTAGGTTCGAAAATGTTTCAATTTGTCTATATTTTTACGAAGCACTGCGCTTTGTTTATCCGATTGCTTTTGATTCATTTTTGATTTAAGAAACTTTTGTTCTTTGATATTACGTTTCAAATTTTTCACACGAATGCTAATCTTAGTTTTAGTAAACTGCTTGATGACCTGGTTACTAACATTAAGAAAACTTGCTTGCCAAATTTTAGTACTAACTTGTCTAACATTTTTCTTTTGCCGAAATAGGTAATTTTGAGAGTGGTGTAAATTGTTAAATACTGAATCCATATTTCTTGCTACTTCTAGCCAGTTTTCTGTTGGTTGTGTCAGCCAACCGTGGGACAGATCAGTTACGTAAGAGTTACGTAAATGATCCAATCTGAGGATGGGTATGTTTGAACGAACAAGCTACGGTTGCAATTATGAATATAACTTGAAATATCAACATCATCTGATTCCCCATTTTCTGAAAAAATACGAGCTTCTTTAAAAATTCGACAAATAACGAAATCTTTTTGAATACGTATTTCCTGGGAATTATGATTATTACTAAGTTGATATTTTAAGCCTCTTCCTAATATTATGAGTCTTAAGCGGTTTAACGCGTCCAATGGAGATGGATGATTATTTGGTCCTCCATTTTGGCGTATTTGTCCAAACAAATTTTCCAAACAATCTTGATTCACTTTGTAGGTCATGATGAAGCGTATTCCATACCGATATTTCATATCACTAAAAAAATATTTGAGTTGATCGACATTAGCACTGTTTTTTGAAAAACCTGCTTGAATATAAAATGATTAAAGTTACATATAAATCGAATAGTTTGTCCTACCTGAACAGATCTTTGTGCTTGTTTATAACATTTTAACACTCTCATTGAAGATATAAAATATGCCATATTATTCAGTATTTTTTCTTGTTCTTGAAAAGCTTCCTCAAAACAAATTTTGGACTCATTTGAACTATACGAGCTCATTGTAATAAACCACGAATCTTTAAGATCGATGACGTTTGCTAGTAATGATGCATCTTCATGCTGTGGGAAATGTCGCCTAACATTAACGGCGGTAGTGTGGCTAAGAAGATCGACAGCGAGTCTCACATTCTGCCTCTCTGTTCCGGCGCAATGAATATGGCGCATAGACATTTTAAACAGAGAATTATAATCTGATGTATGCGAGACGGATGGATTCGGGATTAAAAAATTCATTGTTTAGTTACCATTATAAACAAAACCGCGATCTAACAATCAATTTCGCATCAGTTTGAGTAAATGAGGAACGTCCGGAAAAGAATGTATGTCTTCACCGTTGATAGGATGTTTGATCGACGTATGTGTATGATCTCTCATTATATCAATATCACATTATCTCCAGAGGCCTTGATTTGGTCCACCGCAGTCAGATACACATCCTACGACTGTATATCCTTGTTTATATAACTCAATTATCACATTATTCAGTATTTAACTAGTCGTTTTTGCATCAAAAGCATCGAATATTGGTTGCTTCCAGTTCGCAAACAAACCGCGGGCCATTATAACTTGCAAGTTTTTGTATGGACCTACAATACCATCGTTTCTAGAATCAACGGAAAGACCGAAATCAGCATTTTGGCGAAAAAATTATTTGATTTTCTGATTTTAGTTAGTTATTTTTTGAGGCAACTAAAAAAATCTTACTTTTGCTAATTTAGATTTTTTAATTCTCATTCCCTTAATAATAATAATAATAAAATATTTGTTGAAATGGCTATTTTTTTAGCTGAATTCACAAATTAAACGTGCTGTCATTTCTTAGCTAAGGCATACTTAATTTCCATTCAACTAATTTTTTAGTTGAATTAGAGAAGTAAAATGTTGTTTTCAACCAACATAAATGGTTGAATTGGCTTCTGCAATTTGCAGCTATATAGCGCACTGTCACCGAAAAAACGCGAACACCGTAATGACTACTAGCCCCTAAATGGCACACTACTACCGAAAAAAAATTCAGTCGCGGTTGTCTTTTTCTATATCGGCAGGTATAAATACGATGTTGTATTGAAGAAAAAGACATAAACGAAACACAAATATCTTTTTGAAATTTTTTCTTCTAAATCACTGTTTTCTTCATTTTTCGCGAAATCGACTATCTCACTGAAAACTATGAGCACTCGGAAAACAAAAACCGAATACATGTAGTACACCAGACGGCGTAGCTCAGAAGGTTTAAAGATACAAAAACACCATTTGACATATACAATTAGAGTGCAACATTCGAAATTCACTTCACTGTTTCTCGTAGAAACATTATTACGCACAATCGCTTCAAGTGCGCACAAATTCTGAATAAATACACTTTCCACTAAGAGTTTACGACATTTTTACATATCGGTTTAGACATTTAAATATGGATATATCGTAACACATGCGAAAAAACATCAAAACAATTTGCAAGCAGTTTCAACAAGACTGTCCTTTTTAGCTTTTCAATTGATTGTTTTGCTTTGACACTTCTTGTGAGTTTTTGGCTAATAAACTTGTTAATAAAACCAATTACATTTTTGTTTTCTTTGTGCTGTCCTTCAGTAATGATGGTGATAGATAAATAGTAACAAATTTTCTGATTTTAATAACAAAATTAGTTGTCAATGAGAATTTCGTGTTGGATTGAAATATTTGCTGGTTTGTGTCCAGGATATTCGCCAACTAAACACATTCTCTAAAAATAAGAGCTTTTTTCAGCAGAATAAATTCTCAATTTTAACTAATTTCATAGTTATTTTGGAAATTTTGTTGTTAAAATTAACTAATTCAAAAACAGTAATACGAATTAGGCGCAGAGCTAATATCGGTCGTTCCGTGTTTCTTCAACGGACATTTCATCAAATAATAAAACTGTTATTTTTTCCACTGAGCTCATTTTTCCTGCAGCAATCTTCATCAGTTTCAGAACGTCATCCAATAATCCGATGTCCGTGCGAATTCTACTACTCCACTTACGAAGCGTTTGAATACACGGTAGAGGTGTTTTCAAATCTTTTTTAAGAAGATTCCATACATTAAATGTATCTGAAAATAGATAGTAAATTTCTACAAAATTTTTAATAATCATCTAGAAGAGTGTACCTTTTTGTAAACGATAGCGCGACTTCTTCGGACGACCAGTGAACTTTTTGTTTGCGTCCCATCAAATCGATTTGATTCGCAGTAAATACTTTACTCAGCTCCAGCCTGATTCGCCTTGAAATTTCTCCCTTTTTCATTTCTTGTTCTTGATTTCAAGATCTAGGATCGCCTTCTTCTTTTCATGTACTTCCAGGTGAACTGCTTTCATAGAAAGTTGATGATTTTTTTGTTCCTGATCATAGCTCGTATTCAGTTCCTTCAGTTGTTTCTGAAGCTGGAATATTTCTGCACGTTGCATTGCAAGCTGGGCTTGTATACTGCTTGTTGGATGCTGAGAATAGTACCTATTCTCCTTTTCTGATTGATCAGGCGCTTTCACTGAATATGTGTGATCAAATTTTTGGGGCGAACATATATGTTTTTAAGCATTAATCGCATCTAAATTAAATTATCTAGACATTGTCAGGATAGATTCTTGATCCATGCTTTTGAAGGCGAGATATTCAATGAACAAGTTGAAAGACGGCGTTTTCAGCTATGCAATTTTTTCTTCAGAAAACAGATTTTTTAGACCGCTAATGTCAATGAATCATTCTGTAATTTTCACAGAATAATCTAGACTAATTTTCTAAGAGATTGTCAGTTGGATTTTTTTGATATTTGTCACCGTTTCTGAGAAAATTACATTCGAAGCGTGGAAATAGCCCTCTGAAACGCCCTAAAACACAATGGCTTCAACCCTTATATGATGCATTCAAGAGATCTGCAAAGAATAATTTCTCTTTTTTTCCAGCACACTTAGTGCTCATCGAAACAAGTTCCGGCACTCGGATGGTAGGAGGAACCTGAAAACGTGAGCATTATCTGGGTTCCGTGAAAAAGAACAGAATAATATAACAGTTCGGCTGAAAAGTTCGTATCGTTTAATAGAAACACACATTTTTTTGCCAAAATTCGTTTTTATTACTCAACATAATTGCCATCAGAGGCGATACAGCGATTATAGCGATCTTCCAACTTTTCGATACTATTTTTGTAGTACGATTTTTTGGTATCGGCGGCACTTTTTTTCATCAAAAAGTAGTGTTTCATCAACACTCGAAATTCCTTTTTTCCATTTTTTTTTCACAATAACAAAAGTAGCTTCACTCAAAATGCAATATCTCACAAACTAATAATCAGACAGCTGTCAAATTTATACACGTATCTTTTGAAGGTTGGTACTAACTGAAAATGGTATGGATTTAATTCTAGTGGCGCCCTCACATAGAAACGATACGAACTTTTCAGCCGATCTGTTACATACCTCCTTTTAAAAAAATACGACGAAAATTTGCTTGTCCATTGCTAGTTGCAGTTCTGAGTTCCGTTCGAAAGAATCATCACTAAAATGATTGGAGCAAATGAAAATTTGCCTTTTTGTGTACGAAGGAAGATGACTGAAACGCAACCAAATATTCCATTAAATATTTTGCATCGGGGCCCGGTGAAACGAAACGGAGATAGAAGCTGTTTCTTTTCTATTAGATGCACATTTTGGCACAAAACATTTCATTTTGTCAGTGGTATTATCTCACGTTTTAGAAATTTTTATCATCATTTAAATATGAACACTTCTGTGATGAAAATACGATGTGACGACACTCCCACCCTTTATCTATCATTCTGGGTAGAAGGTTTGTTGGATAAGTGAATAAAACTAGGTCGTTCTCTTGTTGATCATCTAGCAAACAGTTAACAACGTTTTCGAGTTCACTCCGAGAGATTCAAAGCAATAGTTGGAAAGTTTTAACAAGATGGTAAGAGACAGAAAATTTGTTACCCCTGTCTTTTCGACGATCCGTACTGTTTTAATTCAGTTGCTAAAAATACATGCGTTTCGTTCTCAACCCAGTGCTTTAGCAGTTGCACTGCCTTTGCAACCCAGCAGTTCAACTTAAACCACCATGTATGGAAAACTCGAACTCGATCGAGCTACAGAATGCCAAATTTCGTATTCGATTGAAACGATGTTGTACGTGAATGATAGTTCTGTTGAAGATTACGTTTTCGAAAACAGAATTGCAAAATATATTAAATTAAGTAGATAGTTTGAGAGATAAATCCGAGCAGCTTTTGTGCATTATATTATGATGTTATGAAATGTTATACGTTTTCTGAAACCACAATTTAACTCATCATGAACTACGTTTTACTTACTTTCGTTACAGAGCAGCTGATGACAATCGTTCTTACCGAACTGGTTCGGGTGAAATGTATCGAATACGACCGATGCGTTGTACGTGGTTCGAGATCATATAAAGGACGTACTGAAATAGGTAGGTGCTACCTCGGAGCCGTGAAGGACATTACCGTGTTAAAATATTTAAAAAATTCAGCATTTTAGTCTCCAGCAAAGCTACTAATGGCAATCTTTCGTGCTCTCGTCAGTTGATTTCTTTCGTATTAAGCTAAAGTTACCTTTTGTTATCGAAAATTTATACATGTAAATGCTACGAATATCGTGATACTTAATTTGTGCGAATGAAATGGTTAAAAAAAGCGTTACCAGATAGATTTTTTCCAAGAGTTCTACTTCCGGTGGTAACTTTTCAGACTTTATACAAGCAAAGCAGAGTTCTGTAAAACTAGAAAGTTGAAACTCAATAACATTTTTAAATCGTATGTTCAGGACAGATAAAAGTTTAAGCAAACATTTTATGTTTTAAATATGGGGAACTCCGTTTCCGTCCTACTGAATAAATTTCGGAGGCGATCGTAGTGCGGTTTAGAAACCAACAGCGTAGAATTGCGCACTAGTCTCTTGAATACAGAAGCTACTCGTTTGATTTGAATAACGATTTTATGACAGTAGTATGCAAACAGCGAACAACACAAAAATATCTCAAAAAATAATCAAATTCCATAAGACCGTAATCAAATAATTTAATCTCAACTCAAATTTAAGTAACTTTAAAGTATTAAACAAACATACAAAACTACAGAGCTGCTGCAAAGAAAAACTCAAAGTTTAACTTAAACAAAACGTGATTGATATTTTCCATAGCATATAGAATATTTATTATTGATTCCAAGTCTCAAGTTTAAAAGGTGATCCTAGATCAGTTGACGCACACTCTCATTAGGGTATGAAAATAATAATAATAATAAAAGTAGTTTTAGATGGGTTTTACTCTGTAGTTGAAAATTTCAAACCTTGAGTTTGCCTTCATTTATGGCGTTTTCGTTTTTAATTTGCACTACACCGGTGCAGTGCTACACTGAGGCATGCATAAACGAACAAAACTGACGAAAACATAAACAGTAACCATTGACTACAATAAACGATTCCATTGCACAGAGCTACACCAAACTTTTGATGAGTGCTACACCAGTGGTATCGGTGCAGAAAAAGTGTAGCACTGGTGTAGTGCAATTGGCAAAAACGAACGGTTTCAGTGCAGCTTTCGCTACACCGGTGTAGTGCAATTTAAAAACGAAAACGACATTAGTTAGTTGGACCCAAGCTAGCAAATACTGGTTACACTGAAATGTACTATTTTTTTTGTATCAATCAAATTCCCTTCGATAAACTCACCAAACCTTGACCGTGACAACCATCAAAATCAAGTTAGCACTGGAGTGTATATATTAGCATTAAAAAAATAAAAGTAACATCTCCGGTTCAGCGACGTTTTTCATGCGTCATATATCAACGGATATTAGCTTCAGTAACTAAGAAACATACAGAATATGCCGCCTTATTTTACTAGATTTCATTTGTCGTTTATTTCAACTTATTGCATATTTTAGCGCCGCTTTCTACTGAGTAACCTCTTCCGGATGATTTAATTTATCAGAATGGCGAAAAACTAAAATACTAATGAAAAAGTGCCATATCAAGTAAGGGAAATTGATAATAAGCAAAAAAGATCATTTGCAATTCCAAAATACCGTAAACATTATTTCTACTAGATAAGCAAAGTTTGATCTGAACCACTCGTCTCGGATGAGGGCAAGCGAAAATCTCGGTAAAATTTGATTTCTTGTAGCATAGAGAAGAGACTTTAACATTTGTAATGATCATTCAAGGAAACGAATTCAATAAAAATCAGTTTTGTAATCGAGGTTAGCTCTGGTAAATATTGATTACGATGACACAACCCAATTTATTAATACTGGTTTAAAAAACAACAATGATTAAATATGCTTATTTCGTAAGCACTATAACATTTGCTATCGATAAAACAAATAGCAAAAAGTCCCCTCCCATAACTCGACACTGTTCAATCATCGGCTTTATCAAGTGTTCCGCATGTTTTTATCACTACCCTGCTACTCGGTTATCATGGCGTCTATCTGTGCACCTTCGCTGATATGAATGAACCGAACCGATGCGTACGGTTGCCGGTGAGCAAAGTCGGCATACTGGCACCCATTGATGGCAATGCTATATGCGTCCGGTTTCACCGTGACCTGTACGTCGAAGTAACCCTTCTTCTGTATCGGACATCCTCCGTGCCGTTCCTCGATGCCCCAGCTTCGGAATTGATAAGTATTACGGACGATCAACTTATCACGAGGTCGAATGCTGATGTGCAGCGGACAGTCATCCCGGGGATCCACGTTCGGCCCGGACTGGAAATTAATGTTGAACCTGTTGAGAAAGTTTAAGTTTTAAGATCAATCAGTTTTTAAAGAATAATAAATATTTTTTAGTAGAAATATATGTCCATTTACTGTAAACACACTGATTCAAATAGTAGTCTAGTCGAGATGGACACTACGATTCTGCAATCCGACGGATTTGTGATACGAACGAATCTACACTTTCGTTAGAGTTAGAATTTTGCATTCTTTATTCCGTTCGACTTGTATGATTCGATCGACTCTCGTTCGGAAACACTTGAAATTCCGAACACTAACCATCAAAGCTGTCAATACTACTTACACGTTCTATATTATTTGTATTATGAATTTCTTAGTGAACGAAACCGACACACTTGTATAAACAAATTAGAACGATTCTAAACCGAACAGAAGTAATACGTACGCAAGTCGAACGAGTATTGTTCGAAAATTTAGCAACTCGAACGAATGATATTCGAGTTCATACCCAACTCGAACCGAATGCAGAATGGAAATTGCAAATTCGATCGGAATATTTCGAATCGATCGACGTACAGAATAGGGATGGGAATATTGTATCTTCAAAAATCATTGGTAGACGGAAACGGGTGCCACTTCTCTCACTAAATCCCATGAAACCTTCATGCATAATATTATATAATAAACTCCAAAATTGTGCATTAAGATGAAAATCTGGTTTCAGGATAACTTCATGTGTAGCTATTGAACATTTCCCTCTTCTTCTCAAACATAGAAGAACAGTATAATCAGACGAAGTCAAAATATTTGTTATCACTATTATCAAATGTTATCACTATTTGTCGAAACTTATGGCAGAAGGTCGAAGTATTTTTCCCCTTAAAGACACTCCTTATGTGACTCATTTTAAACCATCCCAGGTCATTTACTTTCGCATGGAATTGGATGTATTATTCTACAATCGCCTTAAAGGCCTATTCAAATCTTTCCGATTCGATTCGATTCAGCACCGGCATGGCGTCGTGCACTGACGCCAATATTCTTCTACACGTTATACACCAACTGTTCCGGCACTGAATCGGATCGGAAATGTTTGAATAGACCTTAAAGTAGCTATTCTTCACTGCAAAATAAAATATATTTTTGTTGTTTCTTTGTTATCCCAAGCGCGTGGACTTTGGGCACTATATGAATGCTTAATATTTACCTGCATATGAACATATATACGAGAAATACTAGGTGCTTTGTTGTTTTCTTTATTTCGAAAAATGTTATAACAATTTATATTTTCATACATATCAGAGCTTCACGCATTTCTCTGTTCAGCATCTTACAAATTAAAAACCCATTAGTGTTAGTTCGTTTAGTAGTTTTTTAATTGTGTGAACGGGCGGATTCCAGAAAACTAGCTACGAAGTTCGAGAGTTACAATGGAATGGCATGGGGTGAGTGAATTTAAAGTACTATATTCTCGAAGGTATTCGAAATATGGAACTTTGCAATTATGTTCTTTGATAGCATGTTTATCAAATTAAGCAATTTTAAAAATCGTTTTTCCATAGAATACCTCCGTAGGACATAAGAAGAAGTTTTTTACTCAGTTTTTACTTTTTCATCTATGTCACCATTTTACAAACTTAGGTCCCACAGAAAGCTTTTTAAATTCATCTAGATCCGACTTCCAAATCCGAAATTAGTTATTAGTGAAGAAAACGGTTAATTCAAGTGTTCGTTTCTATAAAAGAAAATGTAAAGATGAACTAGATTCTCTAAAATAGTAGATTCTTCTAGTTCAAAGATTTCGTCAATTGATGATCGCAGAAACTCACGTCGGATATATCAGTCCCCAGACTCCGGTGCCGGAAATTGTGATCAAATGCTCCAAAACGAAATCCAGTTCATTTTCTCAGAGATGTCCGAACCGATTTCCACAAACTTAGATTCAAATGAAAGGTCTCACGGTTTCATACAAAACTCCTGAATTTTATCCGGTCTCAACTTACAGTTCTGAAATTACTGGATGATAAATGTTTAAAACTATTAACCTTTTACGACAATCGATGCAAAACCGGTAAATCTTTTCTAAATTTGGATCAAAATAGATCCAATTCATAGGTCATATTAGTTGAAGATCAAACGAACCGATTTTGACTACACCATAAGACATTAGCCTTCGGTGTGAAAATAAGTGTGTTGCAAATAGCAATAACTTTACGCCTACCTAGTGGATTATGTTGATCCTCGAGGTGGTATTAGTAGTACAACATAATCTGCTAACGCACTGATCAGTCAAAAACGAAACGTGTAAAAGAAATGATACCATAAAGTAACTTTACAACAAAATTCCGAACCATATTCTGATCTGATATTTAGATGAATCGATCAAGGGTTTCATAGTTAATATCATGAAAAAATTACCAACACAATTAGAAACGGTTCATCTCGCTACCTGTACATTTATACAAATCAAATCGAATCGAATCGTCTTATAACTGTGCGAGAGATTACAAAATTATTAAATGTATCACCCCTTATTGATATTTCAAGCGTTCCTTTTCTTACCACATTTGATTGGAAAATCAATACATTGTTATTTAGAACAAGAGCGTATAATATAAAATCATATATCATTTGCATCAGTTCGGCGATGTCAATGTGTGTATGACGATTGAACCGATTTTCACAAACTAAGATTCAAACGAAACGTCTTATGTCCTATAACCTGCTATTGATTTTTATACATTCTCGATTTCGGTTTCGAACTTACTGGATTGTGAGTGACAGGACATCAAAAAATTTCAGTATCGTGTTTAACCAGTAATGATTTTCATAGAAGCGAATACCTTGAAACTAATCATTAAATTCCCTAAGCTGGCAGATCTTGTTATTTGCTGGTCAAACAAGTTCTCTCCTCGGATTCCATTTCTTGAAGCACCGGAAATGGTAACCAAAAATGGTACTCACAGCAATTTCATTTGTACATTGTCGTACATTCCACATTAAAAATATTAAGTTACTTTTTATTCAGCCCTATACAGCGTGTTGCAAGAAGGTGCATTAGGATATGAAAAAGCAAAGAAAACTTACTGGTCTTCCTTCATTTTTCCGCGTATAATCACTTTACGATACAATCCTAGACCGGCTGGTAAAAATCCAAGAAACGGCGATGGCTGCAAAAAAAGAAGTCAATTCAATCACTTTTCAAAATTCCATCACAACATTTAACAGTATAATTTTTCACCTACAGGATTGTACACCGGTAACTGAGCCATTTTTCGATGATAAATTCGTTTATTCAAACCTAGTCCTAACACTCGAACGGATCAACCGACACTGAATTCGAGTTCAGCTTCAACACAAAGTGAAATAGACTTGGTTTTATATTTGGTGTATCAATTTGCGAAAAGTATATCGGGATTGATAAAAATATTTTATTGGCGATAACATCCCATCGTAACTGCTATACCAGCTTTCTGATAAGAATTTTACACAGCCTGCCACTAGGGAGTACTGCAACATGTCGAGGGTAAAACTAACGTGTAAAATATATATTTCAGAAAATCTTGAAATTGATTTTTATTAAAAGAATTTAATTTGTAAGAATAACTCTTGTGCTGGTAAAGTATATCCAGAAAATGAAACAGCAACTGCCACATCAGGAATCAAACAAATATGTTCGGAATTGACGATTTCATTGAACAGTTTGTCATCCTTAAATGAAATTACTGACATTGAATCACGAAGAGATTGAAAGAAAGCTGTGGAATCCTGATAGATGATAAGATTAAATTGTTTTCTTGTACCTTTGATAAAGGAGCAGCTCGAATTACTCATAGACCGTTAAAAATCTAACGGGCACTCGAAAAAGTGCAACAAATTTCCTAGCTGTCTCAAATCATCGGTTCACTGGATACAGTTTTAAAATGATAAGACCAAGTACATACACATTAAAAAAAACACAAAGCCTACAGCAGTAAATAAACTCTAGCCGAAACAATTTACTGATTCTCAATCCGATAACTCAGTTCGACATTTCTCATTCCGATTACTCTTATCAATACTTGGAGTCTATAATCGGAAACATGATTTTTCGCCTACAAATCTCTGGTTGCATTTTTGCAAACTTTTTGAATCAAATTGCAATTTTCTAATTTGAACACGTTGGTCAGTAAGTCTTGGAAGTAACTAAAGAAACCCTTTTTTAATTCACCTATTGGTGTGATATTGCCTATCTCTTGCCATATAAATAGTCTCATTCAAACATTTGTAAGATTCTATACTCGGTCATTAGTATTGTGAGCTTGTCAAATAATCTAATTGTTAGTTTCCATCGGAGTCTAAGTCTTTCGAAATCGATTCTTTCATCTCCGAGAAATTTCGGTGCATTACAAGACACTGAAATTTGTTGGCTACGTCACATATAACATTACATCTCTCGAGCCGGAATTGTTTACCACAACCCTTCCAATTTTGATTGACATTGTTAGCTTTAATTGTTAATAAGTTTAACGAAATTTTTTGAACCATCTTCGAGAGAAATCAGCCGATGACAAATGTGCGGTTATTCGGTTACGTCACTTTTACTATTATATCTCCGGAAGTGACAACCATGTGATCTTCGAACATCATCACAAATTCATAGTAGCTTTCAAACGAGTGTAGACATGAAGAAATCGGTTAAGCCATATCTGGGAAAATTGGAATCTCCGGAACTAGAAATCACAGCAATTTGATCTTTGTATTTGATCCTTAATTCAATAGTAGCTTTCAAACGAGTCTAGGGTTGTTAAAATCGACTGAGCCATTGAGCTTAAAAACGCGTTTTATCTGTTACGTCATTTATGCCATAATATCTCCTGACGCGGGTTTTCCAGCATTTCATAAAACATAGTATTCCTCAAATATCATATTAGTATTTTGGTATTCATTAGTTAATCTACTAAAAAACACTGTTTTTATCAAACGATTAACTGCTATAAATTACATTAAAGAAAAAAAAAACATTTATTTCTGTATATGTTATTCATGATCTTATAACTATTTCAGGTTTGTTTGTATCAGTACATCATTTTTAAAGTATGATAGCTGGCTATTGGTTGAACTCATGGAAGAGAAAGAAGGCTAGTATAAAAAAATAAATAAACTAAATCCTAACGACATGATCAATATCCCGATAACCTTCGCCACAAGCACAATGATTAGTCTCAGAAAGTCCAACTCGAAGGAGATGCATCTTACTGGACATCACACGAATGAAATCCCCTGAAGCATGCCTTTGTCGATATTTTATGAATAATTGAGTGCTCCCAGATCATCTTCATCTCAAGAAGTTTGCTAGCTGGCAAGTGTTCTTTGGCGAGACGCGCTATAGAATTCGTTGAAAGCAATCGGTCGCTCATAAATTTCATCCTCAAAGATAGCACATTTGGTTGAATTATCGGCTCTTTCCTTGCCAGGAATAGAGTCATGAGCCGGGACCCAGACTATAGTGATTTGATAATTATTATTCAATTAGTCGTTCAGGCACTGTTTTATTTTGCCAAGAAAAACGGTTCATTCTTGCCAGTCATGTTTGAGCGAATGGCTTCCTTTTTTTCATGAATACGTTTATTTCATAGGCAATATACATAAGTTTTTCTTCGCCGTGGCATCCACAATACATAGTACTTTAAATCTAATAAATTTCGAATATCATATTAGTATGTTAGTATTCGTTAGTTAATCTAAATACTGTTTTTATCAAGCGAGTTGCTATTTTAAATTACATTCAATAAAATACATTTATTTTATACATGATCTTATAACTATTTCAGGTTTGTTTGTATCAGTTCATCACTTTTATTCATATAATATATCTGGCTATTGGTTGAACTCATGGAAGAGAAAACAGTCTAACATAAAATAAAATTAAATTTGGAACTCCAATGGACTTAATGAAATGATTAAGAAGTTTCATGTAAGGAAGGGCCCGACAAGCAAGAATGTAGCGAACTGGGACATTGGATAGTCTACCTTGGGTACACAAGGAATTTATTAGTTGAGATATGACATCACGATACTCCACGCATGTCCAAACGACATGATCAATATCGCGATAACCTTCGCCACCGACCCAAATCATCTTTATCCCAAGAAGCTTGCCAGCTGGCGAGACGCGCTATAAAATTCGTTAAAAGCAATCGGTCTCTCATAAATTTCACCCTCAATAGCACCACGTTTGGCTAAAATATCGGCTCTTTCATTGCCTGGAATGGAGCAATGAGCCGGGACCCAAACTGTGACTTGATAATTATTATTCAAAATGTTGTTCAGGCACTGTTTTATTTTGCCCAAGAAAAACGGTTCATTTTTGCCAGCAGCGTATGAGCGAATGGCTTCAATTGCACTCAGACTATCTGTGAAGAGAAAATAATGGTTTGAAGATAATGTGACGATTACACTCAAACTGTAATGAACTGCTGCTAACTGCTTTAAGGCTTATTTTATCGAAATTCGTTTTTCGAGAATTTTCGAGAAGTTAGAAAAGTGCAAATGGTACGTCAATTATGCCATTATATCTCCAGAACCGAAAGTGACTTCTTATATCTCTCATAAATAAATGTGGGTATACTTCAAAATAATTCAATTTGATCCTTGAAAAACAAAAAAAAAAATGTGCCTAAACTAGTACAACCTACAGAACGAAACTCGCAGATCGGTTAGGTAATCTCTGAGTAAACGAAGTGAGCTTCGCAACAGCAGGTACTTCCGAAACCGGCATAATCGAAGTCGGTTCGAAAAAATTGAGTGATATCCATTTTGGAATGTATAACCGTCTACTGTCTACTGATAATAACTATCGGTTGGATTAGTTTTTAGGCCAGTTAAGAAATTTTGTACGTTTTTGTTTCGCCGCTGACGGTGCAACATTTTTAACACACTTAAGGTGAAATGTAGCGGAATGCGCGCATCGCGTTTTTGGTCAATTATTCAAAAACTAGACAGACAGACACAACTAAGTATTCTTAGAATTTTGAAATTTTGCTATGCCGAGCCGTAATTGGTTTTTGAAATGTATAAACGGTTACTGTTCCATTCCACGGGATGGTGTTTGTTTCACAAAGAATCTGAAAATGCAACTCAAAATTATAAAATTTTAACCAAAACAACCGAAATTTGAAAAAGTTTACATAAACTTTTCCGCATTTTTTTATTGCTTGCGCGCTGCTGTTTCGTATTGAGGTGGTGTGAGAAATGCACGGTAGACTCGGATGCATTATATCGTGAGCAAAAAAATAATGACGCGAATTTATGCAGCATTCGGTTTTGTGTTGAAATGAAAACGATTTGAGTTCAATAAAATGGGTATTGTAGGAAATCGTTTATTTTCTAAGTAACTGTCGTTTATAATACTAGTAATGTCTGTCGAGCTCAATGCATTGGTGTTGCTGAAGCAACAATGCTTGGCTGTGTAATATCATATAATAGGTATTATTTTAGATTGTAGCAATTTTTGAAGCAAAACTAAAACTTCAACCTTGACAGGTTACTGAATGAAATGAATACAAGCCAAGTATTATCGTTCATGTAGAATATTTGAAAATATAACTTTTATATAACCTGTGATACAAACAATGTGGCCTGGTGAACTACTGACAAAAATATCGAAACCGTTCTTTTGAAGGAGAATCCATGCTTGCTACTAAACTCAGGCATATACATGGTTAGCAAGTTAGTCAATACTGTGGTAGAATAATCCAGCCACAAGAGAGAATAATAAAAAATATATACATCGTGAAATAAATATTATTGAATTACTTAGTAATCCAGATACAACTCAAATTATATTGTAAACAATAATTATATTGTTTTACTAAATGACGCAATGTAGTTTCAGCATATTTATAGATTGTAGTCTAAATTCTAAAAAACAACGGTAATTATTGCGATACAGACAAATCTCAATCTAAGTAGTCTGAAAGCAGAAAGAAAAAAAATGACAGGATTGACTCGACGAATTCCATAAAGAACGGAAGCATTTTCCTCCTGAAAATTGAAAGGATGAACAAAGATAGCAGAATTCCAAGAAAAAATCACGACAAATACATATACATATAACCTTATGTTAGTCATTCATAATTACCCATGATTCATAGCTCTAGTGCAGGGGTTCCCAAAGTGGTCGATATAGACCCCTTGGGGTCGATATAGACCCCTTGGGGTCGATATCCTTTTTGCGGGGGTCGACGTGAACGAAAACTGACTATGACGACCCCCTATTGTTTGATATACGTTGGTATTTGAAATATTTTCGCTAAAAAAGTTGTGTTTATTTGACCATACGTAGAAATTTGTAAGTATTTTACAACAATATTAAAAAAGCAAGAAATTGATTTTTCAAAGGAATTTGTTGATGGGGGTCTGAGACCTAAGTTAATTATAGTAAAGGGGTCCCTGACCCAAAATAGTATGGGAACCCCTGCTCTAGTGTGACAGTAATCACTAACAATAACTATTGAATTAGCATATATTCAAAGTGTGGAGGATTCAAAAATCCATTACGAGAGTCGTTTTTACAAGCCAACATAACGAGTGGTAAGCCCACTGCGCTCAATTGTAATTGTAATTGTATTTGTAATTTATCAGCCCACAACCTGGCAGACAGTGTCCGCCCATCTGCTTGAGTGAGGTTAACTACAAGCTGGTTGTAAGCCTACTAAAGCCAGACCGTTTATATGCACTAGACCGTGTAGCATACCGGCTTCCTGCACCAGCAGGCGCTGTTCTGAGTTCCACTGGTTTCAGATACATTAGGTTAGGGATAGAGGACATAAATAGGGAAATATAGCTTTTAGAAGTTTACTAACTACTGTGTTTATGGCTGAAAATAAAGCGTACGGAACAATAATAATTATAATAATAACAATAATAATAATAATAATAATAATAAAATGATAATAAAAATAGTAGTGCATTTACCTTTTTCTTCCACCATATCACAACTTACCAAAAGTCGAGTTATTACATAAAATACCTCCTTTTCGTCGTTTTCCTGGGACGCGCAAGGGTTTTTCATCCTAAAATTTCCTTGGTCTTAGGCCTTCGATAACAGTCTCCTATTGCAACATTTCATTGCGTTTCTCATCATGAAAATGAAATAAGATGAAATAAAGTCAGGTGTCAGTGAGTTTGTTGGATTATATAATGTAAGGTAAGGATGCGCATTCAACACTAGATTGTCCAGGGAAGTCACAGTATGTACACAATGGCACGATTGCTTTAAATGTCTTCACCCCTGGCTGAATCAGTTTCGCCGTCAATGCAATTTGTATAACATCACTACCGATATCGAACCGGATCGGAAAGGTTTGAAAGTTCCTTAACGGTTCATAAGATGTCAATCCACTCTTATTCCAGCTGATAATTGAGGTTTCTATGCCCGGTGAAAAATGAACGGTGGCCCTACTGAAAAATGGGTGGCCAACACGTTTCCTGATGAAAACAAAACAATATGTAAAAGCGATTCACACGCAGCATCAAGCGACTATCACCTGAATGGAACGATTACGGAACAACAACATTAATTGTAAGCAATTCATATCAAAGGACACTACGTCAAGTTCACGGAACTTTTTAACGTCGGATACGCGAGCAATATTCGGCTAAATAAAATAATAAATTAATCTGAACGTCGACCGAAGTTGATTGATCGTGTGAATTGTGTTTAATGCATGTGTTTCCTGATGAAAACAAACCAATCTAATTTGCATTTGTGGTTGTAAGTGAGCTGTCAGAGAGCCTAATAGGGTAACAGAGGTATTTTGGCCACTTTATATATTTTGGCCCACCTAACAAACTTTATCGATTTTATCGGATTTAATTGATGTGAAGTAACCCATGTTACATAAATTTGAAGGTAAACACATTAAATTACCTATTGCATAGGGTTTTTGAAAGATATTACAAAATTTGATTGATATTTATTCAAAGTGGGCCAAAATAAAATCAATCCTAAAGTGGGCCAGAATACCTCTGTTACCCTAGTCCTCTTTTTGAAATAAATCCACATGTTTAGGACGAATGTGATATTTTAATCACCCCTATTCTGCACCTCGACCGAACCGGACCCAGTCGAACGAATGCAAAAGCTCGCATTCTGTAACTCGATCAAGTGATGCTTTTGTATAAAAAAGTCGGACTCGATCGAGCCACGGAACGCAAGATTCCACCCTCGATCGAAACAATCCGATTCGATCGACATACCGGGGTGAACACTCATCCCAATTGGATCAAGATAATTCAAATTGGTGCCCAATCCCAGGTATAAGAATGCCTGAAACAACCTGATGGCCTATTGTCAATTTCAAGCAGTATTAGTCATGTCCACTCCGTGATCAATCCAGATGACATAATAATTCCATTTTTACTGTTTTAAGCGAACGATAGATCTCGGTATGGTCCGACTTTGTCAATACGAAGAGTAAATTGACTCCCTCCCCCATCGTACCCGCCAAGGGGGGGTACGCGCCCTGTAGTTCATCATCCTAAGCTTATGGCAATATGATAGTTACTAGTAATAATATAAAATTTATGAATTTTTAATACAAGTTTATGTATTGCACACTTCCCACGTTAAGAATATTAGCAAGAGTCACAAAGTGGGTTGATAATCGAGACATCTGTAGTGAGATGTTAGTTCCTTATCAACAGTTGCACTCTGTCCCACCGATTGCTAATACTCCGTCTCTCTGCATCATTCTGCTAAAAACAGAAGTCACCAGTCATCATTTGACACCGAGTAGGTATGAGGTCGGGGCTTGTGACGATCAGAGCTAAGTCAATCAAACTACCGATACAAACAGTATGATATGATATTTGTCGCTCTTTCCAGGATGACGTGCACCTTTAACCCCCGGTAGCTCACTGCGCTCAATCATTGAAAAAAGTTATGGTTTCTATGTCTCGGTTTGTCTTGTTATGCTTTGTGCGACGATTCGTTCAACTGAAGCGGATAAAATTTTGCGCTCATTTTATGATGCTACATTTCACCTTAACCCTATATTTCCGGAACCGGAAGTCGGTTCCGGATGAAATTCGAGAATTCCGTATGGAATCATAAGACCTTGCATTTGAAATAAAATATGTCAAGCCATCACTGAGAACAGTGAATTTGAATTTACAGTTTGTGAACAATATTACCGGTGCTTCCGGAACCGGAGGCCGGGGACTGGTATAGCCGAAGTCAATCCGCTTGGTCGTCAACTGACAAAGCCTATCGATTGGAATTGGTTTGTTTCGAAATATATTTTCGTGTTTTGCATCATCTCTCTATTTTTACCTTTTTTATAAATATAAAAAAAGGTATCGAATTCGCACAAACTTTAGAAAAATTTTCCGAGGCCCGGAGGGCCGAGTGTCATATACCAATCGATTCAGCTCGACGAACTGAGCAAATGTTCGTGTGTTGTCAACAAAGAGATCGAGATCTCAGAGATGGCTGGACCGATTTTGATCAAACTAGTCGCAAATGAAAAGTCTTCCCGTCACCCAGAACGCTATTGAATAGTTTTAAGATATGATGTTTACTTTTTGAGTTGAACAAAGTATTATGTTAAAATTTTCAGTTTTTTGACAATATCTGTCACACTTGACCTTGAAAACAGAATATGTTTCCAGATTCCGCATGGTAGTGGCTATTCAACAAGCCATAGATCGTTAAAATCCGTCCATTTTTAACGGAGATATCGACATTCTTATGTTAGCGACTTTTTCCCCTATTCCAGTAGGAGTTTTGAGCGCTGTATGACAAAGCAATGTTTGGGAGCAACGTGAAACACGATTTTTTATATTGTTACATACAATTGTTTCTAAGTACCAAAAAGACTGTGTACAGCATTCTTTTTCATGACATTTTGCCTCGGACCAATTTTAGCACGGTTCATTTTTGGCAGCATAATCGTTCGAATATGACATATGTAAACCAGATGATAGCAGCATTTTCGAGTTGAAAGCAATTCCATAATTATATTTATTTAAACTACTTACAGCAATAAATGCTGGAAGAACATAACTCCCATATACCATTCGAAGCAGTTCGTCGAGCTCAGCAAATGCGTGTGTGACAAATAACTTCACTCAATTTTCTCGGAGATGACTCAACCGTTTTCTACAAACTCATATTCATATGAAAAGTCGTATGCTCCCAAACAAGGTTCCTGAATTTTGGTTCCGACCTCTGGTTCCGGAACTACAGAATGACATGTGAAACGAAATTAAAATTGTGTAACTCATTTTTCTCGTAGATGGCTTAACCGATCTAAGATTCAAATGAAAAGTTTTAAGATTCTATAAAACATCTTGCTTTTCAGTCAGATCCAACTTCCGATTTTGGGGATACAGGGTGATTAAAATAGAAATGTCTGTTTTACATAAATTAATCAGGTTTATCGGGTTTGCAGATTTGGATAGTCGATAATTCAATAAACTTATTTCAGTTTTAGTGGTATTCAGTTTTCGCTCCGGATTTAATTCGCACTACGGTTTTTCAAAGTTCTACACTGATTTTCAAACATTTTGAAACAAATGTAAAATATACAGCTTCTGAGGTGAATTTATCTGACTTCAGCTACACCGATTTTCGAATTCCGGTTCCAGTATCGAATCGTTTCTCAAAGCTCAATCGTTTTCTCAAAAAAGGTAAAATCTAATTTCAAAAACAAAAATTCAAATTAAAGAATTTATGGTCCCATACAAAATCAATGAATTTTATCTAATTCTGACTTCCGATTGTGGAATTACAGAGTGAGGAGTTTTTAAAATTCAAACCAGTATAGAAGATGACAGTTGGACTCAAAACTATTTATTCGTCATATTAATTTAAGGCCATACAAATCGTTCCGGATTATGTTGGTTCCTAAATACCGGCTCTGGATGTACCGTAAATAACCGTAAACTCTAAAACGGGAACTTACTTCGACATATCATGGAATGTTCAATCGATTATTACACGTTTAGATTCAAATTCGATCCTATTTGCAGTTTCGACACCACAGGATAATGAGTGATTAAAATCTGAAATTTCCGCTTGAAACAACGGTCATTAAAATAATGTCATGAGAACTAAAACACCGAAGAATATTCATGCAAAAAAACACATGCAGATTGATAAAAAAGGTATCACCCCACTGCTAGGTGGATTAAGCACGTTTTTTGTTTTAAATTTTCAACACTCTCCATCCTGTAATTCCGGAACCGGAAGTCGGATCCGAATGAAATTCAGAATTTTTGAATGGGATTATGAGACCATTCATTTGAACCTAAGTTTGTTAATCTGAACTGAGAAATTAATCGTATCTGATGAGGTTTGTCATACCTTCAAGCCCATCAACCATGGAAGAGTGTAACATTTTATTATACTTACCGAAACTAAAGTCCAGCTGATTCCAGCAGATACAACAGTGTTGTAAGCGGGTGGGCTAGCCGTGCGAGGGTATGTCGTTTTAACATGTTCAAAATTCAATTCTTCAGATTTAAGCTGAGCCAGTAACTTCCAGCAGTTTCTTTTTGTGTGCCCTATTTTCTGACAGTAGGTACACATAATATTCTTCTTCGGTTGTGGTTCTTTTTTCGTTGAAGTGTTTTCCGTAGTTTTCGAAGTCTGCGCAATGAAAGAATTCTTCATACGCCTCTGTGATTCGTTCAACAACTTAGCTTTGACTAAATCCATGGTTAGCTCATTTTCGGAAAAGTAACCTTCCAAGGCTACTCTAAAACTATTAAAACTTTCTGGTAGACTTGAAAGAAGAATGGCTACGAACCAAAGCTCGTTAGTTTTCTCACCCATAGCCTTTAAACGATCAATCAAAACAGTTATTCGATCTAGATGGGCTTCCATGTCACCGTCTTCCGCCAATTTTAGAGAGCACATCTGTCGCATCACTGGCATTCTATGTATAACGGTGTCTCGCTCGTGGTAATCTTTCAGAGCATCCCAGCACTCCTTTGCTTTTGTCTTTTGCATCACGTGAACAAGTTGACTGTCTTCCAAAGCTCCTACAATAATGGCTCGAGTCTTGCAGTCCTTCAGTAACCATAACGCATCAGCGTTCGCCGGTTGGGAATTGCTCACGATGCTGAACAATTCTTGCTGAGTCAATAGTAGCTCCATTTGACATTTCCAAACGGCATAATTGTTCTCGCCAAGTTTTACCTCAGCCATTCTGTTCTTGCTACCCTATGTAGTCTTCTCCTGTTCTATTGCAATTCACTACTACAATGCATGACAAAAGTTACTCCAACGTATCATACTACCCTTCCCAATCATCTGATAGGGACGGTATACTCGCTACTCATCGGTAGTAAACAGATAAATATGTGTAAATATTCAGTCCTGATGAATAGTATTTTGTCTACACAATTTTTCGATCGTAATAGGGTTCAAAATTAACTTCGTTGTAGGAATAGCGTTGGTTTCTAGAAAACTAACATCGATGGTACAGTATGAATCATAGTCAAAATCTTTATCATATACTGATAAGATAATTACACCTGTATTAACATTGATATCGAATGATGAATAATCTGTTTGTCACATTTAGAGAATAAAAACACGTATGTCTCCCTGAAACAATTCTTTCTTCAACACCTCGAGGGCCCTAACTATGGCGGCAATTCCAATTTTCAATCCGGTAAATCAAGAAAAAAACAAAACCGTTCCTAATAACTGACTTCAGTTATCTCACTTTCATTTTCTAAGACCATCCCATTTCTAGGTGAAATAGTCGGTGGTCTACATCCCGGTAAACGCCTTCACATTGTCGGCCAGGTTACCACTGCGGAAATGTAAGTAACGAATTCGAAGCTAGTGCTTTTTTCACGTTTTTCCGTTTCCGTCAGACAGGTTCAACATTAACATTCAATCTGGTGCGGCCATCAATCCTCGCGATGACACGCCGCTTCACATCAGCATTCGACCCAGTGATAGGAAGATTATAATAAATACCTACCAGAATGGTGCATGGCAAAAGGAGGAAAACGGCAAGTGTCACATATCAAAAGGAGACAAATTCAAAATGATTATCAAAGTGAAAAAATCGCACTATACTGTTAAAATTGATGGGAAAAAAATTTGCAAATTTAAGCATCGGCTGCCGGTGCAGCAAGCAAAGTTCATCCACGTAGGTATGGGCGGTATGATAGAATCTATTACGGAGACTGCGTAAGATGCAATTGAGTTTTTGTTTCAAATGTGTTTTAATACTAATATTATCGATTATTTAGTTTTAAATTAAGTTAGATCGCTATCAAGTGGCAATGGTGCTAATTATAATACGTCTGAGAAACACTATAATAGCATTTTTTACGTTATATACCTGATGCTGACATACCTGAAGGCAAAACAATTCTACAAAATTTAGAATGCATATTCCACTCTGAATTTTTTAACTTTCCTAGACACCCTAAATTATTGCTATAGAGCCGAACGCGAAGAGCGCGAAGTAACAGCCGGAATCAACCAACCTTCGACTAATAATACAAAGTGATTTAAGTCCGTTTTCCATCATTTATGAGTAGTCCAGATAATTTGGATTTAATAAATCCTTCTCTGCAAACCCACATTCTGAAATCTGTTATCCCACACTCATCCTTTAGTTCTCATACCGGTAAATAGTTCACTATTCCTGTCCTCTGATTATCGTCGAGCGTGTGCTGAAACATACTCTCGCACCTTTGCCTGAAATTTATCCTTGTCCTTGGAATACTGCTCCGCTGCTTCGATATTCAAAGGGTCGTCAAAGTTCAGAAGGTCCTGAAAAGTATCGCCAGATTATACTCATCCCAAATAAAATTTACCATACAAAAAACTATACTGTAAAAAGCGAGTTCAATCCCCAAATAACATCTTTTAACCTTCGTGTAGGCGCCCAACCGAGACCATCTATCGAATTCAGGCGAAGCAACGAAAGGCAGATATCTCCATCGACGGAAATGTTAGGATGCCACAATTTAGTGAGGCATTTCACTTTAGGCGGCTGAAAATGTTCAAATGTACGTCAGTTAACCAAAACAATATTACAAAACCTACCGCCATATTATACTCCTCGGGAACATGAACACTGAACTTGAACCGCCCGCCTTGCCAAAAACCCTCGTTCGGCGTGATACCCAAGGTGAAATCACTCAGTATGTTCGGATCCTGAAAGGTTATTTTGCACGTACTGGGAAGGTTTTGCTCCAGCTCCTGAACCTCTTTCACCAATAGGAACTCCCGAATCGAAATACGTTTGGAAGAGTCGACAATAGTACTGCTAGATTCTTTTTTCTTTCGTGTAAGGGTTATCATTATTTTATAAAATTCTAATATAAACCGATAAAAGCTGCCCAGATGCTAAGCAATGGTGATTAATGTTGTCCTGTGCGTTGTTTTGTAGGATTCGGGGAATTTGACTTCTTTCGTGAAATCGTTGTCCCGCCTCAAATAACTAATAATTTGGCATTATTTACACATGAAACTACCGTCAGAGGTACATAAATAGATTAAAATTTCTAAAGATACCGCATATTAAAGAAAGTATAAATTCTAGAAAGTATACTAGAGTAAATAGAGTAGGACTTCCAAATTCGTTAAATGTTTACGTTTTGTTTGTGAATTCTTACTATGCATTTCCTGAAAACCATGGTTGCCAGATCAGACTTTCTATTTAAATTCAGCAGGTCGCTTTTTAAAATGCAATGCTCAGCAAAAAATGATTATTTTGCATGATATCCAATAAAAATAAACTGTATACAATTTCAAAAATCTGACCATTTAGCCATATTTCTGTAAAAAGCTTCGAAAATTAATAATCATTAAAAAAATTTAGTAACATTCATATGAAATCTGCTAACCCAGCTTCCATGCTGTGAACCGTTACAGGCATTGTCAAAATTGATCGTTACGCGTTATGTCGATCAGGGAGGCCAGCTAATTTTACAGATAATTAGAATTACTTTGGTATTTCAAATATCGATGACAACTTTTCATAAGGGCACATAAACCAAATGTAAACAAATCCAATTAAGGCATACATTTTTTAATCACTAAACAATCTATTGATTCACTTAAAATGAGCTAATGTTTGTTTGAAAAATTCCTCTGAAATCGAAATCTTCAAAAGGTCACATCAACAAAATAATTTTAATGATCAAATTTTGTTTGTGTTACATCTAATATTCATATGATAAACATGGGAGCATAAGCATCCAAAATCAAAACAAGCCGTGCATGTGCCGTTTCAGTTTGAGTTTATTCAAATGTTTGCTCATAATTTATATAATAACGCAGGTTGCAACGAATGTTGAATCCTTTAAATCAAATAAGAAAATTTCGAAGGTAAATTTATGGAAATACATAGTAATTTAATTTTTTTCAAGTCGCTACAAATTGGAATGGTACTATAAACTTTTTCAGTGTGGAATAGGTCGTATGTTGGAAAAGGGCTTTTAAACATTTTCTCGTTTTCTAGTGTGCCTGCGATTTAGACCAATCGTTGAAAAAACAAAATTGAACTAGTTTTCAAGTTTGTTCAAGCGCTTCGACTATTTTAATGGAAAACTCTGAACGATGAAGGATAAGACAGCCGGAATCCGAAACACCAGCAATGCCATAGCGGGCCATCCGCCAGAGATCTCTCTCCTGGAGATGCTTCCCGCGGCCCCAGTACAAGAATAATAGTGACGAACTTTCCACGTCTACATCGTGGGCCATCCGACGGAGGATTCTCTTCCGGGGATGTTTACCACGGCCCCAAGAAACGATCATCACTCGCCGGACCAGCCTGCTAGACAAACAGAAGCTCTGCGATGAATGATAAGACAGCCGGAATCCGAAACACCAGCAATGTCATCGCGGGCCATCCGCCAGAGATCTCTTCCCTGGGGATGCTTCCCGCGGCCCCAGCACAAGAGCTAACGCAAGAAACATAGCACAGACCAATCTGCCAGTGTGGTGTCATGTGCAATCTTCCTCGGGGATGTTTCCTTTGGCTCAAAATACGCGAAACGTGCCATCTCCAACCGACCATCCATCAAAATAAATGGAAGACGATACGGAATCTAACTTGAGCTATATACTTATATCATTGTAATTTTTGGTTTCGTAATCCCTCTTTTTTCTTAATTTATGATAATAAACAGTTTTATTTGTACACTTATTTATAACATTTATTTTTATGTTCGTCCAGGTCGGATTTTTCAAGATTCAAGACATCGTTCAATATATTTTCATATCCATTAGGTTCTTATTAAAGGTACAGTATATCATCGAATGATGCAAAAATTGTTAGACCTGCTGCTAGATTATATGCACATCAAGCTAAATTTTTCTATTGCAAAAACATTTTTTCGAAGAGAAATTGTATAGCTGTATCTCTTAGACGGTATTTCTCAGCATATATTGCTAAAAACTAACGGTTTAACATTTTTATCAAGATTCATCATTCACGTTTCCTGTTGAATATATTTCCACTATAGCTACTGATTTGCACTAAGGTTTGATTAGAATCGCTGGTGATACACCTGCAACCGGCTGGCTGATAAAGCTTTGATTTTGAGTTCGATAAACTGTACAATTTCCATACACACTCCAATGTCTTGATGCAATTGCCTGCAATACTATGAATTACTATACAAAATTCACTTAGCAATTACACATACCTTTTGGCTAAATATATTGCACAACTTTAAAATACATTTCCGAATGATTATTGACTATCTTTGTCAACGAATTACTAAATTATTCAATTCATCTAACCCATATTGATAAAAGGGTCTAAAAACAAGTCACATAATGAAATGGGTATAAAGACAAACGTCACAAGTTGTTTTGATTAAAAGAAAAGGCCTAATAGAAGGGTGTATGAACAATATTTCGCCGAAAAGGTGTTTCAATGAAAGGCATAAAAACAACGTTGCCTTTTGAAAGGGACCAAAACATTTTTGGTTAGTTGCAACCGAATCTTATACATAGAAGTAGGGGAGAAAAATGTCAAACTCGTGCGCGCCAAAATAGCAGGGTTGCGCACCCATACAATTGACATGATATGTTGAATGTGATGCCGTGCGATGGCGTTGCTGAACTGAAGATTGACTTCGCTCCAAGCTGACAGGGTCTGGTTGCATCCAATGTGATAACCCTAATTAAAGGGAGTTAAGATACTTGTGATTATTCCAACATATTCACCCTCATTCTTGTTTACGTCCGTATCGACCATACGATGAACGGATACTTTCGAACGAATACGAATAAGCCATTCTTTTTTCCATAGGTATGTTTATTCCTCAGGCAGTTTACATAAGTTTTTCTTCGCCGTGGCAACACTTTTACATAGAATTCTTATCCTAATATAATTCTAATATAGTCACAGCGATTTGAAATCTTATTTTTCAAATATCATTTTGGGTATTTCGTCATTAATTATTGAATCTGCTCAGGAATATTATTTGAATCAAATGATTAACTGCTATAAATTATAGAATAAGCTGTTATTTTTATGCGTTTTGTTGATAATTTAATAAACTAATTCGAGTTTGTTTGTATCAGCACATCATTTCTATTCAAATTTAGCTCTTGGTTGAACTAATGAACGCAGTTGGAGGTAAAACTATGTCTTAAAAGGGTCAATTATTGAATTGAAACTCCAATTGTCTTTATAAAATGATAAAGAAGTTTCATGTAAGGTCAGTAATGCAGCGGATTAACACATGGGAAAAGTGAATCGCCGGTAGAGTGAAACAAGCGCGGAATTGAAATCCGAAACGAATTTTTTTGCAACTTTAAATTCACGCACCACGCGGCTTAGTGGTTTCTTTATACGCAGTAATAAAAACGTCAAAGCATCAATGCGTGCTAACTAAAGGTGCACACATTGTTTAATCTGTGTTGAGATAGTCCAAGGGGTATATCACTCTAAACTTTGTCTGAACTCAAACAAGTTTTACCGGGAGTAAAAAAGTTTAGTAGGGATCTCGCTGGATTAGAATGGGATTGAAGAAGTTTAGCCGAGATCTGGAAAAGCATTATTTTGACATAAGAAGCTGTAAACGTGGGAGCAGAGATGCCAGATATTTTCATAGAAAATCAGTATTGCTTTGTATAAAAAATCTGTATTTATCTGTATTCACTAATGAAAGGAAATTTCGGAAATAAAATGATGTTTAAAGATGTTATTCCATTAGATTATTGTTATAGAATGGCAGATGCAAGGAGCATTCCTTTATATCGTAAGTCCTTGCCGCACTGACAAGAACATTCAACGACGAAATTTTATTGTTTTTGTTATCAACCACAATTGAATTGTAAATCCATATACTTTTCTCCTTTGAAAATGATAACTTGGAATTCAAACATGGAATTCAAACGCCCAATACGCAACGTCAAGTCAGGTCATACAACTTTTCAGTCTGACAATAAAGGTTCATGACACCATGACTTCCTTGAACATCAGTTCAAATTGGTTTCAAGTTATGATATAAATGTTCATCATTAAACAGCTGCACGAAAAAATTTTCATTTTGATATGGGCAATCAAACACGCTCAGACGAAAAAGTTTCATTATTTCTTTCTTACTTTTTGTGGTATCTGTATAAATCTGTATTACATTTGAGAAATCTGTATAAAATTTGTACTCTGTATTAAATCTGTATGCGCATGTAAAAATCTGTATAAATGGCATTTCTGCGAGGGAGCTCGAATGACAGATATACTTCAAACAAGATTAGGCAAAACTAGGTTGGATTAGTTTTAAATTACCCAAACTTATCTAGACTAATTGGGATTAAATGAGATTAGAGAGAATTATTTTGGAATGACATGAGTTTATTAGTATGAGATTGTCTAGAGCAGGGGTTCCCAAAGTGGTCGATATAGACCCCTTGGGGTCGATATCCTTTTTGCGGGGGTCGGCGTAAACGAAAACTAACTATGGGGGTCGACGAGGTTCAGAAATCGACCCCCTATTTATTGATATAAGTTGTTATTTGAAATACTTACGCTAAGAAAGTTGTGTTTATTTGTCCATCCGCAGAAATTGGTAAGTATTTTACATCAATATTAAAAAAGTAGGAAATAAAATTTTCAAAGGAAGGCCTAAGTTAATTTTAGTAAAGGGGTCCATGATCCAAAATAGTTTGGGAACCCCTGGTTTAAATGAACCGTGCTTTTTTTGTTTCGATTATAGAGGTTTTAACATTGTGGTCATTCACCTCTACGGGCCAGAAAAGTTTTCTGACCCTATGTAAGGGGTGGAAATCGAACCCAGGTAGGCAGCGTGAAAGGCCCTAACTTACCCATCACGCTACACCCGTTCCCCGGTGTCATTATTATTTCTTGTAAGTTTGTGCGTGTTTTGTAGGTAGAATTTTATCTGCTTCTTTCGTTTCCTAGAAAGTTTTCAAGAAATCAAGCGTATGTATTAATAATTAACAAAATTTTTCAAAAATACTTAATATTGTATAACACATTTTTTATAAAAAAAAAAAATTTGATGCAGAGATCTTGTCCGGACTGATGAAGCATCAAATCATTGGATACTGATTGAAATGCCAGGGCTTAATTGTGTGAATAATTTGATCGTCTCACCGAACAAAATTCAGGAGTTTTATATGTCGGTCAAACCATCTCAGAGAAAAGAAAGTGCGTTCCATTTTGGAGTAGGGGAAACAATATTTACGCTAAGAAAGTTGTGTTTATTTGTCCATCCGCAGAAATTGGTAAGTATTTTACATCGATAATAAAAAAGTAGGAAATTGAATTTTCAAAGCAATTTGTTGATGAGGGTCCGAAGCCTAAGTTAATTTTAGTAAAGGGGTTCATGACCCAAAATAGTTTGGGAACCCCTGGTCTAGAGTTTAGAGTGATTTGCCCCTTGAGGTAGTCATTGTTTCGTTCAATAAAATTCTTCAAAAAAATGCTAAAATGCACTCCAATTCTTGTTATTAACCACATGCGAAACGCTAGAATATATACCAATTTAATTTCGAACGTACGTGTATTCGAACATCATTCGTACGGACGGAAAGTCCCATTCTCGTTTACAGACGAATATACAAAATGCCGTGGTTTAGATGCGTCAGTTTAGTCACAGAGAATAGACATCAGAGCTGCCAACTGTTTTTTTTTTTAAATCTATATTTGGTGGAAAAATCTATCTGCATCTATCTTGAAAAATCAAAAATCGATTTAGTGAGGATACTGATTTTGCGAGAAAAAAACCGTCTCTCAACCTGGTTTACCCCTATGGAACGAAACACAAAAACTGAAAATCGGTATTTATCCATATGAAAATTGAATTATCGGTATTTTTAGAGAGCGTATCTGTATTCCTGTATCGAGTCCAAAAATCGGTATAGTTGGCAGCGCTGACAGACATCCAAATAGAGATTTCAATTTGTGTAAGAAATTTAGCGGTCGCTTTATAAAACAATCACTAAATAGTAATTCTCCTGTAGAGGCGCTTCGAGCATCCCAGTAATCCCTTATGGGCTCTTGCGTTCGAGTTTCCATACAATAGTAATTCATGCGTGCAAAGTCGTGCGAACAGTGATTTTTAATGGATTTTTACCCGTATGCTTTACACAGCTTTTTTGAAAAATTTGGTACTTGCTTGGATGTATGTTCTCTGTGGTGTAATGTTGCGAATCAACCATTCGAATACATTAAAAACAGTTTAACCGATTTCCAACAACTTTCTTTCCGAATGTAAAGGTAATTTACAATCAAATTATGAATTTATTTTTTGATTGAAACATTTTGAAAGCATTGCAATCATAGTAAAATCACAGAGAACAGACATCCAAGTTAGTACAAACTCCGGAAATTATAACAAAAGGATATTATAACAATCGATCTAATCAAAGAAATCTTATAATCTGCCAACACAGAAATCTGGAAATCTAATGGCGTTTTTTAGTTGCACAACACCAGTGCACTGATGAAAATCGACACGTTGGACCGAAATGTTTTACACTTACCCTCTTAGAAAAAAACGTTCAACGGTGGTCCTTCATTGGTCCAATACGTTGGATCATTGGTCCAATGAAAGTCCAATCAATCGTTCAACGGGAGGCCAACACGGGACCTTCGTTTAGTTTCGGAAAATCTGTCAGAAGTTTAGAAAACAGAATTATGGCGCAGAATCCAGGTCCAGAAATAGTCGAAAACACGTTTTCGTTCGGCACGTCAGAAAAGACATTGCACTCCGTTGCAAAACAAAAAGTGTTCTGTAAATAGCAGAAACTTTACGTCTGCTTAGGGCATATGCAGTAGTTCTAGCTCTAGATGCATAATTTATGCCAGTTACAAAATTTAAATCTGAATTTTATAACAAGAAAAACTGGCAGCCCCAGCAGTGTTTTACTCGTGTTTCAAATATACAAAAAATTGAACGGCATAGTAGACCAGTTTTAAATTTGACAGAAGAACTGGTCGAATAAATAAAACTAGAACGGAGCAAATTCAGCATCTAGAAGTTCTATATGTAAGATCTATAATAGAGCAGAAACTAGAACAAACATATCCCCAGCAAGCCGTTCTAGTTTTATTTATTCGACCAGTTCTTCTGTCAAATTTAAAACTGGCTACGATGCCGTTCTATTTTTTGTATATTTGAAACACGAGTAAAACGCTGCTGGGGCTGCCAGTTTTCTTGTTATAAAATTAAGATTTGATTTTTGTAACTGACATAAATTATGCATCTAGAACTAGAACACTGCTGAATATGCCCTAAATAGTTTATTCAAATTTATTTAATGTTGCTATATATATAAGTGTCTAATATTCTTTTTCACCGACTTACACAACCTTGAAATAATTTAACGAATCATTTCAGTAATCCATGATTCCGTTAGCTGAAAACTCAAACATTTCATTTTCTTCTTCTTTTTTTCTAGTTGGCGTCACCTCACTTGAGATGACGCCGAATTGATGGCACAGAAACTAAGGCTATATTGCCAGTTAATTTTCGTTTATAGTCCAGTGGAGTTTCTTTTCACTTGACTACAAGCGAAAATCTCGCTGTGTGGCTGCGTCGAATCGTCAAAGGCATTTTATTCGATTTTTTTTTATTATATGCTTGACACTTAGTATTGAAGCAATTGTTAGGAAATATAAGGATTATTGACAAAACATATATACATCAATACAGCGACCCAGACCCGTACCCGTACCCAGGATTTCGTTTCGGGAGGGGCCCAAAGATAATAAAATAATGCTACTGAAGATTGCTTATGTACCTAATTCTCGGTGTGCCGTTTACGGGTGTTTTTAACAGACACTTCAAATTTTTCACATTTGGAGTTTTATAACGATTGTTCCAATAATCCATCTGGTGATTTCTGGCTTAGATTGTTCTAGAAGCAGTTTTATCAAGGTTCCATTCTAGACTCACTCCTGAGGAGTTTGCACGATGTAGCTGGTTTAACTGTTCTAAGTAGTTTCAACTTTGACTTTGGTTTCGTCTTAACTCATTAGGGCCAGATCCTTCGCAAGGCTAGTCTAGCCAGTTGATTTTCGTTTATTGTCGAATGAACTTTCTTTTCACTGCCAGTGATAGACTCGCTGTTTCGCATTATCGAACCGCCACAGTACGGATGAAGACTCACATTTTTCGAATTTTCACCGAACTAACACTAGACGACAAGCTTCATCGGAAGTCCCAGCCTCGCAGCTGATGCATAAATTTTATCGCATATGGTATTCAGATTTTTTAGAATTAGTAAAACTATCCAACATGTATTTTTATATGTCCAGAAATCTTTAATCCTTAAAATTTTCTTCTGTTTTTGCCTTTATTAGTGTTTTACTGGTTTTTTTTTCGTAACGTATGAACATGTATGTATGTATATATGTGAATTGTTACCAACTCAACATATCATCTTTGTCACTTTCTATGCCATTGAATATTGTTATGAAACTGTTACACTCCAGTGAAAGTAATACGTTACAAAAATATTACATGGTCTTAGTATCATCAATTGATTACTTTGCATCTGCTGAATTTATTTTCAATTAGATTACTCGATCTCGACGCGTTTGAATTCTTATGGTAAAAATGTGGTTCTATTTTTATGTTGCTTAACCGATTTGCTTCGTAGCAGCGCTAACTCATCACCTAACAAGAAACAAACATTTTACTAAAAAGGACTTAGATCGCCGATATGTCCATCTCTTTGACAGCACTCATTCGTTAAGTCAAGTAACGTGCGCTCTTATCGAATTTACATACGCAAATAAATGTACTAAAACTAATCTAGGAAATAAGCTGAGGCGGCTCTGTATCCTCTATCATCAATTTCATTATCTCTAAGATCGCTAATTAGCAGATATAATTGCTTAGCTTAATTAGGTAATAGTAATTGAACAAGCTCGTAATGATGATGGCAAAAGTTGGGTTCTCGACACGATACCCTACCCCACCCTTCCGGGGAAACAAAACGTAATTCGTAAAATGAAAAACATTTGTTGGGTTCATCGCATCTTTTGTCGGGGAAAAATTATAATTCCGACTTTTTTCTTTTGTGGACAACTATCACTTGCGATACCTGTTAGATGATGACACCACCTGGCGGCATAACTGGTTATTTTGATTTAGGACCGTTTACCTTACCACAATGGTTTTCAACGAAACTTGCTAGTAGTATTGGCCCTTATTACCGGTATCACTAAACGGTGAAAACCAAGTGAAGTGATTGTGACCCTTATTATCGGTATCACTTAACGGTGAAAATCGTTTAAAGGGAATTTAGATCCTTATTACGGAAGTCGCTTTAGAGACAAAAGTAACTACTTGGATGACCTTGATGTCATTATGAATATCACGCCACTAACAAATTGTTGAAAAAATGAGATTTTTCCACTACAGTGATCACTTCACTATGCGTGATACTGGTAATAGGTAAAATCAAGTGAAGTAATATGTGAGTGAAGTTAAAGTGGAAGTGAGAACGGTAATAAGGACCAATGTTTTCGAAATACATTGGTTAATTATTGTACATTATCAGCATCAGTACACACACAGTAGATTGACGAAAGACTGAAACTTTTGGAACTCAACAAGAATTAAGGTTAAACCAGACCATTGAAACAAAAAGGGTAATATGTCCATTTTCATTTGATTATGACCATTTCTTATACCAGTTAATCAAAAGCTTATTCGAAAGATATTTCTCGACTTATCTAAAACAACAATCAATCTGTTTCGACTGCTTCAAAAATTAAAAAAAAACTATTTCCTATACACATTTATGGAAAGATTTATCGTGTATTCTAATTACAATTTTGCAGCGATTTCCCGATTTGATGTTGTTCATATTCATCGTGTACAGTTTGGTTAAAACCTGAAGTTTATTTAACAGAAATTTGAATCACTTCTTAACAATGGCAATAGTTTATTTTTCGCTCTATTTCTTATCCATCCAAAGCTGCATAGTCTGATTTAATCTGTTCAAGTGATCGGTTATGCTCTATGATAAGGTTGACAACAAGGTAATCTTTCGATTTATTCCTATATTTTGATTTCGCAAGTTTATATTTTTTGTCTGTGGCATATTTTTTCATCTATTTCGGCAAATTTGTTTGTCTGCATTGATATTCAATTGATCTGTGATAATGACGAGTTTCGCTGCTATGTTGATAATTTCCTTTTTTATTATTTAACCCACACTACCCACACCGCGTGTTTTCAAAGATAAGTCTGGTGTTTGTTCATCAAAAGATATCTGCAATTTGCCTCGATTTGCAATTGATTAGTAGCAGTAGGTGTTGCGGATTATTAAACGCTAAATCACTAGTTAATAGTGCTAGATGTATGGTTTGATAGTATAGTAATTAATCCTATGGTTTTCTCTTTCATCCCATTGTGTAACGCAAAATGATTTTTGGTTCGCATCCACTCCCAATCCAGTTTTCGGATTATACTTGTTATATATTTTGGTCGCCGCTGCTTTCTCTTGTCTGTTCTAGTGCGAATAGCTGGAAATAGCTTGAGCGACTCCGTTCACAGTCTTTGATTTTAGTACATCGTTTTCGTACGACATTATCGTCTCAGTACCATTTTCAAATACCCTGAAACAAAAAAAGATTTGTAGAATTTTAGATATTTATAATTTTCATTATAAGTAGCCTGCTGCAAGTAACACAATATAAAATTCGAGAAAAAATGCGGATTTCGTTCCACGCTGTCTGATAAAATGTCCTTGGTGTCACCGAAAAATAAATTAGGCCAGCATATGAACAATTCCAGAAATTAACAACAAAAAAGGAGACAAATTTGGGATTGACCCACTCCGATATGGATACAACTTTGCACACATTTTCAGTATGACAAACCATTTCTTTTGTACGGATAAAGAATCCCATTGTAATCAAAGGTGATTTCTATAAAGTGCGAATAGATGATTACACACACTTTCTTCGATTCAATTCTTTGCTGCAATGCAGAACCTGTTCATTGTGTCAAACTGGAACCCAAGAAAAAGTTGTAGACAGTCGCTCGAGAAGTACACAACTGAAACGCAAGCAGAATATTTGGTACATTTTTGCAAAGGCTTCTCGTTGTCTGGGATTTGTTATAATTTGTACTGCTCACTTGTATGTTCAACGCTCGAATACTGTTCGGCAGTATGGAACCCTCACTTCCATAATGGAACTTTAGTACTAAAATCAATACAGCGCCGATTTGTTCGCTTCATCAGCTGTCAAGTCACGAAAGCCGTGGGATGTTTATCGGTATCGATACTCTGCAAGCGCACCTGTTCCGTGCAATGCAGATCGCCGATATTTTGACGAACAATATTGATAACCCAGCATTTCTTAGTCGAATCAATACCAATATTCATCCTAGAGCTTTTCGTAACAACAACCTCCGCAGAATGCCCCTACGTCGTACAAGGTATGAAATTAACGGATCTCATTTGGCCGGCCGGAGCGTTCAGCAGCTTCAGTGTCAGTACATACACGATTGACGCTAAGGATACCGTGGCCGATAAAACGTGTGTATGTGATATTTTTACACTCAATTTTCTCAGTGATGGCTAAAGCGATTTCAACAAACTTAGACTCGTTTGAATGTTACTATTTGGCCATTTATCAAGGTAAAAGATCAAGTAACTAACACTTCCGGTTCCGGAAATATAATCGAAAAAGTAGCATACGTATATTATTTTCCTAATCGCTCAATTCTCTCGAAGAACGGAGCCTCAGAGACCTATAGTATTGTATGCCATTCGGTCCGGTTCGACGAGATAGGAAAATGCCTGTGAGTGCATCTTTCAACGAATTTTTTTCGCACTCAATTTTCTCGAAGGTGACTGATTCGATTTCATCAAACTTAGCCTCGCTACTGTTGGTTCATTGCTCAAATTCAAAGATCAAATGGCTGTGACTTCTTATTCTGGAGATATCATGGTATAAGTGACGTAACCAATTTAACGCGCTTTTCCTCTTCACTCTATTTTCTCGGATGGCTCAACTGATTAGAAATTCAAATGACTGTCACTTACGGTTTCGGCTCATTACCGCTCAATTTTATTGTATATGGATTAACCGATATTAATAAATTTAGGCTCGTTCGAAACAAATTTGGCTGAGGGTCGATTTCAAAGATTGTATAGTGACGTATTTGACAAAATATTTTATTCTATTCGTATAATTATTTCAGCATGCTTCTGTGAACTAACCGAATCCATCTGAATAAATTTGTGTCAACAATGAGCTCAAATTACTCTCAGAAATTATTTCAATAAGGCAAAAATTTTTTTTTTGTTTCAATTATAGAGGTTTTAACCTTAAAGTCATTCACCTCTTCGGGCCAGAAAAGCTTTCTGAGCTTTCTGTTATGTGTTGGGTTGGGGATCGAACCCAGGTAGGCTGCGTGAAATGCATCGACTACCCATCACGCTATACCCGTCCTCGAAAAAATACTTTAATAAGGCTGTGTCGATGAAAGGGAAAGGCATTACACACCACTAGGTGAACTAATGTCGTTTTTCATTGAGAACACTATTGGTACAATAGTCATATCTTTAAAAGATTGGTACTCATGAAAAATCATACAGATATTTCATTGGTAACGTGATTTTGCACAATGGTCTATTATTTCGTATTCGCTGGATGCCAAACCTAACCCAGTTTCTACCCTAAAGGCTTCCAAAACCGTTTTTTCGATGCCAGTTTGGAATTTATTTTCAACGTTATTGATCTGAAATTATAACGGATTCGCTCATATCCATTAATGTGTGTTAGGTTTGCTATTAATAGTAAGTGATGAAAGGATCAAATAAAATTATTCGGAACAAGATCAAAATTCCCGTAAAGTACTTACTTTTTCGTCATCAGCTTTTTTCCATTGACGAAGGTAGTAGAGGTGGACGTCCGTTTAACCGGACCGCTGCCGACGCTGAATTCCGATATCGAGGTGAAGCCACCACCACCGCCGCCTCGGTGCGCCATAGGGTCCGCGTTAAAGAACTCATCCATTAGGTTGAAGCTCATGAAGGGCGATACAAACGGCGAACTGATTACGTTCTGCGGATGTGAGTGTCTCTGTACGTTACTGGCTCCATTAGTCCGACGTCCATTGTGGTGGGATGTTACTGTAAAAAAACGAAAGTCTTGATGTCAGTTTCGATGTCATCTCACCAGCCGAACATAAACGAACCCCTGAAAATCTCCTCAAACGGTGATCCACCGAAGAATTCCCTAAACACCTCCTCCGGGTCTCGGAACGTGAATGGGAACCCACCAAAGATGTCAAAGTCATCATGTATTCCACCGCCATTGTGTCGCCGGTATCGTGTGTTCTGGTGGTAACGATCGGAACCATTGCTCATCAAACCCTCCTTGCCGTACTGGTCATAAATTCGGCGCTTTTTCTCTGCGAACAAATGATTAGAATATTAGATGAGTTTGTAATAGTTGAATCGATTGCTATAATTTTAGTAGCAAACAAACAAATATGATACATTTAGTAGTTTATAATAGACGACGAGTCATTCAGGGTTTTGAACAATTGCTAGTTCTTTTTTTCAAATTTTTATGTCATGAATTTAGTCCGCATGTTCTATTCATGGAGCGTATTAAGGAAAAACAGCAATTCAAACGCATTATTAGAAAGAAGTGTCAAATCGTAGTCCTTGTTCCGATAGTTCGACACGGTATATGTGTTGTGTCAGCAGTGCATGGTTAATGAGCGCGATAATGGATGGTGATCCGAATTTTAAATCACATAAAGTTTAGTACCAACATTAGCAAAATTGCGGTTAACGACAAACATCAATGAATTCTCAATTCTAGATCAGTAGAAATCTACTACCAAAGAAGCGGAAAAACGGCGTCGTCTCGAAGAATCCACGAAAAGAAAACGTACGGTTGTTTTCACGCCCTGACCGTGTGCCACTGCCATGGCGCCCGTAGTGGTCGAATCCACCGCCACCGTAGTGATCAAATCCGTACTTGCCACTGCTGTGGTCACGATTAGTATAAGCAGTGTAATTACTACTGTCACGCATGCCACCGCTTGCCATGTAACTTGCGCTGCTTTTCCGTGTGCTTCGGTTGTCGTAAATATGTCGTTTGTAGGCTAAATCATAGTGAAAACAATGCAATGAGAACGGGTTGCATGTTTGGATTTCATTGATTCCCACCGGTAGGAAACCATCAGCAATTATCTGTATATGTTCTTTGCAATATTATGATTTTTGAAATTCCATGAGAGACTCCAAATTTAGCTAGTCCCTTGGCGAGAAGAGTTTCATACAGCTTTGAGTTCAGTTGTAAGTTGTGACTAGCAAATTACAATTCGAGAATAAACTTCTTGTTGAATGGTAAATTTCAACCCACGGAAGTCTTTTTCTACGAGGATTCTACAAGTTCGTAAAATACCGAAGTTGTGTTTTTTGGGCTTTTATACGCGAGTTTTTTCATGCAGCAGGTATTCGAAAAAAAGGTTTTTAATGTGTACTTTTCAAGGTTTATCTGAAGTGTGATTTTCAGGTGGGTTTGTGAAGTATGTCAAACCCATATTTTCAAAATTAAAGAGTCTGAAAGTACGAGTCTCCCAAGCTATGCGTTTGTTTTGGTTCGGTAGGAGAATGTAGAGAATTAACCTACAATTAATTATTTTTGGCAATTCATTAGTCTTATATTATCATTATCATCAAGATCATTAGTCTTATATTATCTGACATCTGAGTCTTATATTATCTGACATCGATCTATCTGAAACTTCTTTTATTTCAGCTTCATCTATTTTTATTCTTTCACGGGCGTATTTTGTGTTCTCTTTGATTATTCGGTACCAATATGTGATTAGGGCTCCTTTCGAAAGTTACTAAATTTAATGCACAATACTCGGGTTTTAACTATTGAATTCAACTAGGGTATCCAACCTGATGCACTGAAGAAGAATAGAAAAAGTATTAGAAATACGCGTATCTGTGATGTGACGTTCATTATACATGATTTATAGTGTTGCGAGATACACAGCGAATGTGGATAGTGACGTGATATACTTATGACAGAATTAAATGGTAATAAAAAATTTCACCCTAGTGAAATTATTCTGTTCAAATACTCAAACGCTGATAAGTACATTGAATTCAAGCCTCTTGTAAACAATTTCGTAAGTTGGGTTTCCATCTACGCAATCATATTGGTTATTGTGTACATAAACATTTTAAAACCGAGCAATGAGCATTATATTTTGTAAAATTCGCAAAAGCCTATCGTACGATATTTGTGTTTCAAAAACTACACTGATTTTCCTACATTTTTGCGTGAAACCGTTAGAATAATTGTGTGTTATTATGTACTCTTCAAACAAAATTGTTGAATGATTTTTGGTTCTCTGTCGACGACTATTTTGTAGAACATAAGTTGTAGGGAATGTCGAACCAATATGCATTTTATTGGTTCCTAATGCATCACTTATACACCTGAATAACAAAATGAAAAATTATCGACAAAAAGCTAGTGTTTCTTTAATTCTTTTGGTAATTTATCGTCAAAATGCTGCGTTATGTTGGAAACATGATCGAGCGGAAATTGCGCTTCCGTCAAAACCATATCGATTTTATCTATATTTATTATTAAAGCCTATGTTTTCTCAGCACAAAGCCATAGCTGAACGTTTACAAAGCGATTCGAAATTCCCCACAATTTCTCAAATTGACGAGATCTGATATATTTTTTACAAGCTTTGTTACTTTAATTTAATACGATTTCTTTATTCTACATTTTCTAAGACGTAACGTTTCGCTTCTTGTTTAACCTCCTTCTTCCAATTAAAAAAAATATAATCGTATCATGATCGTATAAAAAGACTTCACCTACCTCCGAAAGCAGAGACTAACTTTAACCTTTTTCAAGGAATCTTTTGAATAGCATATTTTTACGCGGATTGTTTAAATAACTTGATTATTACGCGGCATAGAGACGTTAATTTTCAATAGATTATATTTATTTTTAGGGAGTTTTCGAATGATCATCAACTCTTAACTGGTGCCACGGTAAAAATGTTCATTCATGGATAAAGAAAGCTAATCACACTAGAATAAATTGAATGTTCGACTGCTCGTCATGAGAGCAACCAGCAAACTCATTGTTGATTTGAAACTAATCGATACGTGCATCAACACGCATAAGCTTACCATCTGACAGAACCTCGTATGCTTCGGAGATCTCCTTAAACCGTCGATTCGATTCATCTGGATTATCTGGATTTTTGTCTGGGTGCCACCGCAGTGCTAGCTTTTTGTATCTAAAAATGAAATATTGCAGTCACTATTAACAGTCCGGGTATATCAAATACAAGGACAACTTACGCCTTTTTGATTTCCGCCTCGGTGGCAGTCCTTGCCACGTCCAGCACTTTATAGTAGTCTACCATTGTGAACCGATGTGTGTTTGCGTTTGTGTTTGCGATATCTAAACGAACTCTACTCCGCTTCCAGATACACGTATAACTGGTAGCTGTCAAGGGAAGCTGTTACGCTATCAGTCTACGTCTCGGCTGAGGACTACAATTTCGATCGACTAAATTATACTATGCAAATTGTACTTCCGGGGATTTAACCTAGCGAGATCAATTCATTGTGAGGAATTTCGTTACCCTTCAGATGCTGCCTGTCTCCGTAGGTGATGCTTTTCGCTGGTCCACTTCGGTGCTGGCCGGTATTTTTTGAGTAATTTTGCTATCTGAAAGTTCAGAAGAAAACAAAACGCACTTGTCAAAAAAAAATTTCGTCGGTTACTTCGGTACAATATTTTCTACAGTATGGTTATGCAGTAAAAAAAAATTACAGAAACACAAATAAACTGATTCTTGACCGTAATCTGCCACAAAAACTGCACCCTCGTCTATAAGTACATGACCACACTGCTATTGGTAAATCCAGGGAAAACGTTTTCTTGTTTCAGAGCTTTGGTAATAAGCGTTGAATAGTAATTGTGACTCATCAATTCAACTTATCAGTGGGATGCGATTCACGTTTTTTTTTCATCGGAACTTGAAGACTCACGTCACAACGAGTTTGACAATTTAATTTCCTCTAAATATCTTATATCTGATTGTGGCCCATATACGTAAGCCAAGCAGCGGGGAAGTTAAAATCCTACGCATCGCAAAACAATCTTCATTCTTGCTTGCATTGCACCGATTCAATCTGCTGTCAGATTTCAAAACATCTTGTTTCTGTTGTGTAAAGCAGGCATAACAACAGGTAATAAAACACGTGCCTCCTTGTACTAAATCTCAGTAGGATAAACCTTGAAAGGCACTGCAGCTGACAACATAGCGGGACCCATTAGCACATTTTGTGGGCTCACCTTGGAAGAACGCTCGAGCATAAAATACAGCCATACAAACACAGAAAGTGAACTGAATCTTCATGGGGCAAGCACTGAACTGAAACACTAACCCGTTCGATATTACTACTAGGACGCGACGTATGTGTGGTAGTTGATCAGCTGAATCAGACACTGGAAAACAAAACAATCAATCGTTGGCGAGATCGTAGATTCTGGAGTTGGTGCGCGACTGTTCCAACCAACCGAATGTGGTCTAACCGACAACGACCAATGACTGACTGACTGACTGACTTTCGGTCTGATCGGTGTGATCGTGTCGACCGGTTCTCCGTACAATGAAGAAGGATACACATGAAGCGACCTAGTATTGGTAGAGTTAAACGACCCATTACTACTACTTCTACGAGTAGTCAAGCATGCTATCAGAGCCAGAACCGTGATGAACATAGGCAGTGTATAGTTTTGTATACGGTACGTCTTGCCGGCTAAGCACTACCAAGCACAAATTTAAGTGTATTTGGCGCTACGCTTCTGGAAAGGTAGACAGTGGGATGAATTAGTCTAGGTAGGGTTTTGAAGTTCAGATCACAACGTGTTAAGTTCAAGGACATTTAAAATTCGATCTTCTTGCATTTCTTTTGATTTTCAACTTTGATTTACTCAATTAATTAATTACTTGCTTGGCAGCTAGTATAAAATTTCCCTTTGGATATTGCAAGGAAAATGATAAAACAATTCTTTCCGTCATTATCTTTACGTTTCGTCTTAGACTCGTCAGTGCATAACAGTTTATGTTGAACTATCATGCCATCTGTAGTTCAACATAAACCGGTAGCAGACGTTATGTGTGCTAGCACAAAATAAGGGTAATCCCTAAATGAATTCTTTCTGTGTTTGACTTAAATGACATACCTCATAAAAATTTCAATACACTAGAAATTTATTGGGAAACCAATTTAGCTTAGTAAATATTTATATCTATTCACAGAATTGATCTGATCCGGTTGGAACGAGAAGAGGAGCACTGCGAGCAAGATGGATGGACTAAGACAGATTAAAGAAGTAGGGCAACAGTTTACTATTCATGCACTCGATGAGCGGTCCGTCATCGTTGTTGGAAGAACCATCGTGAATATTTTCTGTTTTATAGCTTTATAGTCCAAAAAAATCCTGGATTTTATCAGGATCCGTCTTCCGGTTCCGGAGATACAGGGTGATTAGTGTTAAAATTTCAATTTCAAGTGTGTATTTTTAGAAGGGACCATGCAAAGAGATCCAATTTCTTGAAAATTCGTTTGAAAATTTCTCTGATTTGTAGATCTTGTTAGCACATGACAAAATAATCTTACTTTAGTTGTACCAGTCCCCAATTTACAAGTTCCGGAAGTACCGTAATCAGTGATCACAAACCTCTTAAATTAAACTCACTTCGATATTCTCAGAGGTGGCGAAGTTGATTTTCCCAATGCACAGTGGGGAAAAAACGATCAAAAACACGACTTTGCTCAATAATTTTATAACAACATAAGCAAATATTTTTAAAATTAGTATTTATTATGCAAATTTTTCTGTAGAATCAATTTATGATAGTTAGAAGATCCGCAAAATTCACTATCATGCCCGTTTTGCTCCAATTCTTTTTTTTCTGACTTTACTTTGAAAACTAACTGTGAAACTCACGAAAAAATTCAATTCAACCAATCGGAAGGTATTCCTGACATGTTCATAAGTTAGATAAATGGATTGTTTTTAATAAGATTGACCGCACAACTGTATTCTGTTTTACCCCCAGTCATCTTCTTCCATGAATTTACAGGAAAAAAGTTCTACTGATCGGTGTTTGGACCAATTTTGGTTAAACAAGACAGTTCTATGTTTCGCATATAACCTCAAATAATAATTTACAGATAATGTTCATGATCGCATGCTTCGTGTTACATCGTTTTACCCCAATTTTCCCACAAATATTATTTTATGTTGAATTCAGATTTACAATCCCGAAGCAGATCCAATATGACCTACCAATATTGGTTCATAATACGAGCAAAACATCTGTGATCCAATTGAACACAATGGGAATGACAGTACTAGCCTGTTTAACCCGTTTTACCCCAATTTAAATCATAAGACGTATTTCTGGTTAAACTTTATTTCGCATACCGAAAGCAGGCTGATTGCGGTTGATGAAAATCGATTGATATTACGAAGAAAGACCTGAAAATAGGATTACAAATGAATTCAATGACCGCACGAATCTTGCTGTGCCGTTTTACCCCAATTTCTGCTTTAACTTAGTCTTAAGATTTTGTTCCACATTGAATTCATTTGTAATCCTATTTTCAGGTCTCTCTTCGTAATATCAATCGATTTTCATCAACCGCAATCAGCCTGCTTTCGGTATGCGAAAGAAAGTTGAACCAGAAATACGACTTATGAATTAAATTGGGGTAAAACGGGTTAAACAGGCTAGTACTCTCATTCCCATTGTGTTTAATTGGATCACAGATGTTTTGCACGTATTATGAAGCAATATTGATAGATCGTATTGGATCTGCTTTTGGATTGTAGACCATATTTCAACTGAATAATATAACTAGAAAGAAAATGGGGTAAAACGGTGCAACGAGTTTTCTGCTGTCAATAAAACTATATGCAATCGATTTGTTAGACTTTTTCACATCGGAAACACTCTATTCGCTCTTCTGCAAGTTCTTCGGTTTCATGTTATATAGTTAAGCTTGAATACAATGCAGTATAAAAAGAGAACTTGGGGTAAAATGAACATGATAGCGTTTTGTACGGTCCTTCTCAATACATGAAAACGTTTTAACTGACCATTTTACACCAAAAAAGTGCTTTGTGGTCAACTGTATCATGCCTCCAAAAAAATCGTCGCGGTTTTGGTCCATTTTTTCCCACTGTGCAATGGTTTGAGAAACAAGAAAAAACAGACATCGTTTGTTAGTAATTGAAGTTTCAATCACCAATTATCTAAAATATACTTAAAATTTATTTAAGTATATTTTAGATAAAAAAAAGCTTTAAAATTGGAATTTGCACCCCTATACAGAAAATAAAGACATAGTCTTCGTTCAAAATGATAGCGAGACCGACTTGCATAAACTTAGATTTAAACGAAAGATCTTGCAATACTATAAGCACATTCTAAAACTTAGCACATTCTGAATTAACTTGGTTCCCGAATTGTAAGGTGATGGGTTCTTTAATTTTCAAACCGTTGTTAAGAGCGATTATGCAAAAGACGTGAAAAACTGACCTTGGCGGTCGTCAAATGGTGAGATAACTAAGTCCTCACAAGTCCCTATCTCATGCCTCCCCGAGCGTCTATGATGACATTTGGTCAATAGAACGGCGTCGACTGGGTGCTATCGCCTTCTGCGTTAGTAGCAGAATGAGAGGGTGCGAAATGGCTTGTAGGTTGAAGCCCATCGTAAAGTGCAGTGTTTATCATAGTATATTACAACATATAATTCTGTTGTTTATTACATCATGTATTATTATTATTTTTTATTATTATTATTATTATTAGAAGAGCGTAACTTACTTTGCGACATTACCTGTTATATTGTATCATAGCATATTATTTCATATATTATCGTCTTACACTATTTTATGTTATTATATACTATGTTGTATGGTATTATACTGCATTGCATTATATCATATTATATTGTATTATATTATATTATATTTTATTATATTATATTATATTATATTATATTATATTGTATTCTATTATATTATATTATAGGGTTTATTATGAGTAGTACTACGTACCTCTGCGCAAAATATAAATTTGTTTTCCTTATAAGTTATCATTTTTAAAGTAACTTTCAACTAAATATCAAGGTCGTCACAAGGTGAGCTTGGTTCTCACTGGTTCCTGTTTCATGCCTACACGTGTGTCTGTGGTGACAATTGGTCGATGGAATGCGTTGATGGCAGAATGAGAGGATGAGAAATGACATATAAATTCAAGTAATATAATATCGTAGCATATCGCAACATATCATTTTATTCATTCTATTATTTATTATATAATTCATTGTACACTGAGGTCTTTTTTTATGCGGTTTTTTTTACGTGACTTTTTTATGCGAATTTTCAGAGTTATGCGGTTTCTTTATGCGAAGTTTCGGAGTTATGCGGTTTTTTTTATGCGAATTTTCAGATTTATGCGGTTTTTTTTATGCGATACGTAAATTCGCATAAAAAAAACTTCAGTGTACTATATTACATTGTTTTTTATTATTATTTTCATTATTATATTTATTGTTATTATTATTAATTTGTCTTCAATAATAATAACATATATTATTTCTATAGATGTGGATATTATTATTGTTATTAGAAGAGAAATATTCTACTTCCTGCAGTATTGCGAAGATAGAAGAGCATAACTGACACTCTACATTAACTGTTATTTTATATATTGTTTTATAATATATTATATTATATTGAATGACATTGTATTATAATATATTAAATTAAAATATATTATATTATATTATATTATGTTATATTATATTGTTTTGTAATCTATTGTATCATTTTATGTTATATTAATTTCATTACACTATGTTTCATTGTATTTATCAATATAAAACATTTTGCTCGGGGGCGTAAAGGGGAGGGAGCATCAGGGCATCGGACGAATTGATGACTGGACGAGGGATTGTGGATAGCCAGCCCAAGTCACTTGAAGGAAACTTGTTTCCTTCTGAAGGTTTGAAATGAGTCTGACGCGCCCTTCTCAAACAAACCATCAGGCGGGTTCAAGCATGTATAGCGATATGCTTCATCCATGCACTGGATATTATGGTTGGAAGAGCATCTTTTATTCCCGCGGAATACGAGTAAGTGACTCTACTTACGTATCCGCCCAACCCTTTTTGTTCGCTTTTCGGTAACAGCTATAGTAAGAAGGTGAATGGATGAGTCATATCGGGGCTACTGTAAGCCTACCCGCATCCACTGGCAAGTCCTTGAACTGATGGTGGCTTCACTTCACATCACATCACAAGACGTGAAAAACTGACCTTGGCTATACCGGTTTCCAGATTCTTGATCTGGAAATAGTGGTCACATATCCCAACAATGAACTCACTTCATTCTCTCACAGATGGCTGAACAAATTTCCCATTACGTAGGTCTTATGATGTCGTAAAACAACTCACAAGTTGATGAGAGCTTAACAATTCATACCGTCGTTTACAGTGACGATGTAAAAAACGTGGATTTTTTTCTAAATTGAAAAACAAAACTAGTCCAGCTGGTGTAAGTTACGTTAGTTACTGGCCCAACGAACTGACTTCGGCTATACCGGTTTCCGGATTCCTGACCACACAGAAAGAAATTATGAATTTTACAGGTGACATAATTCTTCAAACAATACAATTCATAACTACTCAACTTGTCAAATGATGCAATATTGCATTCGTACATAATTTTACAGGCTCCGAGAGTAATGTGCACTCGGCGACCAAGTGCTGATGCTTGGCTTTATATGTATCAATTACTCACTAGGCAGATATGAGCTTCTGTGGCTCAGTCGATTAACTGAAGTGCTTTGTGATCTAATGTTTCTCGGTTCAAGTCGCACTGTTGCTATCGATCATTTGTTTTTCAGAATTAGGTTAAAACCGGGGATAAATAAACGATATAATAATAATAATAATCTTTTGTTTTTTATTTCATTCGATTTCAAGCCATGTAATTTTCAAATCACACAATTTTACATGTTCTTGAATATAAATTTATGTTAAACATGACGCTCCATTTATGTGCATCTGATAAGATGTAAAATCACAAGAATATTTCGAACTGTGAAGAAAGCGACACCTAATGTTACATTTACATTTGCATAAATGCAAATTTTTAACACAAATTTGACGTAAAGTGATTGAATACCGGGATTCAGAACACTTGAGCTAGCGATGCAGAATGTCAAAAAACAAGTTGCATCAATTTGGGCCTATTGAGTAGTTCTATTAGAATACAAAGGACGATTTTTTTTGTATTTTTCCATTGGCTCAAATTTAGCATAAACGTAATTCATGGCCAGAACGGACAATTTACACTATCAGTTCACTATATCTCAATAACGGGTAACATAGTCCCAATAATTACCTACAACATTGCTGAAGACATCGTTTCTGAGATATTATTCCTTGAATGTTTGCAAGTTGTTTGTGCATAGGCCCTTCTCAAAAGTAGAGCTAAAGTCAATATGGTTACAATCATCCGTTTTGGTAATGGATAAGGCTAATGTAAAAATATCTGAAAATTAAATGTAACAGAATCTCAATACTGACAAACAGTGAAGACGGAAATCTGTATTGAACATAATTTTCCATTCAATGTAACATGAATTTCTGAAAAATTTTTCCACATATTATTAATGTTTGTTCCCTATCTATTTTCTATGCAACCCAATTTTTCGAAATAGATAAAATTGTATTTTAATTGTAATTTAATGATCATGATTGATTAAGATTTACATGTTTAACACGAAATATCCACTTACCGCTTTCACACGGCTTACTAGTATGACTGTGTGAATTTATGTATACCATTTACCTGACCAGCAGATATGTGCTTCTGTGGCTCACTGGATTCACGAGCGCTCTTTGTGATCAGATGATTTTTAGTTCAATCCTAGTCGTTATCAACCATTTTTGTTTTTTATTCCGTTTATTCCAGATCGCACGTAAATCTTTGTTATTTCTGATGAATGCCTTTTGTTACAGCTGATTCAATTGAGGTTTACAGATTTCTTTTCAATTGTGTATGAAAAATTTTGGCCGAAATCGTCATTTCCTGTAGAGCTGCTGCCTTATCAATATTTTTTTATCCGATGCATCCAAACAAAAATTAAAGCCTACAGTGTCACTAGCTTTAATTTGTCAATTCAGCTAAAAGATTTATATTGGGATCAATGTCATTGCTGATTAATTTTTGCGCTTTTACTGTTCTCCCAAGGGGCTGACTATTGTAGTTTGTAACAAACTAAAAATCGGCAATTACTTTCTAGGACAGTCTTTTATATGAGTAAAACACATTCAAAAGGATTAGGATGAAATATGAACACAATACTAGTTATCATTTGTTGATATTGTTGCTGATTGTTGGGGTAGTGATAAATTCATTCTACCTTAAAAGATCTATCGCGGACGCTAGCCATTAGATCCCGGCTGAACTTGTTACGTACGCTTCCAATAGTCTTGGAGTAGAGAGAGTATATTGTAAAAAGCAAACACCTCAGCCCATTGCGATAATTGAATCATATATTTTCCACCTCACTTCACATATAAAAGTTTAGCTAAAGAACTTTTTTTTTGCAGTATCCAACAGATATTTAAAAATGCCCTTGGCTTATGTTCCAATGACAATAGACTACCTAAAAAATACGGTTATGAATCAATTTTGCAAGAAGTTCGGGAAAAAAGAACCCCACGTCAAATGTGTCATATAATTTCAACCCAAGACACGATGAATGTACAGGAGGTAGATGATTCATGCATGCAGCGCTATTCGTAGCAATTATCTCGTCGGTAGTAGACATTATTAATTATAGTAGTGGCTGTTTTGTGACATGCACTCCGATCGAATACGACAAGGCTCATCAGCTTAAGTATATAGTGCACCGTTGTTCCAAATTTTATGTTCCCTGATCTCAACGAAGATGTTATATACATAACAGCTCTCCGAGTTGAGATACCCTTTGGTTTCGAAACTTTGGCAGACGAAACTGAAAGAATCTATCGGTAGGATAAATTTAAAGCCAATATTCGTTGGTATAATTTAGATGTCAACACTTGTAAGATTCTGTGTTTAAGTTGAACTCATATCTTACTAACACATGGGCTGAAAAATCCCGGGCTCAAAACAAACTCACCTTTTTTCAGTTAATACTAACCTTTAAAAGACAACTGTTAATCCCGGCTGTTAATTTCATGATATTCCATTCATTAGTTTTTGAGTTTTTGTGCTATGAGTGACGCTACTTTTGTTTTTTTTTCAGAACAATGGATCAAAAATAATTTCGTGTTTTAATTTCACTCTGCTTCTTGATGGGAAAAAATATCGTTCAAGCGAAGTAATGACTTGAAAAGTGTTATGGAGACCGATCCATCAGAAACAACACTAAAACATTGGTTTGCTGACTTGAAACGTGGTCGTAGAGACACCGATGATGCAGAACACAGTGGACGTCCAAATGAGACGGTAACACCAGAAAATTTAAAAAAATCGCAAAATCGTTATGAAAGATCGAAAAGTGAAGTTGCGTGAGTTAGCTGACATCGAACAAATATCAGAAGAACGTGTTGGCTTTATATGGCATGCGCATTTGACTATGAGAAAACTTGAACAGAGTGGGTGCCGCAATTGCTCACTGTTGACCAAAAACGAGAACATGTTGACGATTCTGAGCAGTGTTTAACCAAGTTTAAACATGTTATAAGTGAATGAAAAAATAAGTAAATTGTTTTGTTAGAACATGATCCGATATTAATCCGTTGTACCTGACTCAGAATTTTATGCAAGAAATAAAATCTTTTCTAGAAAAATGATAATTCATTTACAGCAGTGATTCTCAAACTGGTCCCTACAGCCGGTAGGGAACGTTTGGGAACAACTTATTTACAGTATTAGACAAACATATATTTCAACATGTATTTTATCATATCTTGTGCATCTCAAAATGCTATGAACGTACCTCAACATATTGGAAACAACACCCATAGCAGAGGGCCGATGAAAATGAGATTAATTCGAAATGTTAACTCTCACAATGTCGGTATCGTTTCGGGTCTCACTATACAGCGTTTGGTAAACAATTTCCCTCAGGAGAAATCATATATCCTTTGATTATGAAACCTCACTTAAGAGTTAGTAATGAACGGGAGGAATAGGAATATTGCAACAGATTCATGTTCGCTTTGGTGAAACTCGAAAGACCTGTAGCGATCTATTCCCGCGATGAATGATTATGGTAGCGGTCCTACGATCGACTAGCATTGAATGTAGTTAGTAGAATCTGAAAGCGTGCAATTATTTCCAGCTGCGGCATTCCGTGACCACGTATAGCCACCGGCGCGCGCGACTGACACATATATGCGCAGCGGATAAAAATTTCTCGGCAACGAAAAACCATGGCAAATTCGTACCCTTTGTTACTGTTCCTGAGCATATTGCATTTGGAGAAACATTGACTGCATGCATTGCATATGTACGTTGCACACAGCACACGTGTACCAGCATTGAATTGGTGAAGCCGTGCACAAATTGATTAATCTATACGCTGAAACTCTTTCGTGACCCTGCTGGGGAAACATGGACAAAGAAACTTCCAACAACGACCATAACCACAAATACTGGTTCCTTTTTACTTAACCGGAGCTCTAATAATGTTCTCCTTACGAAATCAGCTGTTTTGTCAGTGCATAAATTAATTTTATTGCGATGTCAAATGCATTATACGAGGTCATGAACTAGAGATCTAGATTTTGCCTCAGATGGAGCATATATAATTGCGTTCTTTTATGAGATGATTGTTTTTAATTAAATTCTCCGGGAAACAAGAAAATTTAGGGTCACTCCGGTTGGACAAGATTGAAGCATCATTGAGGTTGTAATTGATGTCGGAGATTGGTTGGTCCCTGTTAAACTTGGTTAAACATGAACCTATTGTTATATCCTACAAAAAAGCCTTTTCAATACAACATGTTCGTAAAAATTATTCAACATTTAACACTATTAAGCATAACTAGATTAGCACTAAGAATGCTTGAGAAGTGCTCTCAAATGGAATGGAATGCAATAAAAAGTTATGTGGGAATATTCACATTTACCATCAACATCTATGACCTACCACAGCAGTAAAGTTCCGGAAGTCGAATCAATGCTCATCATCACGGAAGCTTTTCAATACTCCATTAGCTCGTTAATCTCTCGATCAATAATTCTTGACCAGGTAATAATTACTTAGGCACGCTTTTAATGTGGCCCTGAGTTGGTTAGCGGTGATGATAAATGCGTTTATCAACCCCCTCCAATGAAGTGAAAAAAAATGTTCCATCGATAGTTTATATAGCGAGTAATATGATTCACAAATCAGCTTTTCGGCATTTTATTTTCGTATGTAAAAATCGACTAAGAATAAATAGACCTCTTCAAACGCAAGCGTAATACACGAATACCATTCTGTACGGTAGGTAAAAAGTTTATCCACACCAGAGCTCAAATGGTCACGAATTGTCAATGCAAGAATCCAATCCAACAGCTGTCTCATTCGTAAATGACCAACACCAGAACAAACGAAGAAAGACGAAGCAATTTCGTTTCTCATTGAAAAAAAAGAGTATAATTCCAGCGTCACTCTTTCCTCTACGACAAGACGAAACCAAACTTACGTCTGCAGGGAACACCAGCAGAATTTCAATTCTCATTCATTCATCGATGTATTGAAAATATGTGACGCTTGGCTATAAAGAGTGACTAAAATATGACAAATCGAAGTAATTACACCCCAGAACCTCTTTGGAAAACAAAACTACTGCAGATCTGAGCACCAACAGGTAAAAGTCATTGTGAAATCTTTTTCTGTCATTTTCAATTATCAGAGCTTCGGTTGAATATCGACACTGCATACTATGGTATTTTCACTGAAAACCGCAAATGAAAGGGCAAATGAAAGAAAGAACACAATTTTGAAACTACTGTTCCGCTTATGTCATTGACTGTACATGGATTTCGTTCTCATAGTTTGCAAGCGAAGCTGAGAGTGACATTACTTTCTCGTCATTTTCGTCTATGTTAAGTCAATGATAATGACTTGCAATGTTGCACATATGCTTCGTGTAAATAATTCATACACTCATCATCTCTGTGAATATCCTGTCTATACTCATGACCGCCTCGAACAACGTTGAACTTTTCACAGCACGAAAGAGAGAAGGGTGAAAATGAATAAGCAATAATCGTAGAGAACCCGAATCTACTAATACATTCTTCGCTGCTGGTATACATCGTGCATGTTCGTTTTATACATTCGTTTGTCATTCGTTCATTTACTTTACTATTCGAATTGGTTCGAATAGCCGTCACTGCGATGATCGTTGGATTCCATTCTTCGCGAAGCATTCTTCATCTTATAAATTAATTATATCTCGTGATGTAGCAGCAATGGGGGAGTGCTGGGATATGGTTCATCACACACACATAAGACTATGGTATTGATACAGAGGAAAACGTCTTAATTTGCTTGTTTCAAAGACAGCACGAACGATCATTGCGAATTAGGCTTTGACGATGATCGCTGCATGAATATTCGTTCCACATTCGCTTTAAGTCATTCGGGGATATGTTCAATGCGAATAACAACTGCATAGAGTAGATCTTCATGCGAGCAACGAAGCAGCGTCGGCTTCGTTCGCACCCGAATATACGGACAAGTCCGAATATCAGAGCGATTATCGAACAAAGGCGAAGGGAAGCGAACGATGATCATAGGCGTTCGTTGCATTTTTTTTATATTCGAGCAACATTGATGACTTTTATTAGCTCTGATCCACACTTACCTCTTGATGGAAAGAATCTCAACATCAGTGCAGTAAAATTTCATTTTCAATCGAATAATATAAAATGAAAATGAAATTTATGGCCGCTGACCGTCAGCATATTTCTACTAATTCATTTGACTTTTGCTGCCATTTTCAAGTGAAGCCCCCAGAATTCATCGTCAGTTGAATAATCGTACCTAGTCAATTGAAGTATTGCTTGTTCAGTTTCGAGTGCTAAGTAGTTTTTAGCTGCTTCATTGTCTTCGCCCTTGATAGTGAGCAAGATCAAATGAATAAAATTATAAATGAAGTAAAGTATTAAAAAAGAAAACTGAAGGAGGAAACTATTAATTTATGTATATTCTGTAAATGATATTTTGGCTATCTAATTTGTCTTTCATCTACTATCTTGAATCAATTCGAATGTTTACATGAACCTCATTTGAAGGCCGCTCTCACACTAATGAAAAATATATTTTGTTACTCCAAGAGATCAACTGACGGTGGTAAAACTGAGCTTTGGTTCAAGAACCGCATTTTCAAAGAGGGAACTTATATGTCGGAAATTTACAAGATCTTTACTGATTCCAGTAAGACTGACGTGATTTATGCACTTGAAATGACTCGCGCATGAATACTTGTAAAGAGCGCAAATGATTTCAAATCTTCTTTGAAACCAGATTCAACAGTCTTCAAAATTCAGGAGTTTCAAAAGCTGAAACAGTTCAGCTCAAAACTTTTTCGAAGAAAATTATCGACGAAAGATCTGAGCACATACGTCATTAATCAAAGCTATTTTCTTCAACAACCTCTGAATGGTGAACATGCAGCACAATAATATATCCGTTTACTTTCATGTCATGCAGTCTGCATGGTAACGTCCGTAGGCACTGTAAGCCGACAACGGCGTTGGGATGATTCACCGACGACGTGTGTGGTATGACCGCTACACGGTACACAAGAAGTCAACAGTCGGCACTTCGAGTAACCGTTTTCGTAAGAGCAAAAGATCAGTTCGCACAAATAGGATGAAAGTGCGAGCAAGGTGCGCTTGTACTAGCTTTATAAAATATACAGCACATTAAAGATGCTATCTGGAAGCACGCGCCTTTAGTCACGAAAAGCGGAACTGGGCTGTGCTAGCTGATGTGTGAATGACTTTTCCTGAAAGGCAATATGCTTCACCATTATTTTTTATAGGTATAACTACGTGTTAGGTGTGAGACTGTCGGACCGCCCAACCTAGTATGGAGATTTAAACCTTAGAAACAAAAATTTTACGATAGTTGGTATAACCATCGATTGTATGAGTATTGCTTAAAACGCATAGCTGAATTAAACTAAAATGATGAACAAATCGTTTGTTAAATTTACAAGAAGAATATGATCTGCTCCTTACAAAAAATTTAAACCGTGAATTTTACTTACTAATTAACAAAGACATCATATTAACAAGATATCCAGCTCTCACATTTCCCGAACAAATCATTGGCAATATCCTTTTTTGCGAGCATGTCGCCCCCAGACGAGCCCGCATCGAATCTAATACATAGAAGTAGGGGAGAAAAATGCAAATTCGTGCGCGCCAAAATACCAGGGTTGCGCACCCATATAATTGACATGATATGTTGAATGTGATGTCGTGCGATGGCGTTGCTGAACTGAAGATTGACTTCGCTCCAAGCTGACAGGGTCTGTAATTAATCAAATATAGGTCAACTGAGCGTAACTAAAATTTAACATCAGGTTATCTTTCAATAAAAGTAGAATGTCACGACGCATTCTGCAAAATATGTTGCTCTTCTCAAGACACCACACTATAGCATATGCAATAGTTATTACATTTTCTGAGGCACTGCTATACAGATATTTATTTTGCTAGTAGCTATAAATGAAGACGTGACCATTAAGCTCACTCCCAATGTTGCTGTTACGATACATTTACGGAATAATACGAGTTCGATTAGATCGTGGTAGTCGAGGCCGCACACACGTCGATTACCTCCAATAGAAAATAGTAATCTTAATTTTCGTAATTTCATACCGGTTTGCGCTTTGAAGAAAGTCTGCAGACCGTTGATAGCTCTACTATTGCCGCAGCAGAAAATCGACATACACCTTAATATCTGCTGTCAATGGATGTTAAACCCAATGAAAGGTGGGATCGGTACAAAATATACGATGATGACAATGATAAAGAAATACCGTAATGCATTGCAATTTAGTTTTGTATTCCAATTTTATTGATGCCAGCCGACGTTTATTTTGCCGCAGGTTCCACCATCAGGCAGCATCGCCAGTGCGTAACGGAGGTACGCACGGTGCTAAGCTTTGATATCTCGCGGATCTTGCGATTGCTTCTACACAAATTTTCGTATCATGAACCGGCACTAGGTCAATGAACATAACGTCGTTTCCGGTTGGTGGATCGGTCTTACTGTTGAGGATATGCGAATACCGTTGAATAACAGGTAAGTAGAGATTTGCTCGAGGGCATTTGTTATTTTCCCATAAATACGTTTATTTCTTAAGGCAATTTACATAAGTTTTTCTTCGCCGTAATAAAGTTCGCCTAGTTTAATAAAACATATTCATCTTATTTTTAAATATCATATTATTTGAAGAAAAAAACGATTAACTGCTATGAACTATACAATAAGCAGAAATTTTTATAAATTTTGTTGTTGATTTCATAACCTATTTCGAGTTTGTTTCAGCATAACATTTTTATTAAAATTTTGCTGTTGGATGAACTAATCGACGCAGTAGGAATCAGAACTAAGTCTCAAAGTGGTCAATTATTAAATTCAAACTTCAATTGTCTTTATGAAATGATAAAGAAGTTTCATGTAATAAAGGTCACGACAAGCAAGAATGTCTCAAACTGGGACATTGGTTGGTCTACCTTGGGTACTCAAAGAATTTATTAGTTGAGATCTGACATCACGATACTCCACGCGTGTCCAAACGACATGATCAATATCGGGATAGCCTTCGCCACAAGCACAATGATTAGTCTCGGAAAGTCCAATTCGAAGGAGATGTGCATCTAACGTGTAGTGATCGGACATGAGTCTGGACATCACACGAATGAAATCTCTACTCACATCCAGTCCCCTGAACCATGCCTTTGTCAATATTGTAGGGATAATTGAGTGCATCCACCGACCCAGATCATCTTTGGCGAGATGCGCTATAGAATTCGTTGAAAGCAATCGGTCTCTCATAAATTTCACCCTCAATAGCACCACGTTTGGCTAAACTATCGGTTCTCTCATTGCCTGGAATGGAGCAATGAGCCGGGACCCAGACTATAGTGACTTAATAATTATTATTCAATATGTCGTTCAGGTACTGTTTTATTTTGTCCAAGAAAAACGGTTAATTTTCGCCAGCATCAAATGCATTTGTTATATTTTTTCAAAAAATTATCGATTGACTTTTCCAATTTTTCTCAACTTTCACACTCATACTGTAAATAATGTTCAATAAGTAGTGCCGGGCAGTACTGCGCTCGACTCCTCTAATAAATTTATATTGTTTACCGTATTATTCTTTGCGAAAATCACCCTATAATTTTCAGAGGGTTTCTCAGCTTACCTGGGAAAGAGAAAAAAAATTGAATTTATAATTCTATCGAATTTAAAAGTCGTAGTATGCTCGATTTACATACTATCTAAAAGCTACCGTCTCAAGACTAACTTTTAAAACGGGCGAAAGATTTTTTGCATGAACTTTTTCCATATTACTGTAGCAATTTCGATGTTACGTTTCCAGATATGCTTTTTATCAACCGTTCTAAATTGTCAGTATAGTCAGGAATAGGCCAGACCAACTTGTTGCTTAGAAATTGTTTGCAACTACTTATTTTTCGGAGATGGCGAAACCAATTTTTACAAACATAGATTAAAAAAAAAGGACGCTTTTTTTTTGGTTTCTCACAGATCCGACTTTCGGTGTAGGAATTACAGGATAATATGTGCAATAAAATGGAAAAAAATATGCACTCAATCATCTTAGAGATGGCAACACTAATTGTCATAAACTTAGGTTTAAATGAAAGAACTTAGTACTTCATTTGGATGCGACATCCGGTTCCTGATTTACATAAGAAAGCAAAGTCATGGTATTAAATTCCTTTTGTGGAATTTGGCTTTCTGCTTCACAGACTTCGCAGGCGATTCTTAGCGTACATAATCATTGCATGACCAGTACTACGATCCTACTGACAATGAATCCTTCCAAGTCAGAGCTCGAACATACGACAACTGGCTGGTAAGGGCAGCGCCCTATGCATTGAAACACCAACCCGGGTACCTATCCATTAAAACTCATTCCGAATTCTAAATGCTGGCGGAAGCGATTTTACAAGCTTAGATTGAAATGAATGGTCTTAAAGGTTCCGATATTATAACGTGATGAGTGTCGAAAAAGTGATGCTGCAAAAAACGTGAAAACATTTCAAAACTGTACTCAAGACTATTCTTATTTGTAGGTCATGTTAGTCGATGGCCAAACGAACCGACTTTGGCTATACCAATTGCCAGATTCCGCTTCCGGAAGTAACGGAAATAATAGCAAAAATGAAAACATGAGAACAAATTACGCCAGAGACAGGATTCGATTCCACAACCTTCTTCAATCTTCAATCTGTTGCAAAAGTTCAGAAAGACGACACTAAAAATAAAACTAATGGCTCAGGGTTCGAGTATAGCATGGTGGGTAAGTCGATGTCTTTTGCGCGGTCTACCTGGGTTCTATTTCTAACCCTGCTCATGGGAACAGAAAAATCTAATGTATCGAGTTGCCTTATTTGTAATCACATTCACAGTAGTCCAATTGGAAGAAACAAATCAGTTTGTTCCGTTCACTGTTACTAGGTTGGTTTGAATACAGTCAATAATTTCGTCAAGTTGGTGTTCGAATAGTTCAGATTTTCGCGATGCGTGAGCAAAATTTTTACGCGTTGATCCACATGATGTTTAACAATCTTCTAAATGAGGGAGTGCATGTTTTTGAGAAGAACGATGAAAAAAAATGAGTTAACTTGTAGCACGATGAAAAAAATGCGTCAAGTTGTGATCGTAACACCCTTTATTGGGAACATGTTTAATCGACTTACGAGATAAAATTTTAATTATATAAAATAACTCAACATACTAACATGGTTCGCAAAATGTATATGAATCTTCTTACACGTATTGAACTCGATCAATTTATGTCCATCCTATTTTACCATTAACTAAAATAACGAAGTCAACAAATTGACTCACTCGTTCTCATGATAGATCTGTGTTCATAATACCAAGACACCCACCAGATCTGATGGGTAGCAGTTCAATGTGAATCAATCACAATTGCCGGTTGCTTGGATTTCTCATTTCCATTGGACGCCACCGATCTGCGCCGTGGGCATGATTGTTTTGGCAATGCAGAACAACGAAAGGTAAATTTCAACCGAAACGGTTATTGTTTACCAGCTCAATCTCTTCCGACACCAGAAACGATCACTTCTGTGCTCCAACTATGCCGCCCTATGAATGCATGACCGTGGCCATCATCAGCTGGATTCCGATCTCGTCTCCGAGATGTAGAGTTTTGCAAATTGTAAACCATAGAGTAAAAAGCGCGATGCTGGGTGCTATTAAGCAATTAAGCCATTAAAATAATATCCCTTTTGTGGTTGGTGGTTCCTAGCCACGATTCAATCGACGGAGCACACAGCAAACGCAGGGTGTGTATGTTTTGGTCGATTATTCCATCATAACGGGGCACAACCCCCACAGGAAATGGAGATTTTCGCTGTTGCTTTCTTCGAGACTGCAGGGTAAAACCATGAATTCTGTGGCGATGTGCGGTGGTTGAATCGGTAGTTATAATCATTTCTTGTTAAGTTTTCTCGTACAGACTGTAATTGAAATTTTGATTGAAACATAACGAGTGCCGACGCAGTGGGGAGGTATTCGGTATTGAATTTCTAATTCAATATTCATTAGACGTTAATGGATTGTTTTTCTTCTTTTCAAATTGAGTCGAATTAACCTCTCCGAATAAATGGATTGCCATACTGGAGACATCAAGAATACTTCACTCCAATAGAAGTAAATCGATCCACCTTTTACATTCCTTTCTGCTGTTAATTTATAAAATAGTTCTAATGGAATTTTATTTTAAAACTCATAACATGATTTCTTGTTCCTTGATGTATGTTATACGTATATGTTAATATAACCCTGGGTTTGTAAAAAAAATACACCTGGCCTAAATGAATAAATCAAGGTAAGGTAAAGGATTGAATTCGGTTATTGGAAACTAATGAGGCGACTCTGGATCCAACTCTTTGAAACCAATGTATTTATTTGTAATCCTATAATTTTTTACGCTTTTTTCGGTACATGAATTACACAAGTAGGGAATAAAGACCAAGTAGGATCCAAATAAAGACGAATAGCAAAGGAAGGAGTAGGATGTCCTTTCATTCAAATTTCAGTTTTTTCCTTTTGTTAGAAATTTCACTTTTTGTTTCTTGCCTTTATCTATAGAAAGGTATGAGAATTGCTGGAAAACCCGATTTTCGAACGGAGCCTCGGATACCCATAGTGTTATATACCAATCGACTCAGCTCGACTAGATCGTAAAATGTGTGTGTGTGTGTGTGTGTGTGTGTGTGTGTGTGTGTGTGTGTGTGTGTGTGTGTGTGTGTGTGTGTGTGTGTGTGTGTGTGTGTGTGTGTGTGTATGTGTGTGTACTTTTCAAAGATTTTTTTACCGCTCAATTTTCTCAGAGATGGCTGAACCGATTTTAACAAACTTATGCTCGTTTGAAAGCTAATGTCGGGCCAAGTTCGAAGATCAAATGGCTGTGACTTTTGGGTCCGGAGACATGATGGTATAAGTGACGTAACCGACAAAACTTGTTTTTTTTTTCATCGCGCAAGTTTCTCGGAGAACCGATTTTAACAAGCCTAGGCCCGTTTGAAAGCTATTGTTAGGCCATTGATCAAGTTCGAAGATCAAATGACTGCGACTTCTGTTTCCGGAGATATGATTGTATAAGTTTCCGGAGATATTATATATAAGGGTGCCAATATTTTGGGATCACCTCTAATTTCGTAAAGCGCTAGTGCTCAAAAGTTTAAGCACCTCGAAAAATGTCCTCATGCAAAATATGAGCTACATCGGAAATGGGTAAGGGGTGCTGCCGGCGGTTAAGGTTTGAAAATTTTCGATCTTGAAAAAGCACCACAGGGGGAGTACATGAAAATTCCGAAATCGAAAATTTTTTTTGATGTCCAAATGCCAAAATAGCATGAAACGTTGAGATTAAGTGTCATCTAAAAATTTTTTTTTTTGAAAAAATCGACTTTCTGTGAAATTTTGATAGTCCCAGAAAGTCGATTTTTTCAAAAATTTGTTTTTCGAGATCTTTTTTTTCTAAATCTCGACGTTTCATGCAATTCTAAGACTTTCGGCATCAAATATTTCTTCTATTTCGGATATTTCATGTATAAAATCGAATACAATATTTTTTCTTCGGATCTGTGAAGCAATACCGCAGAAAAAGTAGTTCGAAAACTGTTAAATACTGTTGTTATAGCGACGCAAAAACTTAAGAACGCAACGTCGATCAACGGTTCCAGTCCACCCCTACGCTCCGGAAAAACGCCATCCACTGACGGGGGATCGGCTGTCGAAGTGTCAAAGGATGTATGACGAAAGACGGGAAGAAGAAAAGGAAAAGTAGAAGTGCACGCCTTTAAACCGGAAAAACTTAATTGAAAATTTTATCGATTATCTACTTAGAGCTACATATGATTGAAACTTAAATATCTATATTCATTGTATTTGAAACTAAAACTAATGGAGTTCAAACTTAACCTAATTGCGTTGAATTAAAACTTAAAGGTTAAGGTATAATTTGTAAAACTTGTTATTCTAATGGTAAAAAGTAAACATTATTTATATCTGAAGGTTCAGGAATGGAACTCCAGACAGTTCTTCGTTGAATTGTTGGTCGATAGTGAAAAGACACTGCAGTAAGTTATTCTTATTTATAAATACGAATGTACATGAAAATTCTTTCGCTTTTCTAGAAATTTTGTATCTTTTTATTGAAGTCTTTACAAAAGGCAGAGACAGAGAGACAACAGTTCTCACTGTAACTAATTGTTTCCGTATATGCGATGACTAATGGGGCCTTTATTACCGTTCTTGCATGCACTTCTTTTTACACTTCACTCACAAATCATCTCATCCATCAGGTTCCACACGGAAACGACACAAGCTCACAAAATACTGGATGAACATCGTTTGGCAGCTATAGCTGATTTGCTCACATGTTCAGTCTATATTATTTTATTTTATTCTATTTCACAATTTTCCATTTCACTCGACAGTATTTCATGGTACACACACCGCTAATAAACGTCAAAGATCAACTTGATGAACCATCTCTCTGTTGTCATCGTGTGAAACCCAATACGTTTACTTCACTTAATTTCCACATCACACTGGTAATAAGGGCCAGTAGTATAAAAATGAAACATAAAACAGAGCTCAGTTGAGCCCTATCGGTCTATCCAACCCCGGATGTTGGAGCGTAATGCATTCAACATGTTATTGAAGTCGTTCCATAATTCATTAATTAAATTCAATAATGAATGTTATACATATCTGAGAAATCGATGTGAGTACCTTTTCGGAGTCATTTGAGATACCGGGGACCAGTTCTCGAAATTTTCAGGAAAGTACGATTATTTTTTTAAATTTATCATAGAGTTTCACGCGATGACCTAGATTTTCTTATACATAAAAAATCATGCCTGAATTGCAGAGAGAACAACATTTTATACCTACTACTCAAACATTCTTAACAAAATACGATTTATTTTAATTTAGGTTTATTTACTCAAACATTTATTTTTTCGGATTATTTATTCAATATTTGGAAGCAATGACATACTTTTTGTACACTTTTTATATTTGAACTGTATTCGTTTTACGTGTTTGTTATTTGTATCACAATTTTACACTTCCATTCTGTGCATTTTAGTTTTTCTGTATCATCAAAATTTATTTAAAAACAACACCAATGAATATTATTTTTATTTATTTATTTATTTATTTTAATTTTTTTCTCTAAGTCATCCGACAATAAAAAGTCTTGATGAATGTAATGTAGTCAAGTTATAAAATAGTGGAACGGACCACTTACTGCGCAAATTTATGTGTCGGTTCGCCGAAATCGAAGAGATGTTCAACAGTCCCAAATGTTCTGATGCATGCTGTTATCGGTTCATAGAATCCAAACGTCTTTCGGTGGAATCTCGGTTGAAGTAAACTAGTAGAACGTAGCGACCGTTGTGATGCACGGGCTTGAAGCAAGAAACATTTACGAAACAATTACTATATCATCTAACTTACTGCTAGATTGATTTATTTTGTTTCGTTTTCTTTGGATTACATATTATTGCTCACATGTTAGAATGAGATGTTATGGTTTTAGACCACACCAACGTTGAATCTTCGCTGCATGATATTAACACAAAACAAAGTTATTATTTACAATGAATAAATCATTCTTCTATTTAGGATTCCTTGTATAATTCACTTCTCCGTTAATTTCAAAACCACGCGTAAAAGTAAAACATTCTTCATCTATTCCTTTGGAAGATCTATCACGGCGTAGAATTACTTAACGGATAAAAATCCATTGCTGGAACCATGATTAAAAATTATTAAATCATGAATCATTTCTACCATGAATAATAAGTCATGATTTCATTATCAAAACGATTGATATCATGGGCAATAACACATCTTTCATGAAAATTTTCATGATATAAATCATTTTACTCATGAAATTTCATGAGAAGACATGGATCATGATCTCAGTATTAAAAAATCATGGTACCGGCAATAGATTTTTACCCGTGTTGATACCACAACGAGACTTGGATCGCGGAACGAGAGCGGACTTTTTGTAAATTGAAGGGTAAAAATAATTTCAGGTAGCACTAAGACCGCCGGAGCGTCGTGCTGAGCAGCAATGATTGTTGGGGGTCAGATTTGAGACCTTTTCTGTGGAGAGTTTCTTGAAGTAACATTTTTTTATTACACTTCAGTCTATTTGCATTATTTAGATGATTCGAAGTTCTAATATTCGACTAGTCTACTATGTGAATGATGGCCCACGATATTCTATCTATTTCCCGCTGCACATTCCAATCTGTGGAAGATACGGAAACTACAGTGGCTGCATTAATTCAATTAAATCTGCAAATTCAGTTACAGTGGCTAAAGGCGGATCGGGTTAACTGTCTTGTCGTACGTGCGGACCTCACCGCGTCCAATCCGGCATTTACGAGCAGATCTAGAGCCATCGTTCGTTCAGCGGAGGATGAGTAATTGCACAGAGAGGCAAGTTCAAAGTTAACCCACTCCAATTTGTGTACTCAATCGTTTTCCAGATAATTGATTTTTCACGCTTTAGGATGACCGCCTCCGACACAAAGCGAATCGGTTAACGGGATCGGACTATCCAGTGTTATTTCTCTTTTCCTCACAAAAAAGTATCACGGGAAGGTAGTATTCTATCTATTGGCATTTCGCGGAGACGATCACCAGAATTCATTCCCACTGACGTGTATTAAAATGGGACTGGATTTATTGATTCAAATTGCTATTAAATTGATTTCAATTGAAACCATGAATAAACAAAGTGATGGGATGTGCTGCCATGATGTGGGTATTCTGATGATTCTTATCGATTTCATAGTCACTCGCTGGTGAGGATGACACAGATGTTCAATTTATTGGACATTTAGAAAAATAATTATTTTTTGAGCTCATCAGAGATACCGACAACTAATGAAGTGAAATCATAAATCAGAAAGGGCAATGTTTAGTTCTTTTTGACTAATAATCTGTTTGCGTGATTTAATTAAGCGAAAAGAACTGGGAAATCTTATACACCTTTCGACGCGAGAAAAGACGCCCATAACTTTCGATTGATCTAGGATATGCGAATGTGATTTTATTTTCATGTATCAAAAAGTATCGAATTGTACATACTTTATTACATTTGTGGAAAAAATCTCAATATGTTAGATAGGCTCATGTCATGTCATAAAACAATTTTTTTGTAGTCATCTGCGGTGACCACGAGCTAGTTCGATACAGAAAGAATTCTTTGTTTTTGCGTGATTGGTAATGGAGTTACAGGTTGCGTTAAAAATTTCAAACCGTCATATAGAGCGACGATGGAAAAGAGGGAAAAATATACCAAAGCTGTCTTAAAATTGTTTTAGTTTGTACTACAGACTAAAACAATTTTAAGGCAGCTTTGGTAGATTTTTTCCCTACAGACTCTGTAGTTTATTCCATTTCCGGATCCGGAATTACTGAATGAAGTGTATTGATAATGGCGACGGTTCAAAAAGGGAACATACGCATAACTGTTTACAAATTGAAGACGTTATGTTAGTTTGTTCACAACAAAAGTTATGGTTTTATTCAAGCTTCAAAACAATTTTTTTTGGAAGAATTCTCTAGCGATATTAATGAACATATGAGTAATATGAGAATGGTATCATTACAACACTAAAAGGATTAAAACAGGTTTTTTTTGCCGAAAATATCGGTGTTCGAATATAGACATTCTGCAAAAAATGCTCTGCCAGTTTAGCAACATCTTTTAGCTCTCTGTTTCACACTTTTATGTTTCCAGTTCACAACAAAAGAATAAAAGCTAATTGACAACTATCGTGGGATTACGCACCATTACCAAGCTGGGATCTGAGCATCATTTTTAAGCTGTTTGATCTTTCTGGAGTCGATTTTAAACTATTGTAACCAGTATATTGTCAACACTCTACATGGATTCATACCAACACTTTCAAATACTACAAATCTTCTATCATTTGTGAATTGTGTTACAAATTCTCTGTCCGTGGATCTTGAAGCAGACGTTATTTAAGCGGATCTTTGAGTAGCCTTCGATAAAATAAATGACGATATCGTTATTGCTAAACTAGACAAGCTTGGTTATGGATCGAACGTCCCCGCTGGATTAAGTCATACCTAAGCGACCGACGGCTAGCGGAACCGGTGATTGTGTATCTGATGAATTTTATACTTCAACTGGAATCCCACAAGGAAGCCACCTAGGAATACTGATATGTTTGCTATACTTTAACGACACACTTACTTTTCCCAAGATGGCTGAGCCGATTTCCACACACCTAGTTATAAAAAGAGGGCCTTATTGTCCCAATTTTTTTTATTTCACCTGAACTCAACTTCCGGTTTCGGAACTGCAATGAAAAAAGTGCAAAAAATGCAGAAAATTTGTACTCACATTTCTCCGAGATGACTATTCGATTAACAAAGATAGTTTCAAATAAAAAGTTCTACAATCCCATATGATTTTATTTCATATGGATCTGACTTCCATTTCCGGAATTACAGGGTAATGAGCGAAAAAAACTGAAAACTATAATTTTTACCTATACTACTAAACAAAAGTTAGGATCCACTATAGTGGGTTGCGAACAAAGCCGTCACTTATACCGTTATATCTCCGGAACCAAAAGTGACAACCAGATAATCTTCTATCTGAATTCACCTTCCGAAAGTACCTTTCAAACAAGCTTAAGCATTTTCAAATCGGTAATCTTCTAGAAAATTGAGTGGAAAGAAAGAAAAATGCGTTGTATTGGACACGTCACTTAAACCTCCGTTATATCTTCGGAACCACAAGAAACAGCGAATTGATCTTCGAACTTGATTCACAATTCAATAGTAGCTGTCAAACGAGCCTAAATTTGTCAAATCGGTTTAGCCATCTCCGAGAAAATTGGGCGAAGAGAAAAATCTTTTAAAGGTGTACACACGTAAAAATACTTCTAAATAGAGCGTAAAAATTCTTCCAAATCCGGTTCAGGAAGTACCAAAAAATAATGGAGAAAAACTTGAGAACCAAATTCATTTCGTTTTCTTAGAGATACATCAATCGATCAGCCCCATGGACAATTACTGAATTAGATCCGGTACCATTTTCCGGTTCCGAAATTACGGGGTGATGAATGTTTAAAATTTCAAACTATCGTTAAACGTAACGTAGAAAGCATTTCTAAAAAGGGCTCAAAACTCATTCAAATTTTAGGTAGTGCTAGTTGACAGTCAAACCAACCGACTTCAAGTATACCGATTACCGGATTCTGACTTCAGAAGTACCAGAAATTATGGTCAAGAACTCCAAAATGGAGCTCTCTATGTTTTCCCAGCGTCGTATCATCTCATAGGTTCCAGTTAAGATTTTATTCGGACTCGACTTTCGTTTTCGAAATAATCGTGTTTAAAATTTTAAACCGTTATCTGTAGTAGCATCGCAAAAATCGTACGATATTTTCAAATCTGATCTTTAAACTATACCAATTTACATATCTTGTAAGTTGGTGTTAAATCATTTATCTTGATTTTATTCCGTGCTTGAAGTACAATCAAACGTCGAACGACTACAAGGTTAAAGTCGGGGTAGAATGAAACATACACAATTAAGGTCTTTGGTTTGAAGAGGTCAACGAAACAAACATAAATCTGTCGTAAAACATAATATTAAGATATTTCACTGTACTGTACAGATAGTCTAGTGAAAATTCTGAGCCGATTCGATGATGACGAAAAAAATTTCCCGAACACACAATGGAATAAAGAAGGAAAAATGAACTTCAGATAATAGCAGGTAAATTCGAGCGGTAGTCTGCATTTGTCAGACCAATTTCAAATGACTGGCGTTTACTGTTGTCAACCCAGAGCTACAATGGTTTGTGGTAATACATCAAACATAAAAGTAACTGTAAGACTCTTGCACCAAAAACAAGATTTTTCACGGTCCAACTATTTCACGACTAATAGAGACGGCTTTTAGCTTTTACCAAAACCATCATATTAGGATATCCAGCTCTCACATTTCCCGAACAAATCATTGGCAGCATCCTTTTTTGGCAACATAGCGCCCTCAGTGGAGTCCGCATCGAATCTCGTACATAGAAGTAGGGGAGAGATATGTCAATTTCGTGCGCTCCAAAATAGCAGCTTTGCGTACCCATACAATTGACATGATATGTTGAATGTGATGCCGTGCGATGGGGTTGCTGTACTTCGCTCCAAGCTGACAGGGTCTGCTTTTACAAAACAAAATTGTTACACAATTCATTCGCTTTAGTGAACTCAGTATGAGTCTAGTTTTATAAGCTGATGAAGTTTATTGCGGTTTGACACTTTTTTGCGACGGTGAAGATAACGAGCTTTTCTTCTGTTTCCATTACCAGTATCCCGCCGGGAATCTTCTGTTGTAGAAAGTAGCATTGTTCAAGACACAATAGACAATGAAGACAACACTGTGATAAGCAAAATTTACTAAATGCCATAATCAGACCGAAAGTGGCCAGGTGCGTCAACGAAGTTTTGCTGGTATATTAAAATAGACACTGTGTTAACGCATAATTCAAATTATGTGTTGTTTTTCTTCTGCACGTAATCTTTTTCTGCAAAATGTTTTCGCAGCATTGTAGCTGTTGCTGTCCTGTGTGTTAATCGTATCATTGGGCATCTGTTTTAATAAAATTCGGATAAGTACTATCTGTAAGTCAATGTTTTGAATAAACTTCAACCACAGTTTCATAACATCATAGTTTTTAACAATGACATTTAAGTTAGTGTATGCATTCCATTACGCAACAAACCCGTTATCGATTTGTTTCCGTGCAGCTGTCAACTGGTAATGATTACCGAAATTTATTCTTCCCTTTACGACATCACCACGTAATTCATCATTGTTCATTGCACACGGGATTTTTTCACCAAAGCAGACACACACATAAACATACATAAAAATAAATACTCTTCGATCGATTTCAAATAAAGTTGTTATGGTATCGAATTGTTCGCGAAAGTGCCATTCTCATCAGAGCCGACAACGACGACGGAAGCCGCACACACAATACAAGCCCGATGATACGTAAAGCAACAACCATTGCTAGTGTGGAGTGAACAGCATGCTGTGTGAGCACATTTACTATTTGTTTCTCATATCTGAAGGTCAGCTGATAGGCGTGTGATTGAAATAACGGAGAAGGGTAGATGCAAATTTTCTGCCTTCCTGGTGAAGAAAGATTGTGCAATAAAGTTAAAAATAGTTCTTTCATCGAGGCTCGGTAGGACCAAGTCTGTTACACCATGCAAATATAAGGATACATTATTTCTCTCTCTCTCTTTCTCTCTATTTTGGGCACAATTTCATGTACTTCTAATCGTTCCCGAGTTACAATGACTTGAAGAAAGTTCATGCGGAAATACATTCCTCCTTTTTTAAAATCAGTCTTGAGTCAAATTGGTCTCACCATCCATGCAAAACAAATGGTTTGCCATACTGAAAATGTGCGCTTTATCCAAATCGGAGTATGCGAAGCCTGATGACTAATGTTTTCCAAGTGGTGAAATTGATAACAGGTTGAAAAAAATTTGGTCGCCAAAATACAACGAATTCGGTTTAACCTCTTAAATCGTACTATGAATCAATTATTTCTGCTGGAAAATCAATGATATATATTTTTGCGGGATTTGCTATAGCTATACACAGTTATCTTAGTTATTGTTTCACTCGAGTTTTTTTTGTTTTTCTCGTAATAATTCATTTTTTTTTCAATAATTCAGTTTCTTGGAAATCGAGATATCATTCACAACGATGATATTTCTTTCGAAGAAGCACATCAATTGATAAGACAGATAGCATACATGATAATAAGTATAGATACCATACACGTAGTAAACTCGAACAGAATCGATTGCAGGTGACTATGTGTCGAACGTTCTGTCTTCACTTATGTTTGAGTTGGCATTGAATGAGTCTAATTTTGCACATTAATGATTTGATGTGTCACTTTTGCGTGCAATGAAAAGACATGCACTGTCGGAAAACGGTGGAATAGTGACTTGCGTGTACCCTCGCATTGTCTAATAAGTAGGTGGAAACGAGGGCAAGTAATTTTTGCACGCTATGTTGGAGACTCAAAAACAAACAATTCACTTGAATTGGTTTCATTAGATCTTCATTATTCAATAGAATCACGAGGCTATAGTACAATTGTTTTGAGAGAGGTTATGGTTAAAGAAAGGTTTTAAATTTAATTTCGTTTATGAAGAGCCTTTAACATAAGGTCGTATACCTCTCGGGTCAGAAAGACCCCTGAAGGTGCAATATAGCGGAGTATGCGGGTCGCGTTTTTTTATCAATTATTCAAAAATTTGACAGAATTTCGAAGAACCAAAAACACTTAAGCTTTAGCCATTAAATTCATCACAAATAAGCATTTTTGCATTTTTAAATTTTGCTTTGCCGAAACATTAGTCGAAATAATCGAAATTTGAAAAAGTTTCAAGTGATTTTCATCTCATCATTTTCTACATTGCTTGCGCGCTGCTGTTTTATATGGCAGTGGTAAAAGAAAGAAAACCACAGTGGGTTCTATGGCGTTATAAGTGAAAAAAAAATACTTGATTTTTTCTTGTTTTCAATCGTTCTTTAGAAAGAATGTATACTTGCTACCACTCTCAGACATATACATTAGCATATTAGTCAATACATATACATATAACCTCATGTTAGTGAATTGTAAAGACTAATGGTTCATAGTTCTAGTGTGATAGTAATGAATAACAATAAAAATTGAATTACAAATCAATAAGAGTTTCTTTCTTTAAACTAAGAAAACATGTGGTAAGCCCACTGTGCTCAATCACTGAAAATATTCCTGGTTTGTTTGTGTCGATTTTACCTGTTATGCTTTTGCGACGATTCGTTCAGCTCAAGCAGTTAAAAGTTTTTCGCGTGCAATTTTTTGGACTACATGTCACATTAATACCTTCTTTGTGCGGAGTTGGGAACCGAACTCAGGATGGCTACTTGTTATGCTGCGTACTTCCCCGTTCTGGGAGGATTGCTGTATTCATTTGACGAATAGGTGCCATAAATAATTACTTCAAATTCATTTCCCAATCCTATCAATATTCTTCAAAACTACATTTATATTTTTTTAACTAAGCTGACCAGTTATTGCGTAAAAAGTATTTGAAATCAAAGTTTGTCGATACCCATGTTACGTTTGATATATTTGTAAATATAAGTTTGCGCGTAAGAAAAAAATCAAAACGCGCATATTGAATTTTTCCCGAGGTTGATTGTAAAATAGTCATCTTCCCTTTCACACAAACATCCAGAATTTTTTTGAATCTAGCTTTGTACAAATGGTTCGAGCTTCAGATCAGCTTTGATCATTTCTGTTTTTTTTTTACATTTTTGACGATGGGTCTGCTTGTGCAGGAAGCATCTACATAAAAAAATCCAGAACGGAATCAAGGGAGTTTAAACTGAAGTATCGGAATCATTTCAAAACTACTTTGTTCAGTAATATACGAAAAATAAATAAATTTCCGTAAATAAACAACTCTGCAAATTAGGCTAGCCTCGATATGCTACACGATTGAACAATTCGTAAAAGTTTTTCTGATTTTATTTCAATTGCGAATTACATCTTTACAGACCAGCATTACATCTATAGTGACTCACAGTATACAGGTACTGGCCATCAATCCACGGTAAACTATCTTGAGAACCTACTATACAACGGCCATACATACAGAGACTTCCAAATGATCTCTCTCAGACAAAAACATAAAAATAACGTAATAAAAAAACAGAACTCTCCTACCACAAAATATTGACAAGACTTGTTCAACATAACACTTATAGACAAAAATTTAACTACCGATAGAGCAGATAATAATTAGATTATTCTATGTTCCTTTTAAATTAAAAATCAACGTTAATTAAATTTGTGATCATGTTAAAGTTTTTTAAATTGTGACATACATAACATATCAAATATTTACAAATTTTCGAGATTGATGTGTGCAAAAATGACAATAGATCGTTCACTACTTTTAACAAGAAGACTGCAGACAAACGTGCATAACATTTTGTAGGTAGACAACAAAGACATGGAATTTAATATTGCAATTGGTTGAATCTATTTATGTTCAATATTATTGATTTGTGGCGAACATCAATATACTCTCGTTGATTCGTTATGTTTTCTTTAAAGAAAGTTCGATATGTTAAGATATGAGAAATAAATATCGTATGTTTAACATATATAGTATACTATATTCAAATGTAATATCTTAAAGAATCATTTTTCGATGTTAAGTTACTAAGAAATCTTCACCCAATTATTGCATATTTTGAGCTGAAAAAGCATAATGAGCAACAAAACCATAGAGCACCAGACCAATAGTCTTCTCAGTGAAAATGCATTGATTTGTATTTTTTTTTTAGCAAAATCAACTAAAAATTTGGATAAAGCAGAAATTGAGATGGACATTTATCGTTCAACGTTATCAACCGCTTAGATTAAATTAAATTTTTGAGCATACCTTGAACATTACGTGATTACATGGATTTTCACGAAAATAATGAAGTAGACCTTATGTCTGAATCTCAAACGCATATAATCTCTGGGCTAAAAAAATTGATTGATTTGATTTTGCATATTTTGTTATTTGCAATCTCATAATTTTTTTTCTCAGTACAGGAGGTACTAATTTGTAAACATCAAATTTTGTAACATCAAAGCAGTAAATGTTGTCTAATTTAGCACCAGATCTTTTTTATCATAAAAAAATATTGAGTTTATCACTAATCTGTTGATCGACAAACACTTGCTATAGAATCAAAAATTTCTTCAAATTGAATGTACTTGTCAACTACTTGAATATAACAAAAATAAAAAACTGCGTTATCGTAGTGTTATTATCGAAGTTATTATCTTTGTGTACACGCTAGGACCAAAACAAACTTTTACACCAGATTTTGCAGTAATCCCTGAAGAGGACTATAAAAAGATTCAAAAATTGCTTCGTTAGAACTGATACACTGATGAACGTTGCTAACAGCACACCGAAATACTAGTATCTGTGTCTGTTACTATCTCCACGGAACCACCCGCGATCCCATTTCAACCAGAATATTAGTTGATTTTCTGAATTCGATTGGTTAAAATTTGGTACAACTAATCGATTGTTGTTTTAACTAAACTGTCATTTTTGTTTTTCGATTAGCAGAAACGATGGTTGAAACAACTAATTTAACTGTTTGAAAAAAATGCTGTCAATTAGTGAGGACACATACCCTTCAATTTCAACAAATATTTTAGTTGAAATAACTGGTGTTGTTATTGAAACAAAATTCTGTTAGTTGAAAAATAAATCGGTTTTATTTGTTTTAGACATTGCAAATAGTTGAATCAACTCGAATAATGATATTGATTTGCGAAAATTTTAGTCAATTCATATGAGCTTGGATGCATCAACCGCTGTGAATTGGAATTTTGCGACGGCAATTCAAACGCGCCATTCAATCGCAGCGCGTTCTGTGTGTTTGAAACCCTTCGCTCCTGTTACCTTCGTAAATTAAATTCACGTCAAAAAACGTTTTATTGCTAATGCATGAACATCATCAGCTGGAAGTAAAACAGTCTGCTGGAAGTAAATCAATGATCGAATTTGAAGCATAAAATTTTTGCGCATACCTGTAAGTTTACGAGATGATCATTCATTAACATTTTCTAATTTGTCACCAAATCTTTTTCATCTTAAACAAGGTTAACTTTATCACAACACCGCTGTTAGATAAACACTTCTTATCATATTACTCAAATCGAATGAACACGATTTCACCAAACGCTTTAACCATCGATGTTGTTTTCATTGACATTTTGAAGCGACGCGAACAGATTTCAACTAAAAAAGTTGTTGATTTTGCATTGCAATTATTGTTTTGCTTTCAACTGTCTACGGCATTTGTCAGCATTCAAAACAACATATTTTTCAACTACTTGAATATATGCAAATCAAAAACCATATTGGTTGAATCAAAAAGAAATTAGTTAAATCAACTATCGCAAAAATCAAAAACTGCGATATCGTCATTTTATGATCGAAGGGTTCTCCGTGTCGTGACATCCGTTTTCACATTTAATTAAAGACTGCATGTGTGAAACGAAAAATCACAAAACATTATTGAATACATGATCACAAATAGTAAATAGGAGGATAGTAAATAGTAGAGCTCCTATACAAAAGACTCACTCACATAACTTAAAGACTGTTTTTCTCCAATGAAGCTTACCTGAAAATAAAGAAATGGAATTATTAAACTGGTTGGCTTTCAATTAATATTAAAAAAATAATATAATAATAGTATAACGAATGCTGATAGCATACCTCATATATATATATATATATATATATATATATATATATATATATATATATATATATATATATATATATATATATATATATATATATATATATATATATATATATATATATATATATATATATATATATATATATATATATATATATATATATATATATATATATAATAAACCGCAGATGTTAGATTTAAAAATTTTGCCAAATAAAATTACCATACATTGATAAATAGCACAAAAAACAACCTCGCATAATCGTTCAGACATCGAGGAAAGTATCCCACGGTTCACGTATAACTTCGACCATGGACTACTCTACCGAGTAACGACCTCGACACAGGTCCGTACTGCTTCGACTAATTTCTATTAACCCGGAAACAGGTACGCGAAAATATTTACTAGCGCTTTCCACACAGGTGCGTAATTTTATTTCTTTCAACTAATTGAAACAATTTATTCATTTTCATCCGTTGATTGACGTGGAAAACCGCTTGCTGTCTGTCTATGTGCTACTCAGTAAAAAAGTTTAGCGCACTAGCGCAGTTGAGTTATCAAGCGATGACGATAATAAATTATGAATTGCTGTGAGAAATTGTGCAAATTGTGGCCTACATTATCAATAACTGAAAACATTAACATGGTTCTGTCGAACTGAAAGCTTATAGTAAATGAAATTCGTACCGTATTGGCATTTAATTCGCCAATTAAATCAGTATTACTAATAGTAATGTACGCCCACTTGTGAAGTAAAGGGGCGCTTCAAAAATTCCGCCCAGATGGCCACTGTTTGAAAGCGGACACCCAGAGCGGGGGTATTTTCGAGATATGATCAGATCATACCTTCATTTGGGTTGTCAGCATCAATATCCTCACTATCCGTTCACTGGATATTATGCTCCCCAAGACAAGGATGGTTGGGAGAAGAAAACGAGAGCGCTAACCGATGTACCGGTACCGATTCCACTAGCGATGGATAACGAAAGCAGCAAAAAGCAAAACCGTTTGGCGCAAATACCGTTGACAGCAGTAGCGCCACACAAAAACACGTGGTTAATATACAATTTTAATCAACATGGGAGTTCAAGAATCCGTAATGGTGCTGTCAGCATGATTTTACAATATATCTAAACAGATCACATCTTAGAAAATCCATGTGAGGATGCAATAAAAACAATAATATTCTATCTTTAAATTAATATCAAATTTCCTTGCACCCAAAACATAGACTTTTTATTCCCAATCTATTTTTCTATGAATAGTTGAAAAATTCTTAGTTTTCAAGTGAAATGTGACAACTCTGATCATAAGTATGTACAACTCTAAGGGGGAATCATGATAAAACAGGTTTCGAACAAGTACCAGTTTTGCACGTACATTCATACAAAGCATAATCTGACCCCTGTCTTCAAGAAACCATGATTAAAGATATCCTTAAGTCGCACAGGAAGATAATCAATTCAAATGTTACCTTGAAAGTATGATACATTTTTTCAACGAATCTTATCAGTAAACATTTGAAAACATGTATTGGGAACAAAGTTTAAAGAGCAATTTAAGACCTTTATAATCTATCAAAATACTGGTTAAGGTTCCAGAAACACAAAGAAAACAACCTGGTTTTAATCCACCTATTAGTATGCTAATGCCTTTTCCAATTTTTTTTCGATATATGTTTTATTGTAATACAAAATAAATTTCAATTGTTTAATTTTAAAATGACTGTTTAGTAACAAGTGGTGACTTTTCATCCCTATTACATACATAAATTGGTTGGTACCATCAAGACATCATTTGCTTTCGCAATTCTGTGGTTTTTTGTATGTAAAATTGTCAACCTACTTGTAATGTGAAATGTGGGAAAGGAACTTATAAACAATCTTACTATTCAATACAATGGATTCATTGAAAGATAGCGTCGATAACTTTATGAAAAAAATGTTTAAATACATTTTATTTTACTTTTAAAAATAATTATTTTACTAGGTAAGAAGGAACACTCGAGGCTGACATTAGAAAAGATCATCTTCCCGTTAACATAATATCGTCCGAAGTTGAACTCTGATACATCCAAATGATAAATTAAATTTGTTCCGAGACTTGCCTCAGGTGCGTGAGCCTTACACATGGTAAAAATGCTAGATATTTAGCTACATACAAACATACCTATAGGAATTCTTGTTCAAGATTTTTCTATTTTAAAATTTAAATATTGAGAAAATGTTTTTAAGCATTGTACAGGTTCACGTACTTGTCTGTCCGAAATCTTACATAACAAAAAAAGGTTCGTGTCGATTGGTCCCGTAGTTACTTTTGAATAGTGAATCGGCGGTTTTAACAAAATTCGAAAACTTAGGTGTCTCGAAGGAATGACATGGCGCGAATAAATTCAAAGTGCAATATCTCCAAAAGGATTCGATGTTTGATTTCGGAACTTTGCAATTATGATCTCGAATTAGATATCTATCGATTGAAACAATTTTAAAAAATTGCTGTCCAGTGAATTTCGGGAACGTAGGAGCGAATTCATCATCGATGCTGTTGTTAGACATATCGCTGTGAGGTTTTATCGTTTTTGTTCATTTTTTGTAGTTTCTCGAGGAGATGATGTCGTTTTTAGTTGTAGCAGCCATACCTTGAAGAGAGCGTTTGATTGTTGTTTAGCGCTGTCTTATAAGTACTGGGATTGGTTGGGATCGGTGTAGAAGAAGTACCGTTGTCCTTGAGCGTGGATGTCTTCTTGTTCAGTTTCTTGTATACTTGCTGACAATAATGATATGTGACCGGCTGTGATTGTTGTAGGTCACCAGCGATTTACATAAGTACATTGTGTTTAGAGCGAAAATCAGATAATAAGATATGGGTTCCCTTAAAGTGATCGTTCTGGTCTTCGGTTTCCAGTTCCGGTTCAAAAAAAATCAAATATCTTGCATAATAAAAAACATTGTTCGAACAACATTTTGTAATTTTTTCGTGGAAAAATATTGAGGAATACACCGGTGAAGGATTATTTCTGAGGATGCTTCATAGATTTTTTTTGAATTTTTGGTGGTTTTTTAAAGTCAAAACTAGAATTTTTCTCAAAAAAAAATCCAGAATTTTGTAGCTGTAAAACCTCCCCAAAGTAACAAAAAACGAAAAGGAAAACGTTGAGAAAAAAGTGTGCAAGATTTGAGAAAAATTGGTGAAGTAGTTTTCGAATGAAAATGGACACGGACTTTCAAAACCTGTTGCTCTCTCTTATACACATCTTTAAGCTAGACTGCAACCAGTTATACAGGAAATTGAAGACTAGCTCATCTAAAGTTAACAACAATGGATTTTTTTCATGGTTTCACCGATGCTTTTCATGCGATAGGTCTATTTGGATTGTTTTGTTGTTCTTACAACACCTTGTTCTTTGTTTCTGTCATCCGGTCGTGAGCGGTATATTTTGACAACTGCTTCAGCCGATGTATGTATGCGAAAAATAATGTCACTTGATTTTCTCAACGACGGCAGAACTGATTTTCATGGGCCGTTCAATTTCATTTAATTTTTTTCAATTTCATTCGGATCTGACAGCTAGTCCCGCAATTACAGTTTGAGATGAGTGAAAATAAATGAAAGTAGAGTAAATCATTTTCCCCTGAAATGGCTGAATCTATGTTAAAAAATTTAGATTCACACGAAAGATAGATATTCCATAGAAAAAGTAAAGATATCATTCAGATCCGATTTCCAGTTCCGCAGATAGTGAGATACAAGTGTTATAACATGGAACCAATGTCACTCATTTTTCGCGAAGATAGCTGAATCAATTTCAACAAAATTAGATGCATATGAAATGTTCAGATTCGACTTTCGAAACTGCAATTGAAAGGTGAAATAAATTTCAATTTCCAGAATGTGTTTTTTGAGTGAGTGTGTAAAACGGATTCCGATTCCGGAGGTGCACGTAACTGAAGACGCGAAAGAGGTACGAAATTTCTAAAACGTGTATTGAAACTATTGATATTTTTATGCTCTGTAGGTCAATCAAACTTACTTCGGCTGTTCTGGTCTTCGGTTTCCAATTCCGGAAACACTAGAAGTTGTAATCAAAAATATCAAGTTGTTTTTTTTTCGATTTCTCATATAAACGATAATGAGGAAGGCATTATCATACAACAAGATGAACTATTTTTTTCTTCAGTGGCTTAGACCGATTGATCTATAAGGCGTCAATAATCCATTACAGCCATTGCGCGCCTAACTAAGATGACTAGTAGGTTTACGTAGTAGAGTAACCTTAGGGTGCACCAGTGTGAGCGCAGAATGTGGAACGAAGCGAAATACCATAAAAATTCTATCACAGTAGCTATGAATGCCATATTTATCGACAGATTCAGCAAATGGATAGAGATAGAAAGATTTCCAATTTTGTGGATATGAAGAATATTTAAAAATTATTGAAATAATAATTTGTTGGATACTTTGCAAGGTCACACATTCCAAACGACAACAAGTTGTTAGTTGACCGGAAATTGAACTTACAATAACAATATTTTTTTTTTTATTTGAAAGATATTTTATTCAGGCCTATTTGCGTACAAGCTTTACGTGGCCGATTTAGCTGAGTTTTTAGATAAATTTTTTTTTGTATTGGATCTCGTTGTCACCCTTTTTCTAGGGGGAGAGGAGCTTCATTTTCCTCCTGCGAGGATTGAGGGGCAGTTTGTTCGTGGTTCGTCTCGTCATCCATTGACGTGGTATTGTTATTGATTTCGTTGCTAGTTGCTGTAGATGCACCTTGTTGTACATTGTTTGCAGTTGCTGGTTGGTTAGATGGTAAGCTGTTAATTGCAGCTGGTGTACTTTGTTTCATAGGGGATACGTTGAATGGTTTCGTTGAAGCGGATGCTTCACTGTTGTTGGTGACTGTCACAGGTGTACTGGGGTTACTTGGGGTTGGTGTGAAGGAAGCACCGTTGTCCTTTGGTATAGTTGTCTCCTTGTCCGGTTTATCACATGGCTTACCGTAATGAACAGCTTTTTGGCAATATTGACATGTGGGCATCTGATTGTCATAGGTAACAAGTGATTTGCACGGTATTCTTGTATCCTGACCGAATGTCACATAAGAAGGTATAGGCCTCCTCAAGCGCATGCGTAACAAACGTACGCCATTTAGAATACCGGGGAAAAGATTCTCACACTTTTCTTCCTCGATAGAGAGAATCTCTCCGTATTGGGAAATAGTTGCGCGAATATAAGGATCGATGACACTTGAGGGAATATCAAGCAAACGCACATCTATAGCACTATCTTCCATATATACTGGAATGTTGTACTTGATATTTTCATGCTCCACATAATGCACATTATTATTGTCTTTAGCGAATTGAATTGCATCCAACTCTTTATAGAACTGGATGTAAATAACATTATTGGTCTTGTTGCATTGAAGTAAATGCACACGTTTAATGTCAAGATGCATTTGCTCCTTAAGCAAACCTTCAAGTTCTCGTATCGAAGGTCGAATTTTGCACTGTCTGATGTCAACAATAATTGTATTCTTTCGTACCGGCGGTAGCTTTTGTTCGTTTTTGTTCACTCATTTCAAGATCGTTCTATTGTTCACTACACAATACTGTACTTGGTTTCTTCTGTCCCGACCGTAAGCGGTTTTGGTTTGTCGACTGACTTGGATGAGATGTGAAACCGAACTGGAAAAACAATAAATTAATAAAATACTCAATAAATATACATGAATCACTTTCACCATATTCGCGTTGCTGTCGTGATAAGAAATAAATGTGCCAAACATGTTTTGAACTGCGCGATAAATAAACAATAATCGGTCAATCAATTCAATGTCAATGCGACATGACAACCTGGTAAGGTCGAACGATCGATATGTTGACCAACAACAGCTTGAAACATAAGTTTGAAACCTATCACTGTTGCAATTTTATTCCGGCAGCGAATTCAAATCTGCCAGTTGCGTCTCAGAAACTGACAACAGTACGTTTCATAACCGGTGTGAAGTGCCTCGGAGTGGTACGAGTCATCAGCGAGAGTACCAAAATATACAAAACAAAACAAAAGTACGAGTAAGGGATATTTGCCAAAACAATACTATTTCATTATTTTTCGGATCGCTCAGATTGGGGGGTTACTGACTGACCGGTTCTCAAAAGCAATTCAGTGAAAGTCGTTCATGGCAGGGAAACGAAAAGTTGCTTTTATCTGAGTGGAGCTTGGCTCTTGCTATGAGTATGGCTCACCAGAAAGCTGGTTCAACAGTTTGCAAAAGGATCAAAGTGTACCGCTTCCGGGCAATTCCACAGCAAGCTCCATAGCTTTCACCAATATGGCTAGGTATGTGATATCAGAAAAGATTTATGATTAGAGCCGCGAGACACTACTATGGACGAAACATAAGTTTATTTTTACCGCAGCAACAGCTTTGCTTAAGATAATAGTATCACATATTTTTGAAATGTTGAAATTTATACCAATCTTCTAAGCATAACCGTTTTGACCAACGTGTTAATTATTCAATTTTCGTTATATTTCGCCTTCCAATCATCAGTGCAGAGCACTGTTCAATTTGAACTGCTAGTACACCGTGGTATTTATTTTACTAATTGCAACCAAGTGCAACGATGCGGAACTTGACCTGCCGTTTCAACAGACTTTCCAGTCGATTCATAAGTGTGCATGGCAATTACATGTGCAGTGCTACGACCCTACAGGAACTAAGGGTCCTTCCATGACGACAATTAGATTGCAGTATTTCAGAGTAAAATGCCCTTTACACTAAATTATCGATTCGAAACATCTCTAAAAAATACTATTTTTTATTAAAATATCATTAACCTAAGACTTTAAAGAAAGTTGGAATTTTCTAGAAATTTGTCTGAATCACTTAAAGATAATATGTAATAATTTGCTATTGACGTAAAAATACAATTGTTTTTAACAGTGTATTTTTTCTCCATATAGCCCCAACCGTTACATAAAACATTGTCGAAGCCATCAAACTAATCGGACTAATCGTTTCTGAGATAGATAGATGTTGTAGTCTTCGAATGAAAAACATGCAACTACTATACACTAGAACATCGAAAAACGCAAGAAACTCATTTCTAGACCCATTACTTGAGTGGACAGACTCGAATTTTTGAAAACTGAAGAAAAAATGTACTTATCTATCTCATCTTAACTTAGATTCTATTTTGATCATCAAATTCATGGTGTTGTATTCAAAATTCAGAATATAGAAATAAATGAAAACAACCTCCAAAATGACTCGAAATTGTTATAGGCTTTAAAAAGTGTCTTCTATCAAAAGATCCAAAATTATTTCAAATAACTAGGATCGTTATTAATCATTGGACTTCTATCCGATATATTAAAATGGTATTGAAAATACTTGATTAAAAAAACATTTCTAATCAATCATCAATTTTCTCTTTCACAAAGAAATACAAGCAACAAATCTAATCAGTGTCAACGAGCAGATAATCTCACTGACTGGATCAATATTTACCGGGAACTTGACTTGATTAGCTAAACAAACAACGAAATAAACGACGGCATGGCATCGTGTCCAATCCATCCGACATCGAACGAAATGTATCGATCTATTCAAGCCTGCATAATCAATAATCTTATCGTGATGCTATAAACATATCTGCGGAAATTTCCATTAGTAAACCTGACGATTCCGGTGCTATTGATCCGATGTTGTGCAGCAGCAACAGCATCAGCACCATCTGCAGCAGCAGAAAGTAGATGCAGGTTCCCACCATCATCGTCGTGGAGAAAAGTGGAGCCGAGATTGGATACCTCGGATGCTTGATATCAGACCGTAATTCAATTTAGCCTAAACGGTAGACAGTTTCATCTAATTAGCAAATCACCAACCGACTAACCACCCAGCGGTACTATTTGTAACTTTTATAGACCTGCCCCTACCTGTAACGGTCCAGACAGGTATCAATACCATATACTTAGTTAACTGATAGAGATCATTCAGATCGTACCAAACCGATTATTCTGTGTTTGGTCTGCTTTCGATTCCTCTTCACATGTCAGACTATGACGATATTTACGATGTGTCATGCCATGATAGCATACGAGGGTTGGTACTTATGTATTTAGCCTACAAATGAAAACAGTATTATATTTGATTGGAAATGGTTTTATTGTTTTGAAGAATATTCCCCTAGATGATCAATACACTTTTGCATACGTTTGAACCAATTTTCATAACATTTTTTCCACTCTTCTTGAGATACCCCCAAAGCATAATTTTTGAACGCTTCAACAGATTCTTCAGGAGTATTGAATCGTCTCCTGACAGTTTATTCTTCACGAAAGGGAACAAATAGAAGTCGCTAGGGGCCAATTCATGACCATACGGTGGGTGCTGCTCGGCCATCCATGGAAGTTGTCCATCAATATCAACTTCCCTTTCTGAGCAGTCTAGATAGCCGTGTAGTGTCGGTAGCGGTTTCCCAACTGGCTAAGAATAATGCTAAGGTCCACCTGTACCGGTGGTATAAGTCCATCAAACAGGTAAGCCGTGTGGCATCCGGCGGAATTATTTTCTACCAAGAATTGATTCACTGGTTTCCTGTTCCATGTCGTAAAAGGCCACAAAAATAGGAACTCCTAAGTCAAGATGTATTTCCGTGCCGAGAACTGAATGGCTGCAGGAGGTTAAACAATGCAGTCGTGAACGGAATATCTTGGAACCTAGTCGCTGATGGTTTGTTAAGGAAACTTAATAACCTTGGATTTCCGACTTATGGTTTTGCCGACGATTATCATACATTGATGACCGGTATAAGCATTACCACTCTCTTTGATTCAATGTAGCAAGCCCTGCGATCTGTTCAACGATGGTGTTGTCAGGTTGGATTATCTGTAAATCCGGGCCAAACATCAATGGTGCTTTTCACTTATCGTAGGATAATCACAGGAGCTCGTCCGTTACATATCTTCGGTTCAGAGGTCACTGTGGTTGATCAAGTTAAATACGTCGGGGATTATTCTTGATTCAAAACTGAACTTCAAACTCACATTGACTTCAGGATTAAAAATGCTTGCGAGGCTTTCGGCCAATGCAGACGAACTTTTGGAAAGTCATGGGGACTCAAACCCAGATACATTCTTTGGATCTACACAACTATCGTTAGACCAATTTTAGCATACGGATGTCTTGTATGATGGCAGAAAGGAGAAGTTGCGACAGTTTAGTCAAAGCTAAATCATCTCAAAAGATTGGTCCTCATGGCGATGACAGAAGCATTCACGACAACTCCTACTGCTGCTCTAGAGGCACTACTGTACATTAAACCACTACATGTGTTCCTAAAACAAGAAGCATTATCTTGTGCATACCGTCTTAAGGTTACAGGGCTTTGGAACAGTAACCCTATAGACTATGCTACTAGCTACACTCGCTTATGGTCTCAAATGGTTACCTGGGATGAGTATTTACTCGCTTCTAGTGACTTAACTCTCACATGCAGTTTTCCTTTCAAAACATTCAATGTGAGCTATCCTCTTCGTGAGAAATGGTTGTCTGGTTATTTGCAACGACAACTTGATGAACACATAGTTTGTTATACGGACGGTTCTCTGTTGAATGGTCGTGCTGGTACTGGTGTCTACTGTCGTGTAATGAGGCTAGAGTAGTCTCATTCACTTGGTAGATACTGTACTGTGTTCAAAGCAGAAATCTACGCGATTCTGTGTGGAATACAATCGGCAATGATGAGTTGGCTAGAGCTGGTGCAACGAATGATTTCGTTGGTCCGGAACCTGCTTTACCACTTTCAACTAGTTGGATAAAGCACTAGATTCGTTCTTGGGCTGCATTCAAACATGCCAACAAAAAGATATTCTCTCGTTTCTCACACAATGTGATAAGGAGCTATAGTCAGAAGGGTTCATTGTTCTTCTTGGAGTGAATAAATCCTTTCTGTATTCACCTTAAATAGGGTTTAGCAGATTGTTTGGCATCCTTTATGGGGTACCGAATTTACCCAGTGCATTCCGGGAGTGCAGAATGATGTCGCTTTTGTAAAATCTCCAAATCCTCTCGGGGGTTGGTGGTTTTATTGACTGTGTATTGTTCATCAGAAAGAACGCACATAGTAACAAACCTAAATAGGTTTTACAGCAGACTGTTCGGAACCTCGTAGAGGTTCAGAATTTACTTCTGCTTTCACTAAATGTGATTCCCAGCAGATTGTTCAGCATCCCTTAGTGGTGCAGAATTTACTTCTGCTTTTTTTGTGTTGTCAATTTTCCCCATCCTAGTCCAAACCTTACCATTTCCCTTCAATCCTTCCGTCTTATATATCGGGAAAATGATGCTAAAAACAAATTGATGGCAAGGCACAAATCTCCAAATATCAAGGGGAACGTGCCAATTGAGCTAATTTGTTCTGATTCCTGATTGCACCACGAGTATTTTGTTGAGCGATTGTCCAATTATATGGGATCCAACGTGAACAAATTTTATTCACGACTAAATGTTTATGCAAAATAACATAAGCTTTTCACACTAATGCCTCCATTTCTCAGTACATCACATGGCCATCTTTCATAATCAGATTTTTCACAGCATCGATGTTTTCTAGCAAAACAACTGATTTTGGACGACCTTCTTTGAATTCATCGACAAGCGAACTACTACCACGATTGAATTCGTTATACCAGTTTTATACAGTTGTATAGGATGGTGCTAAACTTCCTAGAGTAAGTTGGTTGAAACACTCGTGATTTACGACCAAAATTATAATATATCATTGGACGAAAATGTTCACGATTCGATTCCATTTTTTTGATGAGGCAAAATTTTCTACTCACTGTAAACAAAACAAATAGCGCTCAAATGACTCAATAATTGTTCTGAATTACCATGGTTAACAATGTCAAACTTTATGGTGGAAACGTCAAATCCACCGGGCAACACTCAGTGTTCATTTAAGGGTTAACCTATGTTTGTGCTTAGGGCACATGACCGTTTTTACTGTTCTTTACGTTTCGTCTTACACTCGTCAGTGCAGAGCAGTTCAAATTGAACTGTTTATTGCAAACTGGCCATCGTCCGGGTGGTTTTAGGAAATTTTGAAAAATTTGTCAAAACCAAAAACATACAGACCTTTGAAAAGCTTAGATCTATCTGCAGGGCAAAAATGGCTAAAAAATTCGGAGGATTTTCCGAGTCCTATCAAAAAAAGCACTGAAAAAATGAGCTTTTTTTGTGATCTTTCACAATTATTTGAAAAAATAATTCGATGGCATGAATTTTTTTTTCAAAAAAAACCTTATGCTGGCAACAAGGATCACATTCGGACACATTTTTGGAAAACCTTTTCACACTTTTCATGGAAAATCAACGAATTTCATATAACCGATTTCGATGAAATTTTTGAAATTCGTGGATTTTCTTTAAAAAGCGTGAAAAGGTTTTCCAAAAATGTGTCCGAATGTAATCTTTGTAGCCATCATAAGGTTTATTTGAGAAAAAAAAGCCATCATAAGGTTTATTTGTAGGTCATCGCATTATTTTTCCAGATAATTGTGAAAGATCACAAAAACACTCATTTTTCAAAGCTATTTTTGTTAAGACTCGGAAAATCTTCCGAATTTCCCAGCCATTTTCACTCTGTAGATAGATAAAAGTATTTCAAAGGTCTGTATGTTTTTGGTTTTGGCAAATTTGGTACCTTACTTTACCTTACCTGACGTGCCGAACGAAAACGAAAAATGCTGCTCTGCACTGATGAAACTCAGTGCTGCCAAGATTAAACACATAAGTAACAACTTACGTATCACGACCATGGTTTCGTATTGTATGGTTTGGGAGCCGATATGTAACCGATATTTTACCATTTCTGATATTTCCGATATTTAACCATTTCTACCGATTTCTAGGGTGAACATTAAAACCGCGATAAGTAGTATTCCTGACTAAACACAGTAGAAAGTTACCTGCAGAATTCATATTTATGCTGCAATATCTGGCCATAACTTAGCACGTGCGTGGCAGCTGATGCGTTACATGCAATTCGAAGAAATCTAGCGCCTTTGATGATCGATCGCAACAACATAACGATGATGCAGATTCTGTCGGCTAAATTGGAGAGAAATGTGTTACCAACGATAATTGAATCCTAGGGTACATGAACCGATTACTCCGCTCGTTAGATTCAATTATACGTTAACATGTCTGCTTTACAGATATCAATGATTGCTGAAGGAAGATGAGTATGTCATATGAAAGATTAGGACAGGAGAACAATAGAGAGCTGGGATCAATATGTGAACGGTTACCTCGTTCAGCATATATTTTGAAGCGCGAATGCGAATTTGCAACTCGAGGAAAGTGCCCATAGGTATACATCGAGGTACGAAGTGATAGATAAATCTTCATTAAAACGAGAATTGGAAATGAAGCAAAATGCTGCGCCGATACACTGGCGATTGGAGGACTTAACGGTTTGATCCTAGCCATCCGCGCTGGAGGCTGAATAAAGCGTGAGAAAATTGCTTCTCGTGTGCAGACGCTTTCTGTGCGCGACAAATCTATGTGAGTGAACATTTATGTGACCAGTTTGGGTGTCTATACTGCGAACAGCGATGTACCAAATCGGGTTTTCGGGATTAATTCCGCGGGAAAAAACCCGGTCAATTGTTTTTTTTTTCATGGGAAAATTGGGTTTTCTTTTTTGGGTATTTTTCTATATAAAACACTAATAAAACATATTTCTGGAATCATATATTCATTAAATAGGGTTTCATTTATTTTCCGAAGAATCAGAAATATCTGTTGAGTCATCATCGCTTAAATTATTCGCAATATCGGGTTGAACCCACATTTGTTTGCACAATGTGTAATTAGAAGGAAGATAAGTTAATTTTCCCGCTCGTTCGGTGGTTAGGCGATTGCACCTCTTATTATGTATCCAAATGATCACTCCGTCGCTGCTGATGTCGTTGGTGATGAAAGAATTTGAATGTCAACTTGAGATAATCCGGTTCTCGGAGTGTATGGAAATTGTATTATCCATAGAATATATTGTGATTTCATTTTGAAAAGGTTTGAAGTGATTTACACTTATCATTGATGAGTCGTATCAAAAGCGGCAAAATGAAGTGTAAAACTTTTAAGTCCAAAGTGTCTGTTTTTATCAGTATAGAGAATCAATGCAAAATGACGTTTACATAGTTTCTTATGCAAACTAACTTCATGTGATGAAATTTGAACAGTATAAAATATGTAGAGAAGTGAGATTTTAAAATAAAATTATGAAAGTTTATTATTTGGAACGAAAAAACAAAAAAAAAAACAAATTTTGGGTCGAGAAACGAGATTTTACTATAAAAAATACCACTATGACTCTATCATACCATCATAATTATTTCCTAACAAAATTGCCCAACTACGAGTAGTATCCGTTTAAATATAAAAAAACTGCTTTAATCAACCTGTTATTGTGGGATGATGCCTTTTTCTCCAAGAAGTTTTTTTTATGTTATTTTATAACGGTTTTACATAGAAGTTTGTGCGGGTGTGGTGTAGCATAACCTGAAAATCGACACAGTTTAAAGCCAAATTTAGAAGTATTTTTTCTGTTTTAGTCATCGTCGCTCTAAATGACGGTTTAATTTTAAACACACTTCACTTCTAACATCGTAATTCCGGAATCGGTAGTCGAATCCAGATACAATTCAGTAATACCGTATAGGAGTTTGAGCAAATCGATTCTACCATCTCTGAAAAAAGTGCGAAATATCATTTGACAAATACACCCACGTAAATAAATACATGCATTGACATATGACCGACCATCGTTCGTAAAAAATACTCATGAAATTGGTAATTTTCCACGTATCACGAATTGGTTCCCGGAAGTCGGATCAAGATAAAATGTTCTAGTAATTTTTAGGAAACTACATTGAGGTCTTTTTTTATGCGGTCTTTTTTATGCGTTTTTTTACGCGATTTTTTTATGCGAAGTTTCAGAGTTATGCGGTTTTTTTTATGCGAATTCTCCGAATTTCCGAGAAAATTTAGTGCATTGTTTTTCTAATTTTCACATATTACCAAGCGAGTGCAAATTTTTTGTGCATATGATCCTGTATCTCCGGAACCGAAAGTCGGTTCTGGATGAAATTCAATAGCAGGCTATGGGACCATGAGACCTTTCATTTGAATCTAAGTTTTAGCCATCTCCGAGAAAATTGAGTGCATATTTTTGTAACACACACACATACACACACAGACACACCCGCGCACACACACACACACACACACACACACACACACACACACACACACACACACACACACACACACACACACACACACCCGCACACACACACACACACACACACACACACACACACACACACACACACACACACACACACACACACACACACACACACACACACACACACACACACACAGAGAGAGAGAGAGAGAGAGAGAGAGAGAGAGAGAGAGAGAGAGAGAGAGAGAGAGAGAGAGAGAGAGAGAGAGAGAGAGAGAGAGAGAGAGAGAGAGAGAAAGAGAGATTTTCTCGGTTCGTCGAGCTGAATCGAGTGATGAGAAAGGCAAAAACATATCTTCCAGACCCGTTCAAAAGTTAGCGTAATACTCAGATCACTTGTTCATTTCATCTAGCTACTAAATTCAATCAAGGACAATTAAAGTTTGAAATTGCCTAAACGACTAACGTAACAAAACTATTCTAAATAATGTAGAAAACACGTTCATCCTTCAGAACTCATTAAAAGTTATGCTCAAATAATCTTATGAACAAACTTTCACAGGTTTGTTTAGTCATTGTAATAATTAATCTAAAAAAATCGTATATTTAATTTCAAAACGCTTCTCAGCTTGCCTGCCGGTAATATATTTCTTACGACAAAAAAAGAGTTTGCTCGATCAATTTGTCCACTTCCAACCATTCAAGTGGAAACAAGTAAAAATCGAAACTCACTTCCGGCCATTAAGGGGCACTTAAAAATAAACCTTGAACCTCTTTAATTGATCTAAAACAAGTCTTCCGCCTTCCCAGCATGCTTAATTTTGAAAAAGAAAACAAAATCTCCCAACACCGAGGAAAACGATTTTTTTCCGTGATTCCATAAATAGAACGATTATTTTTAAATTTTTGAGTCTGCTCCAAGAACTTGACCGAATTACGGCGGAGGAGAGAAATAGAATATGGATCGGAAGAATCGCGTCGGCCTTTTTGAAATACTTCCACGCGCACTTGGATCCTGGATGAGGGAGGACCACATTACGATCGGCCAATTGAGCCCGGAGGTTACCGATGCTGAACAGCTGTTGGGAAAATCATCCCAGCCAGATTTGCCAATGACGATGCCCGTTGGGAATCACACTTAGTGGTGATGTGGGACGGCTAATGCGAAATATTGCAATTAATTATTCGACAGCTGCTGAAAATCTACAACTCGTGATCACCCACGCGTCCAGCCATTGAACTCTGGCAAAATCTCTTTTATAAACAAAAAGTTCAATTAGTTATCAGTGGTTTTGACCGCTTATATGAGATGATACAAGTTTTGACTAATTAGCATCCAACTCGACGTTAATTCAAGTCACATCCAGCGCATATCCGAAAACGTTCGCAATGTTTTCAATGATTCAAGCAGATCTAATAATAGCCTTGCGAATCTCTTGCACTTGGCCCCCAAGTCGCCCGTCGGGAAACAGAAACAGTCGACGGTGTTGGAATGAGCTTACTCAAGTGATCGTTCAATCAATAGCCTCTCGACGCCAATCGCTCACTGCTAAAACAGCCCATTTAGCACAGCATTTGACTTCTGCTAAGACACTGAATTGCTCTTCTGCGCTTTCCGATGGCCTTCTACTTTCATTCATCCAACCTACTCATTCATTCGAAGATCGTTGCGAAATTTGCAACATAACACTTCGGTCGGTGAGTTGCCATGCTGGTGATGTTAATTGAAGTTCTCTGTGAGAAATTTAAGCCGTTTAGCCACTTCGGGAATTGCGACCACAGCTAAGGCCACTATATGGAATTAATTCACTATAATTATACCGACTTCAAACGACGGGATGCTACCGACAGGCTGCGGTGGGCCTGGCCGTCATCGCGCAACGTGTAGTTCATTTTTCCAAAGAAAGCCGATGGTGTAGGAACAGCAGCTGCTCACCACGACGGCTTTTAAAAGCCATCTATTATTGTACGTTTTGGTACCTTTCATCCTAAGAGGCGCTAAACTCTGTTAGGGAGATAAACGCAAACGAATTACCTTCATCTATTTCAGGTGTAACGACGATCACAGAGAGGTTCGATGTGTTTACGGTTGATCGTGTACTCGCCATAGAGCGTTTAGAGAAGCTTTTAGGTTAGAGCATTCAGTTGAATTTATCGTGTTCGTTCAATCAAGGCTAATGAATTCAATCAGATGAACTAATGTAGCAAACAATTAGAAACGATAAGCTATGTATGTTTAAGCGCTTACAAATTCGAAGACAAATTTTACACTCTATGAAGCTTTAGTAAACATAAAACCTTACTCGTGCAGGGACTGTGACAACCGAATCATTTACCTAAAAACAGACTAAGTTTTTACTATAAAATGAATTTAAATGATGTGCAATGGAGCAGAAAATTCAGGACAAATTGTTTTTTGGATCTTTGAATCAGAATTCGTTCAAGTGGTAGTGCATACAAACACAATCATTTCGTCTTTCTGAGAATTGAGATTCGTATGGAATCATAAGACCTTTAATTTGTATCTTAGTTCCACATTTATGATTTTCGCCACTATTTCCTGTAGTTATGCAACCGGAGATCGGAATAGGCAAAGTCGGTTCGTTTGGAATTCAACAAGTTTTGTGCAAAATTCAGATTTTGTATGCTTTATGCGCCGTGGTTCCAAACGACGCACAGTGGTCCAAAACTGGAAAAAACAGCCAAAAGTCTGTACTGACTTTCCCTGATTTTTAAGAGCTTTCGTGTCTTCGAAGAAGTTTTACAAGATTATATTACGCTTCTTTTAAATGTGGCACCTTAATTTTTGTTAAGAGGGTAGTATCAATTTCGAATAAAAAAATTTTTTTTTCGCAATAAAAATTTTTTTTTCTATATCATTTTGAAGAAAAAAACATTCGAAATGGTTTTGCTGAAGATATAGATAATGTAAAAAAATATTTTTTGAGATATATTCACTTTATTTTAAAAACAGTTTTTTTTTGGATTTATCAACGTAGAGCCTACCTCTATTACCTAAGTATCTACTACAAAGTGTGCGTAAACAGGCATAAACAAGCTCATGCTTGCACGCAAATTGTTGTGCTTTTTGTTTCGGTTACTTTTTGACAATAAACAATATTAAAAAAAATCTAAGTGGAACTCGATGCAATTTTTTTAGGTCTTTTCAAAGTTAGTTTTAAATATTGAAAATCCGAAAAATTATCAAAAGTTCAACACATAACATATTGAAAAAATGGAAAAATGTTTTCCAAACAAAATATAAAAAAGTATTGTAAAGTACAAACCTTTACGAAGAGATTTTATTTTTAAACGTGTAAATAAATCGAGTTATCGCGAAGCAACACGTTTTTAAGACGATATGTTGAAACAGCTCATACCGGTGAGCAGCTCCGAACTGATCAGCTCACTAAAGGGAATCGATTCAATGTATCAGCTCATCAACTCATTTAGATTGAACTGAAGGTTTGTTTTGAGCGCCGTTTTTCTTACTCTGTTTTTCATTCATATGCATGATCGAAATCATTGGTGCACAAAGAACAATGTTATGCGAACTAACTTGTTTGTGAATTATTATTATGTCACATTTGAGAATATCTGCAAAAGTGGCATCCCTTAATGTACCTTAGCCTACTGAGTGAGAGGTAAGATTTCTTATTGACAATGGCTCATTCAATCTGTTAAACAAGAACGAACAAAAGCTCATGTACACATTCATTTGAAATCATTTGGTAAGCAAACAAAGGTCTCACTATTTCCTACCGCTCTGTAATTTTTGGTGCTAAACTGTGATCAATTTTCAAAATCTGTGATCGATTTCAGAATCTGTGTAAATCTGTGCCATTTTTTAAATCTGTGCAAAAGGTTGAAAATCTGTGAAAAACAAATTAATCTGTGAACCTGGCATCCCTGCTTACCAGTGCGGTGAACTGATGAGCTGCGGTTCTTTTAAAAATAGCTGTGAGCTTTCAGCTCACTTTAAAGATTCGATTCACTGGAATCAGGGATGCCAGGTTCACAGATTAATCTGTGTTTCACAGATTTTCAATTTTCTGCACAGATTTTAAAAATGACACAGATTTTCACAGATTTCTGAAAATCATCACAGATTTTCACAGATTCTGGGAAAAATTCACAGATTTTAGAAATCGAGCACAGTTTAGCACCAGCAAAGTACAGAGCGGTTGAGGAAAAAGGTACAGAGCGTTTTTATTGTGAGACCTTTTTTTTTTGCTCACCAAATTGATTTTGATCTGCTATTATGGTACGGGAAACGGGCACAGATTTTCAAAGACAGGCAGATTTTTGAAAAAATGACCTGGCATCCCTGACTGGAATAGCTCAGGAGCGAATTGCACATCTCTACGCTCACTTCAAAAGTGAGTTACAGAAATAGCAGACGCGTGACGCCCTCCGTTTCTTCAGCATGCCCATAGTGAAAATGAGTCACACGAATAGTACTCAGGATATTCTCATTCGAAAATAAATTGGATTAGGAATATATTTTCCTATAAGTATTGTAAAAGTTTGCTGCACTAAGTTGCATATTTCGCTTCGGTACAAGGTTTCCTAGGTATAAATAGGTAAAATGATTCTATTCCAAACAAAGTAAGGATTAAAAAATAACTTGAACCAATTTATGATTAGAAAACTAGTTTTAAGGGGGTTGTCATAATTCAATAACTAAAACAACTTTGAAAAGGCCTAAAAAAAGTTCCATCGAGTTCCACTTAGATTTTTTTTATAGTATTGGACATATCTTTTCCTATAAATTTTGTAAAAATCAGCTGCATAAAGTTTAATATTTCGCTTCGGTGTAAGGTTTTATCATAGTAAAAAAAGGTAAAATGTTGTATAACTTAGCCAGGAAACAAAAAACCTATGCACTACCTCCAACAAAAATATGGGATTTTTCATTTTCTTCAATTATTCCAAAGAAAGTATGCATAAAAAAATAACTCGAAACAAGTTATGAATAAAATACTGATTTTAAGGGGGCTGCCATAAAAACGCTTTGTATATTCGAAACGGTGCGACCTAGACTTTTAATATATTTGACAAAGTAAATTATTTTCAATAGCTCTAAAACTTTGTAGAAGAAAAAAAATTTCTATCTCTTCAGATAAAAATGTTATGGTTATATTTTTTGTCAAAGTAAGCCATGAACAATTAGGGATAGAATCAAATTACGCGGTATATATTTGTAAATAATTTCTTAAAAGCAACTATATGCATTGATAGAACGGATTGGCAGCTACTGATTTATGTCCACGTTTTTATTGATTCGAACCACTGTGGTTCGAATCAATAAAAACGTGGACATAAATCAGTAGCTGCCAAACCGTTCTTTTAATGCATATAGTTGCTTTGAAGAAATTATTTACAAATATATACCGCGTATTTTGATCCTATCATTAATTGTTCATGGCCTACTTTGACAAAAAATGTAACCATCACTTTTTTTTCTGAAGAGATAGAAATTTTTTTCCTTCTACAAAGTTTTAGAACTATTGAAAATAATTTACTTTGTCAAATATACCAAAAGTCTAGGTCGCACCGTTTCGGATATACAAAGCGTTTTTATGGCAACCCCCTTAAAATCAGTTATTTATTTATAACTTGTTTCGAGTTAGTTTTTTATGCATACTTTCTTTGGAATAATTGAAGAAAATAAAAAATACCATATTTTTGTTGAAGGTAGTGCATAGGTTTCTTGTTTCCTGGCAAAGTTATACAACATTTTACCTTTTTTTCACCTATCATAAAACCTTACACAGAAGCGAAATATGCAACTTTATGCAGCTGATTTTTACAAAATTTGTAGGAAAAGATGTGCCCAATATCATAAAAAAAAATCTAAGTGGAACTCGGTGGAACTTTTTTTTTAGGTCTTTTCAAAGTTAGTTTTAATTACTGAATTATGGCAACCCCCTTAAAACTAGTTTTCTAGTCATAACTTGTTTCGTGTTATTTTTTTATGCATACTTCGTTTGGATTAATTGTAGAAAACATAAAATTTCATAATTTTGTAGAAACTAATGCATAAGTTTATTCTTTTCTGGAAAATTTATGCATAATTTTACTTCTTACCTAGAAAACCTTGTGCCGAAGCGAAATATGCAACTTAATGCAGCAAACTTTTATAATACTTATAGGAGAACATGTACCTTATCCAATTTATTTTCCAATGAGAATATCTTGAGTACTCTTCGTGTGACTCATTTTCACTATGGCCATGCTGAAACCATGAATGGTTAAAAAACAGAGGGCGTCACGCGTCTGCTATTTCTGTAACTCACTTTTGCAGTCGCCCGATCAACATCTCGTCTTAAAAATCGTGTTGCTTCGCGATAACTCAATTTATTGACACGTTTAAACATGAAATCTCTTCGTAAAGGTTTGTACTTTAACAATACTTTATCATATTTTGTCTAGAAAACATTTTTCCATTTTTGAAATATGTTTTGAAGTTTTGATAATTTTTCGGATTTTCAATAATTAAAACTAAATTTGAAAAGGCCTAAAATTGCATCTAGTTCCACTTAGATTTATTCTAATATTGTCAATTGTAAAAAGTCACAAAGTAATAATCCATGGGGTATTTCACACCAAGCCTTTTTTCAACAGCCTGTAAAATATAACAAAGATACAAAAATTCGTCCAAGGCATGAATGTACGGTTTTTTCTTAGGTTTCAAATAAGCCATTCCATAAAACAACCTTTATAGTTTATTGAATGAAAAAAGTTAAAAATTAATAAACAAATAAAAAAAATCCAAACTTGGGCACGAGGAAAAACAGCCGTGAAAAAACGATGACAAATTTTTTTTTCGACTCCTAGTAGCGTCTGACCCACTGATTTCGAATATTTATTACAAACCTATCAAAACTGGAAAGAAATTGTCACTGGAAACAATTGATATGCTAGAACTTACAACAGAACAAGAATTTAGCGATACGGAAAACTCGGACGACAGCGTGACTGATACTGATTGATCGAATGCAATGCGACTAAGTGACATATTGTAATGATTTATTAGGTAACATTAACTACCTAGTTGATTGATTAGGTTGTGAAAAGTATTGGGAAAAGTTACTCATTTAAATGCTAACTTTGAAGTAGATACTTAGGTAATGGAGATAAATTCTGTTTTTGAAATAAAGCGAATATCTCAAAAAATATTTTTTTTATATTATTCATATCTTCAGCAAAAATACTTGAAATGTTTTTTTCTTTGAAATGAGATAGAAAAAAAAATTTTTTCGTCAAAAACGAA